>NC_132789.1:89389303-89709530 GCF_048418805.1 Vulpes vulpes
CGACGTGGGATTCGATCCTAGGTCTCCAGGATCGCGCCCAAAGGCAGGCGCCAAACTGCTGCGCCACCCAGGGATCCCTTGTGGCTGTTTTAAAAGATGAAACATATAAACACACACAACAATTCCTTAACCCCAACCCCAAACTCTTAGAGTTTCCTGTTAAGTCCTATGTAAGATAACTTGCCCCATTCTTTCTTTCCTGGGGGGAATAAAGGGAGGGAGAAAAGGCAGGAGATTTTGAATGTTTCAGTTCTCCCAAGCCCCGTGTGTTGCTCACCATATTAGGAGCATGTGTGCATTACTTCATAAACTATCAGATGACATGCATCCTTATTTAGACTCAATAAAGAAAAATAATGAGTTATGCGAAGTTATTTCAGACACAGGGCAAAATAGCTGTGCAAAAAGGCACTATTCACGGGGGCCAGCCCAGCCTGGCTCAGGGACCATCATCTATTAGCTCCAAATAGTTCAGGAGAGAGGTACAGCTGTGGACACCATGTCATGTGCCAAGTGTAATAAGTAGGTTCTGAACAAGTCACAATAAAACATAACAACAGATGCCTTTATTCTCTCCATTTCATCCCTCTCTGTGCATTAAAGGCCTCCAGGGTCAGGATCAACTACCTGGGGATGCCTTAGGAAGTATGAATGTAAGTCTTCCCTACATTTATGAAAGACAGAACATTGCCATGGCCATCAGCCTGGGGTTTGAAAACATCTAAACTGAAAATACTGAAATTTAGCCAAAGAACATAGAATCTCCTTCACCTAAATTATGGGGCTTTTGCTTAATGGCACTACAGATGGAGCCTAGATACAAGTCAAGACACATTCAAATGATCACTTAGGTTTATTTGATAAGGAGGGACAAGTATTTTGATTTTAGTGAATGTCATCCTTTGTATTTTCTCTTAACCTTCCTAAGTGAAATAAGGAATGTGTTTTCTGCTGGGATCCTGGGCCATCGCAGTGTCTATTTTTCTGATGTGCAGATGGCTAGGTAATTTCTCTCAGTGGAAATGGTGTTTGGGGGAGAATTTCATGTGTGCAGTTGCTACTTAGTTAAAAAAGAATTCTGGGAAACATACCTGGAGCTCCTAGGTAGCAGGAGTGCCTTGTAAAGTGACCTCAAAGCTGGCTTGTTGACTTAGAAGTTTTGGAAATAAAAAGATTGGGATTTTGGAACACTCCCCTTCATATGATGTCAGTAGGTGAACTATGTGCTATAAAGTGCCGAGAATCAGTATTTTATTACGAGTGGAACTAGTATGAGTTGCCCAGTAAGAGACTGTGTAGAAACCCAATGTATAAACCCCTAACATGTACCAACATTAATTTTTCCCTGAGCTCTATAACAATGATCCATAATAAAGACATTAATTTTACTGGCTTATACAGACTTCTTAAATTCATGTCTGTGTATGTGCATTTCTGTGTGCGTCTGAGTGTGTGTGTGTGTGTGTGTGTGTGTATAAAACTTAAAGGAAAATAGGCTGAGACATTCAATTAGCTTTTTACTAAAAGAAAGAAAGAGGAAGATTTAGTGAAACAGTTATTTTTAATGTCTCTGTGCAGTAAGTTGGGACAGAAGGTGCAGACAATGTGGAGAAAGGACTGGCATTTGTATCCAACGAGCTCTGGATACTTTGAGAGGAGGTTAGAGAAAGTTAAGAGTGAGATATGTTTATTTGGGGGTGGGAAAGTGGAAGTTGAAGGAGTTTACATCAGCGGGTCCTTTTTTGGTGTCGTAGGAGCTGAGGTCCCCTCTGTGAGTCATGCAAGTCAAACAAAGGAGCCGATTTGAGAACTCTGGTGTCACTGCCACATGTGAAATAAGAAAGGCTGAGAATAAAAGGATTGATGGGCTGTAATGAGGGCCCAGGTGAGGGTTGAAAGGATAACTATCCACCGGTGGCTAAATCTTACAACTCTGTAGTTTCCTTCCACTGAACTCAGCAGGTCAGGAGCAGAGGGAGTAGATGCGATGGGGTTGAGTGAGGGTAATGGATTGTTGGAGCCAATGCTCGGAGATCATGGAGGGTGAGGGACCCGAAGATGCTGGCGAGGTTGTGGTTGGAATTACTGACTATGGGGTCCAAGCTGGGGGAGAAAATTGAAACTGAGGGGAGGGGAGGGAGGTCTGGTTGGGCTGGAAATTTCACAGAACAGACATAACTAGAGTGAGAAATGGAAGAATTGGAGACAGAAATCAGAGAGTGGAATTCTGAGACCACAGGTCCTGGTAGTGGTGATATCTGGACCATGGGCCTTGGAGTGGCCTGATGGGTAGGAACAGAGGATGAAGCCAAGGAACCGCAGGCTGGGAAGATGGCTGAGTCAACACATCTTCCATCTCTTCCAGGATGATGGGAAGGCTCTGGCTGAGAAGAAAAAAAAAAAGTGGATACAACGTGGGCAGCCTAGCTCTTGAAAAGTTGTTGGCCTCTTTGACTTTCTGTGAGAAGTGTCACTAAATTGTCGGTTGATTGTGCTTTTAGAGAATCCCAGGCCTCAGAGCCCAAATGGAGAAGCCCATCCTGTTGAACACTGGGCAGAGTGTGTCCTGGAAGCATCTGAGGCGGTCTGGACTTGGAAATGCAACTGCAGAGTCCTGGTGTGGTTCGGGGTAGACTTCCTCATGAAACGGACTAACGACCTCTCTGGGCCGCTTATCTGTGAAATGAGGGGGTTGGCTGATGTGGTTTGCCAGGAATTCGCTGGCTCTCCATCACATTCAGTTTCAGCAGAATATTCGTTTCTAACCTTTCCCAAGCTGCTGCTGAGTTATCCTAATTGCTACCTCTCCTCCACTGATTTCACTCTGCCCCACCTCACCCTCAGATGACTCCTTCTTTCCACTCAGAGATAACAGTCCCCACAAGCTCAGGATAATTTCCCCGACTGCCAGAACTATTTCCAGAATGCAAACTTGTGGCTGCTGATTCACACACTGCCTGAGAAGCACTGTTCCTTTCGGACTGGTTTCGCATGGATTGCCGTTACATCTGGAGGCTGAGTCGGGGGTGAAAAGCTGGGATAGGCAGGGGCAAAAATGGCCACTGGAGATCTCATTGTGACACTCAAGGTGGTAAGAAAGATGAGGCTTTCAAATCCCCAATATCATCAGCCCTAGAGAGTGGGGAGTTAGTTGAATGCGCATGCCTCTGCCCTTGGGTACCCTCACATTGAAAAGACTTCCAGCCTCATTCCAGACCTGTACCCACATAAAACACCACGCAAACGTTATCCAGTGGAGGGACATAACCAAATAAATGTCTTAGGGATCAACAGATTCTGCCCCAGGGCCCTCATTGGGCCTCAGATCTCGTATTTGGAGTTCACACGGGTAAGGCCAACATGGCGGGAATGAATGAGGAGACAGGAGAAATGGCATAGGGGTGCAATGAAAGGCATTCCCAGCCCAGTACCTGAAGGAGCTCCCCTCTTACCGGGGAGTTTGGCAAGAGGGAGTGATGACAGCTAAGGAGGTGAGAGAGGGGCCAGGTTAGTCAGGTTCCACAGTTTCAAAGGAAAGGTAGTCTTGAGGAGGAGAGGCTTCTGTGGAGAAAGGCAAATTCTTGATCTTCTTAACCCTCTGGGAACCGCTGAAAGCACCATTCTGTGTTTCTGGAGCTTTTTGCTTAGTTACATAGCATTTTTGCCCAAAGCAGATTAACACTTGGCCAACTCCTTACAGAGAACAACACTAAGTGTTGGACTTTTATTTCTTTATATTTTCTTCCTTTAAGTTCTTGGCCTCCAAGTCCTAGATGCCATGCCTTGGCATCCCAAACTATAATTTTTGTCTTTCAAGTCCGTAGAATTGCCTACAGCTCTGTGGGCTTTGGGGCCTCTTTGCCTCAATGCTCTCCTTGAGTTTCAGCCTCTTATTCAGAGCTAAACTCAGCAAATGCCTGGATTTGCAATTTGTTTCAAAGAATGTCAGCTCACCTTTCTTTGCAATGAATTATAATTCTTTCCTATGTAATACAGAGGATCCCTATGTAATATAATTTTAGAGCAAGATGTCTGTTGATCATGGTGTAATATTTTTCTTAAACAAAATAGGCACATAATATTTTTAAAATTTAATTTCCTATGACCAATAGTTTCTAGTTCTGTAAATCTGCAATTGAATAGGTTCTCACATTTGTCTGCATTTTGAGTTACCTAGGGGGCTTTAAAAATTGCTCATGTGTAGGTCCTACCCCTAGGAATTCTTATTTAATTGGACTTTGGTGCAATTTAGGCATCACATATCTTCAATCTCTCCAAGTAGTCATAATGTGCAGCCACTGTTGGTAATCACTGCTCTCAATGTTAAAAAATTTTTCTTCTAGTTCGAGTAACCATTGCAAATTTACTGGTATACAACTAATTGCAATAAATTAAATACATGATACATTTTGATGAAAGAGAGTTTATAGATATTGATGTTTCAAATTGTACCTTTGTCACTTCAAAGGTTTTTCATACTTCACTGGACACATCAAAATGGGTAAGATGTATGCTTTTCTTTCTAGGTGGGTAAGATCTGCCTTTTTGTTAGTGATTGGTAAAGGCATTTGTAAGGGGAGATTGGGAAAGAAGTAGCCTCAACCAAAGGCACATTGGCAGGCAGATCAGTGTTAGGAAAGGATACAAATGCGACTTATGGATCCAGAACTTGCTTGTCTTAAAGCTCTCCTTTCTCCTTGCCACATGCCACTTGGAACATCTTTACAATCTCTCCAATTGGGCGAGGGTGTGCCACTCTGAAAACCACTGTTGTATTGTATGCTAGGTAATGTTCCTTTTTCCCTCCAAATTAATTCTCTACTCTTCTCCACCTTGTTCTCTGCTTCTGGAAGCTGATCTAAACACAGAATATGATCAGCCTTTCTTGCCCTGTGGCTTCTGGTTAAGTTTATTCAGTGAGTAAGGGAAGAGAGTGAGACCAGGATGTTTATTTTCTGGGTTCTCTCTCAGCAGGGTTTTCTAGGGAAGGCTGACTCCCTTGAATCAAGGTCTCGGTTTCTCTTAGGTGGCCACTTCTTTTTTTTTTTTTTTTTTTTTAATTAATTTTTATTGGTGTTCAATTTACCAACATACAGAAAAACACCCAGTGCTCATCCCGTCAAGTGTCCACCTCAGTGCCCATCACCCATTCCCCTCCAACACCCGCCCTCCTCCCCCCTTCCACCACCCCTAGTTCGTTTCCCCGAGTTAGGAGTCTTTATGTTCTGTCTCCCTTCCTGATATTTCTCAACATTTCTTCTCCCTTCCTTTATATTCCCTTTCACTATTATTTATATTCCCCAAATGAATGAGAACATACACTGCTTGTCCTTCTCCGATTGACTTATTTCACTCAGCATAATACCCTCCAGTTCCATCCACGTTGAAGCAAATGGTGGGTATTTGTCGTTTCTAATCGCTGAGTAATATTCCATTGTATACATAAACCACATCTTCTTTATCCATTCATCTTTCGATGGACACCGAGGCTCCTTCCACAGTTTGGCTATTGTGGCCATTGCTGATAGAAACATCGGGGTGCAGGTGTCCCGACGTTTCGTTGCATCTGAATCTTTGGGGTAAATCCCCAACAGTGCAATTGCTGGGTCATAGGGCAGGTCTATTTTTAACTCTTTGAGGAACCTCCACACAGTTTTCCAGAGTGGCTGCACCAGTTCACATTCCCACCAACAGTGTAAGAGGGTTCCCTTTTCTCCGCATCCTCTCCAACATTTGTTGTTTCCTGCCTTGTTAATTTTCCCCATTCTCACTGGTGTGAGGTGGTATCTCATTGTGGTTTTGATTTGTATTTCCCTGATGGCAAGTGATGCAGAGCATTTTCTCATGTGCATGTTGGGGTGGCCACTTCTTTATGACTTTCTCCTTCCAGTTTTTGACCGGTCCTCTTTCCTTCTGTCCCCTTGGGGCTAGAAGAGGCAACAGTCTTGGGGTACTTTGCTCTCTCTTGTGACTTCCCTACACTATTTGAAAATAGTCCCTCCATTAAATCCTTAAATTATCTTAACTTGAGTGTGTTTTGCTGATGCATAGAGGGGCAGAGAAGCCATCTGGATGACTCAGGAACTTCAACTGAAGGTTGATTGGGATGAGCGATGTCATTGAACAGTGCTTTTTGTTCCTTGTCTTCTCTAATTAGAGGCCACAATAGCTATTTCTGAACCAAACCCAACAGACAAACCTGGTATTATGGCTCTGTCCATATACAGATCCCAGAGAATGAGTGCTTCAGCTGACATCATTTAAAACTAATACAATGAGAACATGGATATTCTGTTCTGGATTGCTTCCTACCCACATCTTTACGCTTGGCAAATGAGGGATAATTTGACAGACAAACACCAAAGGCGGAATGTCAAACATACACAATACGTACATTCTTCCATCATTTTTCCCCATTTACCCCTTATTTATATACAATTATGTCTGTTGTTTGCAAATGTTTCTTGGATGTCAGTCTCCAGTCTCCAATTCTTGACTAGATTGTAAGTTTCATGGGAGACATAAACCACAAACTTAGATTTCTTTGCTGCTCCAGCCTGGACATTTTCTACTCAGCTCTCTTCCTGTTCACCTGTCTTTTGCATATCCGATCTGGTGTCAAGCTCATCTGTTGAGTTTTTAATTCCAATTATTGCCTTCTCTTCATTCATTCAACAAGGTTATTTATTGTGTGCCTCCCATGCTAGGCATTGGATGGGTTATAAAAATGCACAGAAAATGCTGACTGGTATTACTGAGACTGTCAGTTTGGTTGAAAACAATACAAACCAACTTAAGTTAAGCAGAAAAGGAATTTATTGGAGCCATACCTTGTAGATTAAAGGCTGAACTGAAAGTCTGGAGAATCAGGTTTAGAAAATGGATGGACACCTAAGGAGGTTACTGGGAACAGGTGACAATTTAGGCGAGAACACATGTGGGGAACGTAGTGTTGTCACAGTACAAATGATGGATGCCTGGCTGCATCACTGGACTCTTGACCCTGATATCTCTTTAGAGGCTGGAGATTAGAGGCAAGCACTTTCCCTGCCTCTGGAAGGCATTGTCAACTGTCTCTGCTCCTTGTGTCATACTCACTCCCAGACCCTGGGGCCCCATGGTGATCATCTGTGGAGCTGAGTTTAGGTCCCTTCCAATTGCGAGGGGTATGGAACAATAAGGGTATTCAGGGCTTCTGGGAAGTGGCACTCCGCTTCCAATTAAGACCCATACAATGGAAGATTTCCCAAATCTTGGGAAGGAGGCCTACATGCTGGAAGGCCAAAAAAATGCTCCTAATTGTCTACTCTATTCATAACGAAGTTTACAGCCAACACACTGGCGATGGTATTATGCACGGGTAAACTACTTAGGAAGTGCTGAATATTTCAGATACCACGAAGCCAGTGTTTTCAGGATAAATATTAATGACTTCCACAGGAATTGAACTATTCAGGGCAGAATGTGTCATCGTTAATTCACTCAAATATTTGTTAAGGACAGAACAGAGCAGAGTGGATTCATTCATTCATTTTCATAAATATTTACTGGCCACATGTTAAGTACAAGGTGGTGGGAGGTAGAAAAAACGTGGCTGCCCTGCCACCTACCATTCAAACGTCCGCTTTAGCCTGCTTGGGGGCTCTGCATTTATAAGGATCTCACTTTGCTAAAGTGTAACCCAGTTTTTTTTCTCTCTCTCTCTTCTTTCCCTCTTACCACCTTCTCCTTCTTTCGTTACTTAGTGTTTCTCTTGGTGAGGACTAAGAAGAGGAGGCTTGGTTAATAGTAAAATGCAGAAAGTGACCCAGTGTCAGAAAATTCACTATTAAAAATGTGGGTAAAAATCTCTAAATTAACCTTAAAAGAGCACCCTGGTAGTGAAGATAATGATATGAATGAGGAGGAGACAAAATCTTCAAGCAAAATATTTGGAAGTCACCTTTAATTTTCTTTGTCCTTTATGTGCAACATCCCCTACATGCCAGGTCTAAGATAATTCCATATGAATATGACCACTGCAGCTGTGGGGATTATGGAGAAGTTATTTTGTACCACACACTCTACTAGGCATTTCATGTTCATTGTTTTACTTGGTCTCACCAATGATCCCATGATGTAGCTAGGTAACATTATCCCCACTTCATAAGTTAGCAAACTGATTCTCAGAGAAGACAAGTAGCCTACCAGGTCACACAGCTAGTGAATAATAGAGCTAGAAGTCACACTCAGCTTTTCGTGTCTTCAAAGCTGATTTTTAATCATGACTTTACACAGCTTTTTCACTTAAAAAGTGGAAAAGAGAGTTTAAGAGATCTACATCTATGGGAGATGGTTCTCAGACTTGAAATAGACGTCTTCTCTGCAGGTGGCCCTGGGGTCTGGTTCGGTAGGGGGTGGTGGTTGGAGTATTTCATCTTATTTTTGAGTTTGGCATGTGTAAGCTTCTTCTTCAGAAGAATGTTGATGATATTATTTTTGGCCATGACATGGTAGTCAAACATGTGGAAATTAGGTGTTTGGGGGGGTGGTTTCTGATTACTATCTTAGACATTTTTATATGACTCCCTGAGCTTGGCGAAGACGCGGTCTTGAGGTTTCCGTGACTGCCTGTGGCTGGCTGTAAGGTGTGCAAGGTAAACTATAAGCATACAGGCCCTCGATTCTGGATTCTGTCTGTAAGCCTGCTTTTGTTATGAAGTCACGATCTCTAGTCTTCTGTCGTATAAATATTACTCTTTTATTTGCAAGAATCTTTTCAAAATGAAAGAAAGCTTGAGTCTTGGACTTGACTTTATAGAACACTGCACGTGCCAAAGCCTTTCCAAATCTTACCTCATTTCAAAATGCCTTTGTGGCTGGTTTTATTTTTCATTTCTTTCCCCTTATTTTAGATCATTATAACACGTTTTATAGGTCAGTGTCAAACAGCAAGACTTCACCAGGATGGGGACTATTGCTGGAAGTCATGCCAGAACACACAACTGTAATCCACTAAGTTAATGGAAGTGCAACATTATGGCTGGGATTTTACATATGTGGAAATCATGAAAACTCATGAACCCAAATCCCTCAACACAGAGAGAGAAGAGAATTGCCTTCTCTACTGTGAGCGGCCAGTCCGCATGCTGTTAACGACTCCATTTGCGGGCGAGGAGACCCTTGCTAGTTCACATTTCAATAAACCATAAACTTTTACACGCACACTAAACACCAGAGGGCCTGCAATCATTTCACTATTGTCTAGATCCATTGAAAGAGCATCGATGCCATTAGAGACCAAAGTGCAAGACAAAGGCTGTTCCTTTAAAAAAAAAAAAATCTTACATTTTGATCCAATCAATACATCCGTGTCCCCAGGAGTGCAGCAACACAGAAAATAAAGTTTTCTGCTCCCATTTGAGCTCCCTGGATGTTCTTTTTTCACAGCTATGGTTTTCCTTTGTGCAAAAACCTCACATCTTTTTCGCTAAGCAGAGCTAACAGGGGTGAAACTCAAGCAGGAGAGTGTCAACTTGGGCTGCACATTTGAATCATCTGGATTCACCCAGAACAATTGTATCAGACTCGCTGGAGGTGGGACACAGGCAGTGTAAGTCTTCCTAGGTGGATGTGTGCCCAGGCCGAGGAGCTGGCTGTGTGTAACACGTGCCCTTGTTACCTTTCCTCATTTCCTGTTCTGTGCTTCCTTTCTTTGTTCTTCATCACATCTCCTTTCTTCCTTCCTAAATTCCCCATTCTCCAAATGATTTTTTCCTCTGCATAAAACTATTTCACAATAAAATTAAAGCCTTTTTTTAAAAAAAGATTTTATTTGTTTATTCATGAGGGACACACAGAGAGAGACAGAGATATAGGCTAGTGGGAAAGCAGGCTCCCTGCAGGAAGCCCTACGCAGGACTAGATCCCAGGAACCCAGGATCACAACTTCAGTGGAAGACAGATGCCCAACCACAGAGCCATCCAGGCACCCCAACATAAAAGCTTAATGTCATCCCTAAAGTCAAATTGGCCTCCTTGGAGAAAAAAAAATGTTTTAAGTGGAAGACCTGATTCTCAGCACTATGGCAGGCCAATATCAGAGAGGTTGTGGGGTGGATTTTGTATTTCTACTCAAACTCAAAGCACTTCATGAAAGAAATAGCCTGTTCTGACTATTTCAAGAAAACTCAGTAGCTATGGATATACAGAGGCTGTAAATAAGAGTATTGTTTTTTAATATGTGTCCCCTGGGCCATTTGCCCAAGTCACCAGGAACCAAGCTCCAGACCACTTGAGGGCTTGGTCATTTGAATTCTAATACTCTCTCCAGCGATTTGAACATTTTGGAAATTACTGAACCAACACATTGACTCTCTGATAGCAGTGCCATCTGTATAATGTCAGTTTATTCAAAAGATTAGAGAGTTGAATTTGAAGAAACATTGATTCCTATGCTAAGTAATATAATTAAGAGGTAGAAAGAAGTTTTTATAAAAAGTTAAAATATAATGGAAATACCTAGGTGTCCCTAAAGCTATGGGATCTCATTGACAGAACATGTATTTGTGCCTTTCTCGATAGATAAATAAAACATCCTTGGAGGGGATTTGCATCATCAAATCGCAAGCACTAAAATTTCATGCTTTTGTACCAAAAAATCCATAGTTTTGATACAGTTCTGACCATTTTCAAACTGTATGACCTTGGACAAATTACTTAATCCCTGTGGTGATCATCATCTGTCAAATGGGGACCCTGATGCCTCAGAGACCATGTGAAAATTTAATGAATTAATAACTGTGACCAGTGCTTTGTAATCTGTGATAAATTACTCAAGTGCTGGCCATCGCTAGAGCTCCTCTCATCCAGGCCAACATGTTCATGTTGCACAAAGCTCATAATTGTCTAGTCTTGCCAGGTACACATCAATCAGTTTAGTGGCTGAGCTGGGATTTGAGCCCAACAATCCCAACTGGACCTAGTCCTCTTTCTATTCCATGCCAGCATCTAAATTGAGATGCTTGACTCAAATTTGTATCATGCTGAGCAAGGAACTCAAAGCAATGATTTGAATTCCTTATGCAAAAGGGAAACATAAATTTTAAGTATTTAAAACCCTTACCTTCTCCTGCCTTCTGAAGAAAAAGAACACTTTCTCATATTAGGTACCTGAAGTTTGTTCTGCTAAAGAGAGAGGTGATAAGTGGAGAGAATGGGAACAGCTGAGAAGGCCAATCATGCTTCACCGTATATCTAGTCATTTTTGATTGGGTGCAGAAATTGTGATATATCTCCTATATATCACAGCAGATGCCTCCAGCAGAAGCCAAGACATGAGAGGCAAAATTGAAGAAAGCAAGGAGAGTGAGAAGAGAGGACAAGTAGATAAATAAGGAGGTAAAGGGGCAGAAATTGCTTTAGGAGTGGAATTCCCAGAGGAAAAGAAATATTCAAGGAAGATTGTTAGGAGATTTAGCTTTCCAAAGGTATACAGTGAAATTGGTTTCTCTTTTCTCTAAGTCCCCTTCAGGAAAGATCTACATCGTTTTTAAATGGATTTAGAGTCAATTGGCTTTGTTTGCATACTTGTGTTTTTTAGAATACGTTGGTGTATTGAGTCTGACATGAAGAAAGTAGAAAATTTTAAGATGATTGCACCTACTTGGGTAAATATTTTTTTTGGGGGGGTAAATATTTTATCACCACTTTTCTCTTTGGGGTTTAAAAAAATTACAGAAGCTAAATAAACCACCATCAAAACCTAAATAAACAAAAATCCATGAATTATGAGAGTTTGTTAAATGGGGCAGGCCTTGTCTCCGTGTCAGGAGTTTCCTCCCCAGGCTGGATCCCTGAGAAAACAGAATCTTGCAATTCTTTTAGCAGCAGCTAAATCTTTACTTCTTTTATTCCCCCTAATATTTATTTATTTGAGAGAGAGAGAATGTATGAGTGGGGCCAGGGGCAAAGGGAGAGAATCTTCAAGCAGACTCCCCACTGAGTATGAAGCCGGCTCAGGGCTCCATTTCACGACTTGGGAGATCATGACCTGAGCCAAAACCAAAAGTCTGATGTTTAACCAACTGAGCCACCCAGGCGCCCCTAAATCTTCACTTAACATGAAGCATTCCTAGACTAATGCTCATCCAAGAACACAGCTTTTCCATTGCTGTTTCCTTTCCATTGCTTCCTGGTCTCGTTTATAGTCTATATCCTGAAATCTTTTTTTTGTCATATTCTGTTTTTAAAATACACATTATGCTTCAGTTTTTACTGCACATTACCTCCTTGGCTCCTGATCCTTCGCCTCACTTTCTATCTGTAATTTGTGTCAATTTCTCAAACTTGATTCCTCACTCTCACCCCAGGGACTAGTTCCTGGCCTTCCTTCTTGTCCATGGTTCCTATTTGACTCTTGCTCTCAGTCATTTCTGGAAACACCTCGCCCCATTCAACGTCTCGTACAAGGCTGAGACTCACTAGCTACTTCTGTGAAGCTCATCCCTACCCCAAAAAACACCATAGAAAAAGTCAATGCCCATTTGGATACAAGGCAATTATATTTCCTTTCCATGTTTTAACAACCTAAGGATCTGACTTGTATTTTGAATGTAGGCATCTGCACACAGCACTACTATATCATTACCCGTTACAGCTTCCTCCCATTTCTGAGGCAGTAGTGATGAGTCAACAAGCGAACAACAGCAAGGAAATACTTCTGTGCCTCTACATATAATACCGTGTGCATTCTGGTGCATGAATCCATCTAGGCCTCTACATTTGGTGTTTATTAATTTTTAAGAGATTTTAATTAGGGAAAAAACACGCGTTGTGTGCTTTTTCCATTTGTTGATAAATTCTTTAATTCTTAACCAATTCTATTCAAGCTTTGCAAAAATAGAGGATACATTTTGTATTTTTGAAACCTCCTGTTTTTCCATCTGTTGAAATGCAAAGGGAGAGAGAGAAAGGCCACTCATACTATACATACAGTCTTTCCCAGGAGATAACATCTTCACCTTTATTTCCAAATTGCCTCATGAGGGCACAAACATAATATGACTTAGCCTCAAAGCTAATTGGAACAAAACTATTTGTCATCTAAATAAAATATTTTTATAGGCTTAAGTGGCATAAAAATCAACAGTAAACAGCTGTATTTTTGTGAGAAATAAGAAATGAGTCTACAGAACTTTTTCACTGATGCTCTTTACTACCTTTTAAAGTCAGCACATTTTCACCATGAGAGTTGCTAAGTTCTCTCCTTGGACGCTCTACCCCACGTTTCAGCTCTGCTCCTTTGCTGGGAAACACATGGGGGGGGGGGGATGCAAAGGAAAGATAATTGCAACAACGTGGGGTTTTACGCTTCAGTTGCCAGCTTTCCCACCCCAAATAATACATTGGAATCTCAAGTTATGTATAATTCTTTGTGAATAAAGCATAGGATTATTTTGAAGGAAAATGCACAAAGAAAAAGAGATTTGTTTAAAGGGAGAAAAAAAAACCACAAACTTTTCTTCCATTGTCAGGATTATTATCAAAGTTTTTTGTCTTTACCTTTTCTCCCCCAGTGTAAGATGAAGAGAAATTGAGGTGAATTCATTCAACTTATGTGAACCTTTTTTGGGGGTGGGATAAGCTGTTAATGTTTTTTGGGGGGATCTCCATTGTCAACCCCAGTGGTTTGGGGGCTGGCAGGGCAGCCCAAACCCAACTAGCTCCATCCTCCCTACTTTCTCTTCTCCAATGGCAGTCACAGAAGCCACATGCCAATGTGCTGAGGGTCACATTTTCCACCATAAGCATTTAGCTATTTGGCAAAATCCTCAAGCAATTGTGCCGGCTGCCTTGGGACTTGCCTGTAGTATGGCTCATGCGCTCCTCACAGACCGCCTGGGAAACTGTGATTCTCAGAGGCAGTTACTTATTAAATGTTGAAAATAAAGACACAAGTTACCTTTATGTGTCAAATCGGTGCCTTCTGCTTCAGAACCGGGTCTTGCATCACTTTGGGTTTCAGGACAGTGCAACAATTGTGTTACAAGGACGGATAAACGAAATGGATTTGCAAAGTAAGTACCGGTTGTTTCTATTGGGCCCTTTTCTGCAGCCAGCTCTGCGTTTGTAATTCAGTTCCCATACAAGGCTCCTCTAGCCCCCATTTTGCACTCATTGGGATATGACATACTCAACACTTTATTATTTATCCAGAAACATCTTATGTTAACAACTTGAGTGCTGCTCTACTGAGAGCAGCACTTTAGCAGATGAGTGCTCTACTTATCTGCTAAAGTATTTTTTGCTGCATTGTTGACTTTCAAGTATGGAAATGGTTAAAACAATTTCTAAATACTGACTTCCCTTTTTTATTTCATTGGTTCAAGGTTCGCAGTAATGAATGCTTTCTGTTAGGTGAAACATCTTTGGAAAGTTTGGTGGAAAACAAGAAGTATGAAGGGGCAAATCGACCCTTCCTGCCAAGGGATTGGGGTGGGAGCTCAAGTCCCTCTGTCTTCCCCTTTACTGTACAACTAGTCAGTGCTCTGCAGAAGTGGCCTCGGGGGGAAAAAGTTGCCCTAAGCATGCCTGTGCTGCAGTTTGGAGGCTCATCAAACGTGCGCTGCATCTTTAATGTCCCGAGGGGAAGAATGAGCCCTTCGTCACCACTTGGCTAGGGCTTTATTCTCCAGGAATAATCTAAGCATTGGGGAAAACAAATAATTAAGAGCAGATAGGAAGTTTTCCTAGGTTGGTATTTAGTTACTGAAATCAGTCACTGAGCTATGCTGAGACTCTGAATGAGCAAGGGATCAGATTCCAATTACCACATTCCAATGTACGTATTTCTGTTCTATTTGGCATTATCTCCCACAAACCCGTCAAGAGATTTCCCTTCCATCAAATGTCCATATTAGATGTACCGAATAAAAAAAGTTTAAAGAAGTAAAGAATGCAGACTGTTACAACAAAGAGTTATCTCTTGATATTTGATGCATTATTTGTGAGACAAACGCATGACCTGAGTGAGGAGTAGGACCCACTGGAGAGAACCCACGGGACAGTTCCATTTGGGCAATAGCTATGACAGCTCAAAACACCGAGGTTCCACCCCAGTGAACTGTGTGATGACACTCGAGGCCGGAAATGCCAGATTGCTCAGGTGCAGTGACTTCAGTCGGGAAGGTACACTGCATCGTACAGGGTGGCAGTGGAATGCAAAAAAAGACCTCTGTTAAAAGGACTACCTATCTGTCCTAATTCAACAGTGATATTGTGAACAGAATAATTAGTTTTCCTTTGATGTTTGCAGGTTAAGTAAGTAGTCTTAACATCCAAATGAACTGGTATTTCTCATAGAGGAAGGTGATCTTGTTGGTAGCTGAAAAAACTATGCCCGAGGAATTGTTTTTTAGTTCTGTTACATTTCTTTTCCTGGGCACCACCAACTGAAGACAGAAGAAATTCCCCCAATGAATCTAGAGTCTGTCCACTAGCATCTGTAGAAATGACATCTTTCATTTCCAAAGCACACACATTCTTCGCTGGTGAGTGAGCAGACAGGGAGATGGCATCCTTCCTGCCACTCCTCATGTTAAGACACATTCCTTCGGCTCTCTAAAGAACCCTGACACAGGCTAAGCTTTCCAGAATTCATTTATAGAAATCCTAAATTCATGCAAATGCCTTATTGTGCCAACGAATTAAAGAAGAGAAACGGAATTTAGAAATAGAGCTTCAGGGGAAAAATCTCCATGAGGACCACCCTGGGATGCTGTAGAGATTCAAAATCTGTTTACTGTAATTGACCTCTGGGAAGGGAATGAGTTGTTTAAAGTAATTCCAGACCAGGTGAGGATGAAGAAGTTACCTGTTGAGAGGGGGCAGGTCAGTATGGCTAGTGACATGTCGTGGCCACTGTTTCTAACTCAAATCTGTTATGTTTGTGCCTTTGAGGGCAGTGGCTGCAGTTGGGCAGACAACATAGAGAACTAGAGAAAAGCTTCATCTAGACTCAGGGCAAGAGAGGATCAGAGTGGTGTGATAGAAGCATTTGGAGTGGGAAATCCTGGCTTTGCGTCTAAGCTCTGCCAAATAGTACCTGCTTTGGGCAAATAATTTGTTTTCCATTCTGTGGGCCTCAGCTTAGTCATCTTTAAAACGGTTCTGTTAGACCAGATCACAGACTTTCTGATTTAAGGAACTTCGATACCCTTAAAAACTTTGAGGACCCCAAAGAGCCTTTTTTTTAATAAATTCACTTTTTATTGGTGTTCAATTTGCCAACATACAGAATAACAGCCAGTGCTCATCCTGTCAAGTGCCCCCCTCAGTGCCCATCACCCATTCACCCCCACCCCCCGCCCTCCTCCCCTTCCACCACCCCTAGTTCGTTTCCTAGAGTTAGGAGTCTCTCATGTTCTGTCTCCCTTTCTGATATTTCCTACCCATTTCTTCTCCCTTCCCTTCTATTCCCTTTCACTATTATTTATATTCCCCAAATGAATGAGAATATATAATGTTTGTCCTTCTCCGATTGACTCATTTCACTCAGCGTAATACCCTCCAGTTCCATCCACGTTGAAGCAAATGGTGGGTATTTGTCGTTTCTAATTGCTGAGTAATATTCCATTGTACACATAAACCACATCTTCTTTATCCATTCATCTTTCGATGGACACCGAGGCTCCTTCCACAGTTTGGCTATTGTGGAAGAGCCTTTGTTGACACAGCTTCTGCTTATCGATAATTACCGTATGAAGAATTAAAATGAGCACATCTTTCTTTAAAGTATTTATTAATTCACTTAAAAAAATAACAGCAACAAGCTTATTTCACATTAACATGTATGTGTTTATGCAAATTAACTCTTTTCCCCAGCAAAAATAAATTTAGTGAGAGGAGTAACATTGTTTTACATTTTTTACATCTCTTCGGTGTTTGGCTTAATAAAAGACAGCTCGGTTCTCATGTCTGCTTCTGCAGGGTGAGTTAATTGCAATTTCATGTGTCATGCGATATACATAAGGAGGCCAAGGAGAGAGGGATGGAGGACTGTGTGCGGGGAGGGAGAAAACCCAGGTGAAGATCAAGGCAGAGATCAGGGTGGTTCTTCTACATGCCAAGGACTACAAAAGATTGCCAGAAAACCAGCAGACGCAAGACATGAAACAGACTCTCATAGGCCTCAGAAGGGACCGGTCCCCGTACCTGGATCTCAGACATCCAGGCTCCACACTTATGATAGAATATATTTCTGTCGTTTCAGCCACCCTGTTGGTGGTACTTGTTAGAGCAGCCTGGTAAACTCGTACGGTGTCCTTCAGGGCATCTGTCCATTTCATCTACATTGTTGAATATATTGGGTTAACATTATTCATCCTAGCTTCTTTTACTTTGAATGTCTATGGAATCTCTGGTGATATTCTTTTTTTTTTTTTTTTGATTCCTGATATTGGAAACTTAGATCTCTTTTCTTTATATCATCATCAGTCTGGTTAGAGATTTATCCACTTTATTTACCCTGTCAGAGAACCAGCTTTTGTTTTTATTGATTTACTGTATGTTTTTCCTGTTTTCAATTTCACCGATTTGTGCTTCCTTACATTTGTTATTTCTATACCTTTACTTCATTCAACTTTTATTTACCATTAGCTTTTTAATTTGTGAAGTTGGAAGCTTAAGTCATTCATTGGTTTTCCTAATGTAAGCATTTTAGTGCTCTGTCTTTTTTATCACTGCATCAAACATATTTTGATATGATGTGTTTTTAATTTCATTCAATTTAAAGTGGGTTTTTAATATTTTGTCATTTTTGACCTATAAATTATTTTTAAATGCGTTGCTTTGTTTCTCATTATTTGTATTTTTACCAGATCTTTCTCTATTGTTGTTTCCTAATTTAATTCCATTGTTGTCAAAGAATATATTTTGTATGATTTTAATCTTTTAATATTTATTGAGACTTATTTTATGCCCCAGAACACATTGTGTCTTAGTTATGTTTTTGTGGACCATCAAGAATGTGCATTTGGCTGCTCTTCAGTATAGTATTATGTAAATGTTTAGGTCAAGTTAGTTCATAGTGTTTTTTCAAGGCTTTTCTATCCTTTCTGATTTTCTTCCCCTTATTTTATTGAATATTGAGAGAGGGATATTGATATTTCTGTCTATAATTGAAGATTAGTCTACTTTTTTCCTTCCTATCAGTTTTTTTACTTCATAGGTTTTGAAACTCTATGAGATATATAAACATTTAGAATTACTGTATCCTTTTGAGGAAGTGATCTCTTTCTCACTATGAAATGATAATGCTTTCTTATGATTTGCACTAACACAACAGACCTTTTCCGGTTTTGTTTCATTGAGTGTACTTGTGTCTTAACCCTAAGTGGGATTCTTACAAGCAGAAGATAGTTGTATCTTGCTTTTCTATCTAATCTGAAAATCTCTGCCTTTCAACTGGAGTGTTGACATTTAATCCCATTGTTTCGTTTGGGTTTAAGCCTACAATTTTAATAGTTTTATATTCCCTCCAACTGGCCTTTGTTCACTTTTCTTCCCTTTTCCCTGCTTTTTTGGATTAATAGAATTTTTTTTTATTCTCCTATTTGATCTATTTGTTGGCTTATTTGTTTCTGTGGTAGGCTAATAGTGACCCTGAATAATAAGAAATCCATGTCCTAATCCTCAAAACCTGTGGATAGGTTACTCTATGTAGCAAAAGAGACTTTGCAGATGGGATTGAGTTGAGGATTTTGAGATGAAGAGTTTATCCTGGATTATTGGGTGAGCCTGAGGTAATTACAAGACTTCTTATTAAGAGGGAGGCAGGTCAGAGACAAGGTAACCCTATGCTGCTGGTTTTGAAAATGGAGGAGGGGACGTGGGTTGGGGAATGTAGGCTGATTCTAGAAGCCAGAAAATGGAAGGGAAGAGATTCTCCCATAAAGCCTCCAGAGGAAACTCAACCCTGCAGACCCATTTTATAATTCTGACCTTCAGAACTGTCAGAGAACACATTTGTTTTGTTAAGCCACCAAGTTTGTGGTAACTTGTAATAGCTGCAATGGGAAATGAATACACTAGCTATACCTTCTCTGTTTTTCCAATGGTTGCTTTAGGGTTGATAATATATGTTTTTACCTCATTATCATCTACTTTTAAGTAATATTATATAAATTCTTGTATATTATAAGACCCTTAACCTGTATACTTCCATTTCCCTGCCCCAGTCTGTGTCCTAGTGTGGTCATGCTTTTTCTTTCCTCGGAAAGCTTTTAATAACTTTAAGTGGTAGTGAGGTCAACGTTAAATCCTCTGACACATACCTAAAATATTTTGCTGACTTTAAGAATGAAATATTCAGACCATTACACGTAATTTGAAGTGACAAATACATACTATATCCAATCGAATTTTCATCTAATCCCAGACTCACTTCTATTAGCACGACATGCTACATACTCCATGTGCTAAGTAACTATTTCATACATTTTTCATGTAGCCCTTACTTGAATATCTCAAGTTCATTTAGTTGATTTTTTTCATGAACAAGTTACCCTTGATGATAGGTTAGCTTAAGAAGTTAAAAAGATTTTTTTATTGAATTATAATTAACATACAGTGTTATATTAGTTTCAGGTGTGCAGTAGAATCACTCAACAACTCTACATTACTCAGCGCGCATCAGGATAAGTGGACTCTTGAGCCCCTTTATCTGTATCACCCACCCCCCTACCTCATGCATTTTAATTTTCCATTTGTGGCAAATACCACCATGCACTCTCATTATTTTTACTTAAACATGATTTTGAAACTGTATTATATATATATATATATATATATATATATATATATATATATATTCATGTATTTGCTACTTCCAGTGCTATTCACTCTTCCATGTAGATCTAGATTTCCCTCTGGTATTATTTTCCCTCTGCCTGAAGGACTTAATTGATTCTTCCAGTGCAGGTGTGCTGATGATAAATATTTTCAGGTTTTGTATGTCTGAGAAAGTCTTTATTCTGCCCTTATTTTTAAAAGATATTTTCTCTCAGTATAGAACCCTAAGTTGCATTATTTCTGATGAGAAATACACCATCATCCCTCAATGGGTCAGATTATCCTGATTCATTGCATGCCCAGCCACTTATTATTGGATGCAAAAATTATGAATTTTACCTTTTTGGGTGCTGGATATTCTGATACATCTTAAAATGGTTTTGAGCCTTATTTTGAGACCTACTAAAGTTGATTATAAATAGTTTGACCCTTTTAAGGTATACTTTTCAGCTTTGTTTAGTGAGACTAAAATAGCTTCTAGTCTACATATAATTTTACCACCTCACTGCTGAGACCGGGCACTTCTGAGTACTCCACCCAGGGCCTTACATATTACAGGACTTTTTTCTCACTCTGACACATGGGAATCCAAACTGTCCTGGCCACGTGTGAGGTGATTGTTCTGAGTGTTCCTTTCAGGTAGATCTTTCCTTTTAATCAAGCACTCATCAGCACCCAGCTGAAGACACGAGGGGGTCTGCGCATTTCTGATGCTCTGTCTCTGTGCAGCTCTCTCTCCATTACTCCTCCCTGTGAGCTCTAGTTGCCAGCCTTCCTACATGCCTGGCTGCATTTCCTCAACTCCAAAAGATGGCTATACTTTGTGTAGATTTCTCCTTCTCCGCCTGGAAGCCTGGAAATGCTCAAAAAAGTGAGTTGAGGCAACTATTGGATTCTTTGTTTCCCCTCTCCTCAGGTCACAGTCATATGTTACCTGTCCAGTAACACCATTGTTTCATGTTTTTTGTCTTTCTTTTTAAATTCTTTAATGTAGAAGGGTATATATATGTAAATGTATATATCCCTATTACTTCAACCTGGAAGGAAATGAAGTCATTCCACATTAGAAATTAAAAATGAATGATTTTAAAAATGTTTATTTATTTAGCTAAAACAATATTATACCTAGTTGCTTACTAATATAAATACTATAAACTTATGACTCTTAAGATAAATCTTCTAAACACACACACATAATGATAACTAGAGATGATGGATAAGTTATTTAGCTTAATTGTGGTGATCTTTTCACAATGTATAGATGTATCAAAACAGCTTGTACACCTTAAATATATATAATTTAATATGCCTAGGTTATCTCAATAAAATTTTTTAGAAAAACTCAACTAAGTGGTAAAAAAGGAAAAAAACTGTATTTTTCTGGACAAAAGAACCTCAATTTAGTAGACTTCTGTTTTCGCACTAGGATATAATCAACTGCAAGGAACATATTCCCATTCTTATCATGAAAATGGGCCAGAAGGACTTCTTATTGATACCTTATGTAAAAAGGAACTCAAACTAGATGATAGTAAAATTCAAAATTCTAGAACCTTTAGAAGAAAACATAGGAAAAGAATCTGTGTGACAATTGGGCTTGACTGAGAGTTTTAAATACATTACCAAAGCACAGTCCAATGAGGAAGAAACATGATAACCTAGGCTTACACAAAAACCCATATGTGAATGTGCATAGGAAATTTCTTCATAATTGCCCAAACCTGGAGTCAATCCAGATATCTCTCAATGAGTGAGTAGATAAAGAAACTATGATACCTCCGTACAATGAAAAATACTTCATTAAAAACAACGAACTATTAAAAAACAAAAACAAAACAACAAACTAGTGATTCATGGAAAACCATAATATGTTTTAATAAGTAAAAGGAGCCTTGTAGATTCCTGAAAAAGTATGTGGAATCCCCAGGCCTTGGAACATATTTGATAACTGTCACAGTAAAGTAATACTCCTAAGGTCTCCTTTATCATAAATGGTTAAGTTTACAGATGGATGAGTTTAGGAGGCAAAATTGAGCTTCTACTTTCTTTTTGAGGAGATGCCTGCCTACAGACTGTTTATATTCTGGGGTGAATGTTTTACTCAGAAAGTGTAATTAAGCTCATTTTTGGCTACATTTAAACTCTATTGAACAAATAACTTTATTATTACTAAATCAGATCTTTTGATCTCTAACCTCAGGAGTCCTACTCTATTTTTCATTTAAGTCAGAACTCAGACTAGGATCTGAGGTGTCATTTTCCTTCTAAATCCACAATATGAGCTTATGTGAATCAGTGAATAAATGTAGCCTGTAATGGAATAATAAAGGAGGCCAAAGTGGCAATAAATAAGGAGTGATAGGAAAAACTTGCCCAGAGTATTCAGGTCCACCAGAGAAATCCCTGGATTCTTTCTCTGAGCTCATTTCAACCCAAAGAATGGCCTCTTCCTTGTGTGATATCTGTAATGCTAGATTCACTTAGGTTCAAAAGCATTAATAACAAAGTAAATGACTATCATCTGTGTCCAGTTATAAATCTTCCCTTTCTCCCATGACGAAAGCTCAGCTGCTCACTTTTGCTCTGAAGTTCCAATTTATCTTCCTCTCAGACTAAATTCTGGGGGAAGATTGCTAAGCCATTTCAATATGGCATACTATGAGAAATGAAGCCCTGGCAACTCAGACGTTTAGCCCCTTCCAAACTCAGGAGACAGCCGCTACCCACAGTCAATAATCACAGCATGTTCCAAAATCCTACTTTGTGGCTGAATTTTTCAAGTACCTCTAAAACTAAACTTGTACAATCTGTTTCTATTTTACTATAATTCCTCTTTAATTTGTACTCTACTAATCCAGCATTTTACATAATTTAAACACCACTCTTACGATTCTTATTTAATAGAAAATTGAAAATTATTTCCTTATTGAAAATATTTTGGGCTCTTAAGAATAAAATATTTGATTTTCAAAGCAGTTTTTTAGTCTTTCAAAATAAGAACTGAAAGATTACAGATTCTTTTCTTTTCCTTTCATTTCCAGGTCTAACAATTCCTTTCTTATAAAGGTCTTCTGTTTTTTTCGTGTATGCCTGTTAAGAACCAAAATTTCTCTACCTCATTCCACTTATCAATATTCAATATGATTTAATTGCACTTTGTAAAAGAAAAAGATCAGATTTTTTTAAGAAATACTATGTAGGGACACCTGCGTGGCTCAGTGGTTGAGCGTCTACCTTTGGCTTAGGGGGTGATCCCAGAGACCTGGGATCCCTCATCAGGCTCCCTGCGTAGAGCCTACTTTTCCCTCTGCCTGTGTCTCTGCCTCTCTCTGTGTGTCTCTTATGAATAAATAAAATCTTAAAAAAAAGAAATAGTATGTAAATTAAATTATTCATCATCTAATTATGTAATTTGATAATCCTTTTTGAAAACAAAAGAAAAATGGGTGTGCTACTTATAGTTACTTAATTAGAAATAATTATAAATGAATAATGGTGCTGTTATGTACAACCCAAGGGACATTTAGAGAATGTATCTGCACATCGCTGATTATGAGGCCCAAATAAATGTTTCCATCTTCATTTCTGAGGTGCAATGTTTCTTACATAGTCGCTTACTTTGGATTATGTTTAAAACACTCCTAGGTATTTGGATATCGAGATAGACATTTAGAACACTTTTAAATTTTGTGCCAGTTGCAAAAGCTGACATTTTAATGTAAGCTGTCCATTTAATTTCATGAGTTTATAAAGACTTATGTATTTCTTTTAGAGAGAGAGAGAGAGAGCAAGGAGGGTAGGTGGGTGCCAAGGGAGAGGGAGAAAGGGCCTTAAGCAGACTTGGTTCTGAGCGCAGAGCCCAATTCTGGGCTCAATCCCAGTGCAAAATCATGACCTGAGCTGAAACCACGAGTCGGATGCTTAACCAACTATACCACCCAGATGCCCCTCACCAGTTTAGTGTAAAAAACTAGTGCTTAGTGTTTATCTTGAAGATATTTCTGTATGCCTTTTCATACTGTATCTTACACTTGTGGGGGCAAAGAATGATTTTGGAAATGATCAGTATCAGGTTACGAAGCCACCTGATACCGATTGGAACCTGTGCCAATCCATCATTTCTTCCTTGTTCGTTGTCAGACTGATTCTGGAGATTATGAGACACACAGATGCTGGACTCAAAGGGACCACACAGGCTGACTTCTAACTGTTTCATGAGAAGTTTCCCAATTTTAGCTTTTCCGATCCTAGCACATACTCTCTTCCCCTTCCCAAATCCCAGAGCACTCTATGGCTTCACTATCCAAGAGAATCCCATCTTGAGAGCTCTTGAAGACTCTGCAAGGTCAAGCAGCTTGGCCAAAGGAGGCTGCTGGTTATGTGTAAGTGATGGCATTTCAATGCACTTGGTTAATTTTGGGCCCAAACAGACTCAAAGTTAAACAAGCCCATAACAGACAGTTGAAGCCGACCATCTTAAAACAGGGACAATGAACATGAGAAATCAAGATGAATGCATTGTTTCAATTTCAGAGACAACATGATTGAAAAGCAGGCTACTGCCAAACTGCTTTAATCTAAATAAATAAAATGTTTTCATTGTCTCAAAAACCAGTTTATTTTCAGTAACATTCACAGTATACTTTTCTTGTATGTGGTTCTTTGGAAAAGCATCAGCAAGACTTGTTGGCTATGGAAAAGGCGAAGCCATTTACTGGGCTGCAGAAGTGGAAAACAGACTGCTCCTGATAAAGGGCTACTGGCCATTGAAAACATATAGTGCTTCTCCTCAGACTAAGCGTATCCAGCACATTTGTATTCCAGGATGAAATCTGAAAAGTGACTGATGGCAGGGAAACAGGATAAGATTTATTTCACACCAGATTTGTTATTCAAGTTAGTTTTAGAATGAAATATTTTTAAGAGAAGTTTTCATCGACTTAGATTGGACCAAGAATTGTGACCACAGACCACAGACACTCGGCTATCCAGCTGGCATCTCCTATTAATTAGTGCAAGGAGGCTATCAAATGTTTTGCAGGATGAGGTAGACAGTGTATATGCTCAGCTGTGCCTCTATTCCTACCCACTTCCCACACTGCCTCCCCCACTCCCCACCAGAGGCTGATCAAGCAGATGCCTACCTTTGAAGTTGCCTACCTTTGAAGAGGAAGCCTAGCAGATGACAAAAAACCTAGAGGAAGCTAAGCAAAGGCATGCTGTGCAACAGAATTTTGCCCACTTTACCTGGAGGCAAGCCCAGAGCTTCCTCATACCTCCTCAGCACTACATTAGGGCCAGTGGAAGCTAAACAGGAGCAGTGAAATGGGTGACCTGGAGCACAAACTTGAGAATGGTAGGGAAACCTGGACAGTGAATATTTTCATGAAAACACAGGGGCTCAGTCCCTTGAGGCTTCATGGAAAGGAAATAAGGCAGCTGACAAAAACCAGCATAGCTTGAAAGCCCTTGGAAAGAATTTTCAAATGCTTGTGATAAAGAAAAGAAGTCTTTCAGGAAACATTCAGTTGTTCCCACAGAGGCCATGGAGGTAGAAACAAGAAAGATGACAAAAATGTTTTCTTCCCTTCTGCCTCCTACCCGTGTAGGGGTTCTTAACCTTCCTCCCTTCTGAAAACAACTTCCCTATCATTTCCATCCTTGATTCTTCAGTCCTTTATCTCTGCTGATTTTTTTTAAGGAACCCCTCAGGGATAGGAATTAACTTTGAACTTGAATAATTATAAGATGAGGTTTAAATATGTAGAGTATATATGGTCAGCTTCATTTGAATGGAGGAAGATGATGACCACTGTCTTCTTCCTCTGTTACAAGTTGTCCTAGCTCTCCTAGCAACATATGTGAAGTATCTTAGGAGTTATGAAAGAAGAGGAAAAACAGGAGTATAATAGAACCAGGAAGTACTGAGGTAGGTGGGGACAGTGGCAGGGAAATGAAAATTGAGACAGTGTACAACTCAGCAGACATACATTTCAATCTTTGTTTGTTATTAAATACTTACATGTCAGACAAGTGAAATTCCATACTTTTCCCTGAATTACTTCCTTTTCTCGCACAGTAATTACCAGAATTAATGGAGATTAATTGAAAACACGTTGGAAATAAGAAATTTATTTGTACAGATACAAGGTAGTGTAAAATGCCACTTCCAAAGGAAGGCAGGAAGACTCTAAAAAAACAATTTTTTTTTCTCAAAAAAAAAAAACCACTTTTTAAAGCAATGTTTTTCAATATTGCTTTGGTTTTCAATGGATTACAACTTCAGGACACCAAAAACAAAGATAAGTCCCCTCATTTTTCATATCCTTGATTAAGTGAACCACGTTCTGCTGTGTCCTAACACATAATATTCTATGTGATGAACGCAGGCAACTTCCAACTATGTCTTCTAGCTATGCCTGTCACATTTTTACCTACACTGAAGGGAAGATTGTAATCTGAAGATAGAGTAGCTAATTTGAAGGACCTGCTTTTGAAAAGCAGGACAATGACTGAAGCAGTGGAAAGCAATGAATTCCTGTTTCAACTCAGCACATTACCAGATTGAGTGCTGGAAGAAAAGTTTCAGGAAAGAAGAAAGGAAAAGGATGCTGCTATGGGGCAATTAAACAAGCCAGTTAATTGTGGAAATTAAAAATGAATTGTGGAAAGATAAAGGAAAATTATGAGGGGAACAGAGAAAGAGCACTGTGGGCGGAAGCTTGCAATTAAGAACACAAAGAATAAAAATGAGTCTCAGTTGGCTGAGCAGATGAAAAGTGAAGAATGGAAAAAGAAAACATTTTTTTAAAGAGACAATGAAAGAGGAAAAGACTCTTCCAACAAAAAGCGAGGTTTAGAAAAATGAGAAGATATCTCAAGAATGAGAAGGAGCCCAAAGGGGTGCCTCACATTAAATGACAGAAAAAGAAAAACTATACCCCCAAATGAGTAAAGAAAGAGACAAAATTTTTTGGCAGGTTAATTGAGTAAGAAATACACACAAAAACATACATTACAAAACATGACTGTTTTATTCAACCATTAATGAAAGAACAGAGCTCCAAAAGTAATAAAATGTGATTTATTATCTTGCAGGATGCTAGTGTATCTCTATTGGCAGCTTCAGGACTTGTACTTTTTTTATTGACAACCTCTTATGTTTGCCATTTCTCCTACTATTTAAGTACTCCCTGCCTAGGGGAAGCTTATATTATTCTTTTAGAGCAAGTTTAAACAATGCATCATGAAAGCTTGTGTTTTGAAAGTATACTGGAAAAGAAGATGTGCAGTTCCAAAATTTCCTCCAAATGAAAAAAATTGGAAGCATTAGACCAAAAGATGGTCAATACCTAAGATGTGCTAAAATAGATTTATATCTCTAAATGGAAATATAGTCAATTTATAGGGTTGTTGGAGGAGAAAGATCATATCCTTAGAACATTGTCTGGCATATAGTACATGTATAATAAATATTAGTTGTTATTATTAGCAAAATAAATTTAATTTACATTACCAAAATCAGATCATACTTTTAGAGTAACTAAGGTATCACAGCAAGGATGTGTGGCCAAAATGTTAAGTTTGACATGTTATGACCACCATGTCAGAAGACTAGAAGATTGCAAATGTAATCTTCATTAAAAAAATTTCAGTAAGAATCCAAGGGCTTTAAATTATTGCATTTATTTCCAATCCAGATAAACTGATGTTAGATTACGATTAATAAAGGATTGGACTATCAAACTCTTAAAATAAAATAACCTACAAGGCAACATGAGCTCTCCAAAGGAACATTTAAAAAAATTGTTAATTTACTGACATCCTTAAAGAGCCAAATACAAATATTTCAGGATGATAACATCACTTTGGGTAGTTGAAGTAAGAATAGATGGATTTATGAAAGATTGGGTTTACCTGTGAGAATGAACAGAAAAATTGTGTATGATGGACAAGTATAAGAAAGTGTATTTAGGGGTGCCTGGGTGGCTCAGTGGTTGAGTGTCTGTCTTTAGCTCAGGCCATGATCCCAGGGTTCTGGGATCGAGTCTTGCATCAGGTTCCCTGCACGAAGCCTGCTTCTCCCGCTGCCTGTATGTCTCTGCCTCTCTCTGTGTGTCTCTCATGAATGAATGAATGAATGAATGAATGAATGAATAAATAAATAAATAAATAAATAAATAAAATCTTTAAAAATAAAAAAGGAATTGTATTTGTATATCAAAAGAATTAAAAAAGAATCCAAGCCAGAGCAATGGGATTCTAGTTTCTGGTAATGAAAGAATAACTCCTATTGGACCAAGTATCCTTCAAGTAACTATGAACTGTAGAGACAATATAACAACTACCTGAAAGCACTGGAGAGCAAATAAAAACAGGCATAAACTTGATAGCAGAAGAAAGAACTATCATAGGATAGGTTCTCATTTTTTATTTACTTTTTCCCTAAAAACAGACCCAAATCCAACCTACGTGGGGTGGGCTAAAATTTGGGCAGAAAATCCATAGTCCTACTGGCATGAAGAAGCAGAGGACAAATTTCAGAAGGCAATATAGCAGCTAGAAATTGGAGAGGAAATCTCAGAAAGGGGAAACCTGGAGGAGGAGCCTTTTATTTTGTATATCAAGGTTTTGCTCAAATCCCTGACTAATCCCTGAGCTACACAAGCATAGGACAGGCTCCAAGTAGCCCAACAAAGGCTAAAAGATGTAAACTAGAGTTGTGATGCTTCACACAACAGGAAATACAGAATATATAGTTTGAGTGCAGTCAAGAAAATTGCCTGATAAAGCAAAATTCAGAATTCTAAAAGAAAGCCTATGAGAGTCTGAAACCTCTACAATATTCATTTGAAATGGCTGGGATATAAGCCAAAATTAGTAGATATGTGAAAAAATAAGAACATGTGAGTAGTGCTCAAATAAAGGGAACCAATGAAGACAAACCCAAAGGTAACCTAGATGTTGAAATTAACAAAGACTTTAAAGAAGCTTTCTAAGTGTGCTTAATCCTGTAAAGGAAAATATGATCAAGTAAGTAAATAGAGAATGTCAGAGGATAAATTAAAAATGTTAAAAGTAACATTAAAATCATAGAACGGAAACATTAATATCTGAAATGAAATATCTACTGGATAGGCTTAACAGGAGATTGGAGATGATAGAAAAAAGTGCTAGTGAACTTGAAGAAAGTTTCATATAAAGTAGACCATGGAAAGGAAAGGAAAAGAAAGGAACATAAAGGAAAAAAAATGCAGAAAAATGTGCAAAGCCTCAGTGACCTCTTGGACAATATCAAAAGGTCTACATACTTCAAATTAGAATCCCAGAAGTAAAGGAGAAAGATTGAAGCAATAAAAATATTAGAAGAAATAATAACTAAAGCCTCTGCCAATTTAGGAAAAACATAAATTTATAACTCAAGATGCTCAGCAAACAATAAACAAGATAAATGCAAAGAAAAGTTTGCTGCAAATATCATAGTCAAACTGCCTGAAATCAAAGGTGGTAGACATTTTGAAAGCAGCCCAAGAAAATTTTCATACTATGTACAAGGGAAAAATGATGGAAATGTGCACCCTTCTCATCTGTAACAACAGAATCTAGAAGACAGTAAAAAAGGCATCTTTAAAATCAGACAAAAAAAACCCAAAACCCACCAGAACTGTATATTTAATGAAATATAAACTGTAAAAATCAAAGTGCCAGATTTCCACATTCAGTCATAATACAGTAACAGTCCCTGGATTTACCTTCTTTCTTTAAACAACTAGAAAACTGGTCTAAATACATGAAATAACAGTTTTCAAACGTTTGTAAATCGGGCAGTGCAGAATTGTGATCTCTGAAAGAAGGGAAACACAAAAAGGTGGGCCCTATAACTGCCCCAGTTCATGGCTAGAGGGGGTTTTGAAGGCCAGGACCATGGCAGGCAGAGTAAACAAAAAGAACCTCTTAGTTTCACTGAGTTCAAGAGAGAGAGATTGGAGATTGAATTTCAGGGAGGACAAGTCAGCTAGAATTTTGGGAGGAGGAGTATCATAGTGGAAGTTGCCAGACACATATTACCCACCCAGCCTCCAACCTCCTCCAACACAGAGAACAAACTCTGCACAGGAATCTTTTTGAATCTTTGGCAAAACTCTGATCTGCACATGAGTGAGAGGAAATTACTCAAATGCGGGAAAGAACATTTGAAGCAGTAAACTAAACAATTCTGCAGCTCAGAGAGGGCCAAGAATATTCCCAACAGCCAGAGTGAAAAGACATCATAATGCACAAGACATTGTGTAGAGTCCTCAGGAAGACATTACCAAAACAGTGAAGATAATTAGGCCCAAAGTAAAGGCTGTTCTCTCTCTACTCTAAGACAATCTAAAAGTAAGTCTCAAAATGATCAAACTTATCACAAGTAACTTATCTGCACACCAGAACAAAGTTTAATACTATTTAAAGGAATATGACAAAGTATAGCTTCCTACAATGTAAAATCCTTCAGATTCAGTGTCCTGAAGCCAATCAAAAATTAGCAAAGATACACTAAGGCAGGCACTTGATGGGATGACCACTTAGTGTTATGCTATATATTGGCAAATTGAATTTAAATTTTAAAAAAAAGGAAAAGAAGAATACTAATACACTCAGAAAAAAAAATTTAGCAAGGTTGAAAAAAGGAAAATATGACCCATAAGCAGGAGAAAACCTGAAAAATTAGAAACAAACCAGAAATGAGAAAGATGGTGGCAGTAGCAGAAAAGGATAGCAAGATGGTAGATTTAAAACCAACTATAGGGCAGCCCCGGTGGCTCAGCGGTTTGGCGCCGCCTGCAGCCTGGGGTGTGATCCTGGAGACCTGGGATCGAGTCCCACGTCGGGCTTCCTGCCTGGAGCCTGCTTCTCCCTCTGCCTGTGTCTCTGCCTCTCTCTCTCTGAATAAATAATAAATCTTTGTAAAAAAAAAAAAAAAGAAAAAAAAAGAAAACCAACTATATTCATAGTTACATTAAATGTCAATGTCCCAAACACTCTAATTAAAAGGCACAGATTGTCAGTTTTGATTTTTAAAAAAGCATGACCCAATCATATGTTGTCTGTAAGAAATCCACTTAAAATATAAAGGCACACATAGTTTAAAAGTAAAGAGATGGAGAAAAGCTATAAAATGCAAACCTAATTATAGAAAACTGTAGTGGCTATGGTAATATCTAGCAAAGCAGACATCTTCAACTAGAAAACTATTATCAAGATAAAGATCATAATGCTTTCTGGCCCCATGACTCCCATGTGATGTGTCTATCTAGACTCACTTGCTGTGCCTGGGTCCAGGCTCCTGGAACTCCTACTGCCAGAATCAAGCTTCTTGGCCCCTAAGCCAGCCCAGTCTACCAGATAGCAGGCATCCTTGAATAATAGAATAATACAAATAGTAGAAAATCAAGTATAAAGGCTACCCAAGGAATTCCCGTTAAGCAGAGGAAATAGCTTTGGATTTACCTTTGTTTTATAATTTAGTAAAGAGCAGGGGAACTCTTTTGAAAACACCTTCTTGGCAGCCCTATCTGCCCCCAGTGATGGCTCTGAATCCTAGGCCCTACCTCTACCTTCCATCTCTATCATAACAAAAGTCAATGGGAATGATTTATAGCAGTAAAAAAAAATGTATTCATCTTTTTCAATTGTTGTGACTTCAGGATGAGTTCTTTTGTGCTTCTGGTCCAGCTCCCAAAGTCAAACTGAATGGAACCCTCTGGTTCTCTCATTTGGTCTCTAAAACATCTCATGCTTTTCCTGAGATGGTCTCATTCCTACATACTTGCATTTTTAAAAATTTTATTGTGGTAAGATGTATGTAACTTAGCATTTACCATTTTAGCCATTTTTAAGTGTACAATTCAGTGACATTCAGCACTCACAGTTGTCCAAACATCACCACTGTGTTTTATCTTTTTTAAGGATAGTTTAGATCAGAGAGCCCTCTGGGACCCACTACAATTATAGGACATTTTGCCATTCATTTCCTCTCCACTCTTACTAAGCTACGACTACAGGAAAATAAATGTGAGGCCTACACATGACCCACCAGGCAGCAATCAGTTAAGAAACATAATCCTGTCACACCACCACACTTTCAAGATACCTTGACCTTAGTAGCATCATCACCAAGTGGTAGCTTCCTTTCCACTTTGAGGCTTTCTTACCATGCAGTCTTTCAATTAAGTATTCATTTAAACCCAGGAAGACTCTGCTCCCTTTTGATAGCACACTCCCAGGGAGAACTGCAGAGAAACCTAGCCCTTCCTCTGTGTAATTCTGGCATGGCCTAAAGGCTTTGTAGGAGCCAGTCTATGGTATTGTGATACCATGCGACTGTCTTGCATTTTCTGCCATTGCAAAGCTAATTCTCACTCTGGTGGCCATCTGCCTTGAGAGTTGAGTTTATGTGGCCTCTCCACTGAGGTGCTTTTAAAATGTCCTTGGCTACCACTGCTTGGAAAGATTGGTGTGAGGGTGAGGATGATCACAGAACATGATCCCTTGAAGTACTTCCCAGATGCAGTGGGCTGTGTGCCCAGGAGTGATAGATAGTTGGAATGGAGAGAAGAAATATATGGACCCGAGCTGACACAGCTAGCCAGATCCTGGACACTTGTGCCTTACTAAAACTAGCAACTCTTGCTCTTTGGGAGCTTTGCCCATCGTTTAAGCAATTCCTTTGGTAGAAATGTTTGGAAGTTGCATTGTATAGTGTCCAGTGGGTTAAAAGGATGAAGTTACTGGTCGGTGTTGATGTTAATCTTGTCATACTGTTTAAAGGGTTTGCAGACTTTCTGAAAAAGAGTTATGTATATGTGCTTAGTTGATAAAGAAGCTTTGGCAAATCCCTCAAAATGTGGTAAATCACATGTTCTCTCCTCCCTCTCCTCCAGAGATCAGCACAAACGAAATCATCTGGTTTTGACATACTCGGTTCCATAATGGGACAGGGAACTATTCTAAGAATCTCCTTTCTTGAATGCAAATCTCCTGCTGTTGATTTGTGGTTTATTTTCTTGCACAGGGTGGCAGGGACCCCCTAGCTGGCTTCCACATGGGATTCTGTCCCTATCCTGGCCCTGGGAAGCAGGCAAAGGACATACAGGGTGACCTCTGTTAGGAATAGATCTAGAAGCTGAAGGATGCCAGCCTTGACTCTGCATGGTTTCCCTGTCCTCTGTTCCCTTTAATTGTCCTAAATCCTTTGCCCACTTCTACTTTCCGCCCCCACAATGACAAAAGGCAAAGTAAGATGAAGAAAATGATTTATGTTAACAGCAAAATACATTCATTTCTATGTTAAGCGGTACAGCCATTGTGAGCAAAGACACTCACTTTCATCAGATGGTGGGTTGGACCATGTCAGACTGTGACATATTTATCATTTATTCTTTGGTCCCTGAACCCAAGTGAGAAATGAACAAAAAATTTTTTTGTGAGATTCTCTGATATTTTAGATAATAGATCAATTAATCCTTCTTTTGCTTTGCTATTTCCTACACATAATCCAAATTCTTTTTTCTTTCTGGAAGCTGTGTCCTGTGGTCAGTACCAGACCTGTTGCTATGCTTATCTTCTCCACCTACTTCTCCTCTGTGGAATCCAGGGATGAAGGGGCAATAGGTAGGGGCTGGGCATTCAAGAGGGCAGTAGCTGGTAAGCTCATGGCTGGCATCAAAGGTAGGCCCAAGGGAGAGGGACATAACTGAGCCCATCTAGGACTGCCCTGCCCCAGAGCCTTGCTGGGCTCTCTCCCAAAGGTAAGAATTTTGTCTGGCTTTGAGGTAGATGAGCTTTACTGAGTTTGTCCGCACATAGAGGCACAGAAACTCCAAGTTCTGAAGGACTCCTCCATCCCTCAGAATCCCTGAGAATAACGTTAGGAATAGAGTTTCAGAGTATCTCCGGGAGCTCTCCCCTGGGTCTGACCACCTTCTCAGGGAATGAGGAGGGCCTAATGATCAAGGTACCCTTGGGGCTGCACATAGAGGTTGGCAAATGTGATGAAAAAGGAACAAGAGCCTTACTGCTTGGATCTCTAGATGATGGACCCAAGGGCCACTCAGATCACTAAGCCCATGGGAAAGGACGAGGAGAAAATGGGCAGGATCAAGAAGCAGAACTGGAAAGACACCTGTCACATTGCTCTTACCCATGCCTGAGATCCCATCCCTGGGCTCTACACCACTTCTGACAAACCCATTTGCTCCCAGAAGACCCTCTGACTCACCTAACCTTAGTTTCTTCATGTATAAGTGGTAACTTTGTAACGCTCTTTGTCACTCTCTTCCTGGGATAATATTTTTAAAAATGAGATACAGAAATATTTTCCAAGCAGATGAATTAAATAAATACATCCAGAGAATTGGAAGACTCTTGCTCTTTCCTACCCAAATCGTCGGCTAAGTTTTGGAAGAGGAGTTTCAGGCAAACATCCTATTTTGCATTTCTCATCTGGGCACAATGTATCAAACGACTTAGAACATTCTAATCACATAAGGCAAGTTTATTGTTAAGGGTATTTTCTTTAAAGGGTGACAGATTAAAAAGAAATGAGAATGACCATGCCTTCATTTAACAGTGGAATCTTCTCCAAAGAAGTCAGACAAAACTCCAATCTCAATTTATCATTGAATTATGTTTGGTAAGCAGACAATGTGTGCTGTGTTCTCACAAAAGATGCTGAACAGACACAGGCAACAAACAAAAATAAACAAACAAACCCCCTCAAATCCCAGAAGTGATGGTTGAAAAGGCCAAGGAGTACGTGTGGCTTTTCAGGAGACTCTGCTGACCTTGAGGCCACAGAGAACGCTGCCTCTAGGCTGTTAGCAACTTCAGATAAGAACAGTTTCTTACTTGTTACTGTACCCCTAGTCTTCACATGGAGCCAGGCATCTCACAGACACACTACGATTTTGGGGGTTACACTGATTATGATTCATGCTCTTTTAACAGAGTAGCATAGACATCAAGAACCAGACAGGTTTGGACCAAAGCCTCGTAGAGGATTACAATAGCTGAATGGTTTGACAGCCAAGGCAAAAGCATGGTTACCCAAACTTCTGAGAGTTGACACCATTTCTTTTCAGGAAGCTATGAAAATGTGGTGGACAGGGTCACACCTAACAGCCAGCTAGAATTCAGGAGGAACACCTGAGGGCAAGATCTGTATGATGTCATTAAAGCTGGAGTATAAGACAAGTATGACCAAGGGGAAGCCAAAGAGAGCCCAGTTACAGAAAATGAGTACAAATCACAGAACCTTGGTGTTCCCAGCCCCCCACACTAAAGGAATGCAAGGAGTGGGGACAGAGGAGTCACTGTAGAAGGCTCTCTCCTTCATTGTGCCTGGGACTTGAGTGGGTCACTCAGTGAGGCTGTCCAGGGAGCTTGTGACTTTCCAAAGCATTCTTAGGCACACTTTTTAGAGGTTCGTAAATATCAGACAGCTTTTTAGTTTCTTTTTTTTTTTTTAATTTATTTATGAGAGAGAGAGAGAGAGAGAGAGAGAGAAAGGCAGAGGCACAGGCAGAGGGATAAGCAGGCTCTATGCCAGGAGCCCGAGGCAGGACTCGATCCCGGGTCTCCAGGATCATGCCCTGGGCCTAAGGCAGGGGCTAAACCGCTGAGCCACTCACAGATCCCCCAAGCTTTTTAGTTTCAAGTGCTTCTATCTTATGCTGGGCATTTTGTGCTGGAAAAATTAAACTCTGTAAATAAAAATAACTGTAAAAACAACACATTGTTGATATCAAAATTTGTTTATCCTTCTTTGCTCTTCCATGTGGTATCTGCCCTCAAACATTGCTGCTCTCACAGGGGTATTAGGCTCCCTTATTCTAAGAAGCGAGGGGGTAGTTGAAAAGGAAGGCCCACAAGAGGGGCCGCATCATTTAGTAGGCTGGCCTCCATCTCCTACAGATTGAGTTACAAGAACAAAAACACCTTTCAAAGGCAAATATTCCTATGTTAACAGACATAAAGCAGCTAATTAAGACATCTGAAATCTATGTTTATAGAGTGTTAGCATTCCGAAGGCTCCCCTGAAGATCATTACTCTCCAACCCCTAATTTTAAGTCGAGGAACCAGGTTTACAGGTTGAGTGATTGCTTAAGGCCATGAAGTTAGAGGATGGGACTGGTACCTAAGTTCCTAGCTGTCCTCCCAAACTGTGCTCCTTCCAGCAGTCTCCCTGGCCAGGGGGAAGGAGATAGATAAGGGGACGGCAGGAGAGATGCATAGATGGTTTTTTCAGAAGGTCCACCAAATAGAAGAAGTAATCTTGTACTATGGGGAAACTGTAGGAAAAAAAAAAAATTTTACACCCAATAAAAATTGGCATCACGAATCAGGTTTCTTTTCTAGAATTTCTAGCCGTTTCTCATGACAACTTTATTTATTTATTTACTCCCATAGGAGAGGATGGAGTTCTCATAGGAACTCTCCCATAGGAGAGTATGGAGTTCCTTTTTCTAAAGAAAAGGAAAGTTCTTGATAGTAATATTTTTGAGGAATGGAAAAAGCTGATAGATCAGAAACAGAAAAATGTGAAAAAAAATTGTTTTAAAGATTGTGTTTCTTTCTTTATTTCATGACTTTTTCTGTAGAGTCAAGCCTGGGATGAATATTTAAAACCCTTTTAGGCAGTATTAAAATATATTGATGGGGTTAAAATAGTAGCAAAATTAGCTTTTGATTATATTTCAAATAATGCCCATTTATGTTCCTGGAGGAATTTGCAGCTCCATAAAATTTTTCCTTATATCTCTGCAGGATGTCTATAGTTTCTAGTTAAAACTAATTAAATCTAGGGAAGTGGTCTTCCTAGATGAAAGAAAAGATTCAATGTATCGTGCTCCCTCTGTAAATATATTTGCTAGTGGAGTGCTCATGTGTTACCAGATGTGAGCAACTTCTAGTGACAGGCCTGTGAATAACTAATTGACAATTACCATGGAGAGTCTTGATAGGAGGCCACTTGACATTATTAAATGTTGAACTTCAGACCCCACAGAAATCGTTAGCTTCTAAAGTGACTTGACTCCCATGAGGGAAAGATATATGGTGCCAGTGTCCCTATTGATTTTGAGCTACTTTTACTTCTAAACTTAAAGCTAGGGCTCAGCGGGGAACCTGCTTATCCTTCTCCCTCTGCTCCTCTCTCCCATGTGCACTCTCTCTCTGGAATAAATGAATAATTTTTTTTTTAGATTTTATTTATTGATTCATGAAAGACACAGAGACAGAGGCAGAGACATAGGCAGAGGGAGAAGCAGGCTCCCTACTGGGAGCCTGATGTGGGACTTGATCCCAGGACCCCAGGATCTCAGCCTGAGCTGAAGACAGATGCTCAACCACTGAGCCACCCAGGTGCCCCGAATAAATAAAATCTTTAAAAGTAAATAAACTTGAAGTTAATGCTCCTTTAAAGAGGATAGCACTAATGTTGATGGAGCAATTACGTGCAAGACATCATCTTAAGTGTTTTATATGGATTAGCAACCTTATGAGGAAGGAGGTATTATTGTCCTGATCATACTACTGAGGGAATTAAGGCACAGCAAGTTAAGGACTTGCTCGAGTGACGCAGCTCATAAGGAAGTCTGGGTCCAGCGTTTGCTTTTATATAATACTTCCTTTTATTAGAAAAATTCCATACATTACTATCATTGTTCCTAAGAGATAACAATTTTATATTATTAATATTCTACTAAATGAAGAGAATGGGAACCCTTAAATGATCTCAGATCAAATTATTACCTCTAATTGTCTCTTTGCAATGAACAATGATAGCAATGACAACCATTATGATCATTATGGACTTTTAGGATGATCTTTTATTTCCAGTGAACATAAATTGTCAACATCGTTGCTGTGGTTTGACTATTTGGGCGCTGCCTCTACCGCCCCCTCCCCCCAGGCCCCAATTTTCATATTGAAAACTGAATGTGTGAGGAAGAGTGGTCCTGGTGGAGGAAAGACTAGAGGCTGGTGGGAGGCCATGTGAGTGCTGCTCTAGAAAGAGGATTGGCCAAGGAAGGGCAGGGAGATAAGACATTTTATGGCTCTGCTTGACCACGTAATTCTTGAAGAAATTGAAATGAATATTTACTACTACCTACCATTGTCCAAAGGTATTGCCCTGGAAGAAATTCAGAATGAATGCACTGACAATAACCCGTCGTCACTCCGGGGACATTCTGTGGTCTTCGCCTTGACTTAGAGGGAGCCTTTCCTGTGTTCTCTTGGGTACCAGCATTCCAGAAGGGCTACCTTCTCTGAATCCTGATGCATTAATTTATGTCTCAATTAAGGAAAAATGACATCATTTTAGAGAATGAGTACTCTTGAGGAGTTAATTAAGTAAATGAACTTACATGATTGAACTGGCTTGTCAAATGGCATCGCAACACAACACACTTCACCGGGTACAGAGGTGAACTCACATCCCATTCTTCCTCTGCCCCAGGCAACTTAATGTCTAACCAGTATTACCTATCTTCCTCCAGATGCACTCTCTTCCTGGTATTGCAGGAGGGTCTGCTGTTCATCATTTGTTGTCCTTTTCCTTCTCAAAACAGTCTGCTTCATTCTTAGAAAAGAGATTCGAAAAGGCTGATGTGGGAATGGTGAGGTTCAGGGGTGGGGAGGACATCAATCAGCAGCACTGCTTGAGCAGGTGGACCCAAAGCGGTCTGCAGGTGGAGCCAAGTTGTCTCTGCACACAGTCTGCCGTGCGTGCTCAACTGTGAATGGGCTCTTCCTCTCCCCGTCCCAACGCATTCGTTAGTGGGGTGTAATGCTTTTGGAATCAGCTCGGGTACACTGGGAACCTGCTGCTTGCCAGATACTGATTGTGGGCTTGAGACAGTTCATCCTCGTGAGAAAATTGGGGCTTGCTTGGTCGTAGTGAATACCATACCCTTTCTTTCCACCCACCTCTCCTTGAAGGAAACCTCATGCTCCAAAGAGCCAGTAGCCACCAGGCATCCTTTTTCCTTTTTTTTTTTTTCCTTTTTCCTTTAAAAGAAATGGACATGGAGTTCCATAAATGTGATGCTCCCCTACATCCAGGGTGGTTCTATTACACTTGTAAAAACAGTTTCCAAACAGTGTATGTTCTCATTCATTTGGGGAATATGAATAATAGTGAAAGGGAATATAAAGGAAGGGAAAAGAAATGTTGGGAAATATCAGGAAGGGAGACAGAACATAAAGACTCCTAACTCGGGGAAACGAACTAGGGGTGGTGGAAGGGGAGGAGGGCGGGTGTTGGAGGGGAATGGGTGACGGGCACTGAGGTGGACACTTGACGCGATGAGCACTGGGTGTTTTTCCGTATGTTGGTAAATTGAACACCAATAAAAATTAATTAAAAAAAAAAAAACAGTTTCCAGCACACAAAGCACTTTGATGTGCATTCTCCTATTTTTAAACTTCCTTCTGCCATTCTGGAGGGAAGGTGAAAGTGATGGTCATGCCAGGGTGAAACATCCCTCCATAGAAAGCTGGACCAAGGAGCCGGACCCTTAGGCCCACTTATTAATCGAGGTGACACAGGTTACAGAGAAGTATCAGGTGAGCAGCATTTAGCTGACAGGACACATTCCTGGTGATAGTTAAAATGCCCACATGATATGAAGCCTTAGTCTTTTCCGTGGAGGACTACGGCAGCTCCAGCATGAGATAAACATTCTACCGCTATCCATACCAAACAAATCTCCCAGATTTGTATTGCTTTGGAGACGTACCTCCTCTTATTCATTTTTTACATCGGGCAAGTAAAAAACACAGCCATGATTGGGAAATCAAGGACTGAGCTTCCAACAAATGCAATTAAGGCCACAAACAAAACTACACTTAATTACGAAATTGGACTGTGACATGATTATTCCCTGGGTGCTTTCTATGGGTCACTTGCCAATCAGAAAATGCCACATCACATTCATCACAGAAACAAGGGACTCTTTTGCTCAAAATTAAAATGTGGATTTAACCCCCCTCCGGCAGGCCTCAGGTTCTGTGGTTCACCCCTGGTAATGTTGTGCAGCTACATGATTGCGCTCACTCTACTGGCATCCTTTGTAATGTGAAAGAAAAGAAAAATCATTGGCAGAAGATGCTGATTAAAGCACACTGCCTAAAAAATTTTCCACAGCGCTTTTGAATGCTTGGATTCATTGTTGCCGTTTGCATGGAGAAAGCACTGTCCTTTAGAAGACAAAACCGTTTTTTCCAAGTTTGAAGTAGAAGTGTGAACTTCGATAAAGCCAGGCTTTTAGAGGAAAATCCTTTGATGCGATGTTGATATCTGGGATCAGGGCTATATGTTTTTAATTTAAAAATCTTTCTAAGAACCCAGCTCTATGGAGGTTTTAATATTTTGCTAGATCCGCTTCAGACTTTTCAAAGTGGTAAAATATTACAAACACATTTGAAGACCCAATGCCCCTCTCTTCCAGTGGTAAGCGTCATGAATTTGTTTATTTTCCTAAGTATGTATTTATACTAATGCTACACATATACTACATATGTATACATCGATAGAGAAGTTGTACAGCCTTGTTTTTTCATGTTTTAAACTTTATGTAGATATATCATCTGGTATTTGTTACTCTGCAATATGACGTCTTAGAGACTTATTCATATTGAAACAAATAATTCCAGCTCCCTCGGTTTAACTAGTGAATAGCACTGTGAATGCACCACAGATATTTGTCAATATTCTTTTTGAAGGACAATTATGTTGTTTCCAATGTTTGCTTTTATTTTTTTTTATTTTTGAAAAGATTTTATTTATTTATTCCTGAGAGACACAGAAACAGAGGCAGAGACACAGGCAGAGGGAGGAGAAGCAGGCTCCATGCAGGGAGCCCGATGCGGGGCTCGATCCTGGGATCTGGGATCACGCCCTGAGCCAAAGGCAGACGCTCAACCACTGAGCCACCCAGGCGTCCCTCATTCCTAATTTTGAAGTAATTATATTTATCAGCCTTTTCTTCTGTGTTTGATTTATTTCTTGTTTAATGAAGTCTTCCCTTCTTTATTCATATTCTCCTATATTTTCTTTTCAAAATTTAAAAGTTTTGATTTTTACTTCAATTTTGTATGTAAGAATTTTGTATGTAATGAACCGTCCTGTGATAAACATTATATGTTTCCTTATATGCATAAGACACATAGTTTCTAGAGTATACCTAGAAATGGAATTAATTAGGTTGTCAGAGAGGATATCTCCAACTTTACTAAATATTGCCAAATTGCTCTCCACAATGGTTATGACAACTAACAGGATATGAAAACTATAAAATTCCCACAAGCATCGTTTGAAAGTTCCCGATTCTCTACAATCTTGCCAAAATTGAGTACTGTCAGACTTTTATATTTTTGCCAATCTGATAGGTGCATAATAGTTTCTCATCAAGCATATATGTGTTTATTGACCATAAAACTTCCTTTCCTTGCCCATTTTTCTATTAAGCTATCACTTTCTTATTAACATTATAAGTTATGATATTAAGCTTTTTTTCATATTATAGATGGTAAATGCCTTCTGGATTATGGATCCTTTAATGACTTTTCAATACTCATTCCTAATTTTGTTTTTTTTCTAGATTTTATTTATTTATTCATGGGAGACACAGAGAGAGAGGCAGAGATACCAGTAGAGGGAGGAGAAGCAGGCTCCATCCAGGGAGCCCGTTGTGGGACACAATCCCGGGAATCTGGGATCACGCCCTGAGCCAAAGGTGAAAGCTCAACTCCTGAGCCACCCAGGCGTCCCTCATTCCTAATTTTGAAGTAATTATATTTATCAGCCTTTTCTTCTGTGTTTGTTTTATTTCTTGTTTAATGAAGTCTTCCCTACTCTATTCATATTCTCCTATATTTTCTTTTCGAAATTTAAAAGTTTTGATTTTTACTTTAATTTTGTGTGTAAGAAGAAAAGATCCAATTTCATTTTTATACAAATAACTTATTAACTTAGCACCATTTATTAAGTTATCCAACCTTTCCTAATTTAGTAAGGCATCTTCATGTGAGATTTCCATACATATTTTTATTTCTAGGCCTCTCTATTCTATTCCATCTATTTATATCTGGTAGGAAACGTGACTCTTTCCTTCTCATCTCTTTTTCTTCAGTGTTACTTCCATTATTCTTGAGTCTTTTCTGTCGGAATTTTTAAATTGCATTGTTTAATTCCACAGAGATGCATATTGGCCTTTGGATTGAATTGCATTGAGTTTGTAGATGAATTCATATTATTGAATCTTCAAATTATTGAGTCTCCCCTTCCTTTCATGCCTTCATTTAATTAAGTCTTTTATTTCCTGTAACAATATTGTTAAAACTTTTCAAAATATCTTCAAGAGGTTGTGAGATTTATTCTTGGGTACCCTATCGTTCTCATTGCTATTATGAATGAGATTTTCTTCTATTACATATTTCAGTCAATTATTGATGGCATATAAGGATGTCAGTGGTATTTGATGCTGATTGTATTCACAAATCTTCTGAATTCTCTGGTAGTTCTAATAATTTACATATAGAACCCCTGGTTGGAGAGTAGTATTTTCTGTAGATAAAGGTTCCTTTGTCTCTTTCTTTCCAAATGTGTACCTCTTATTTCTCTTTGTAGTCCTATCGCATTATATACAACTACAGGCACACTTTAAAATAGTCAGATAAGAGATCTTTCTATTATTCTTGACATTAATGGGAATGCTAATTCCAGAACCATATCTTCTATGGCTCTCAAAGTAGGATTACTGTCAGTAAATGATGTCAGTATATGATTAAAAGAAATACAATCACTAAATTCTACCCCAGAAAGTAATAATACAGTATATTTTGCCTAAATTGAATTCAAATTAAAAATTAAAACAAATTTAGACATTCTTAAGGAACTTTAGAGTATGAGGTCTTGTAGTGAAGGGGCTAAGAGAAGAGCTTCTAGTAACACCAGTGAGTTGGATTCCAAACTTCACCAATTACTAACTCTTTAAGCCATTGTTTCCTTATTGGTAAAAAGGGACCATATTAGTATCTACCCTAAAGGGTTATTTTGAAGATTAAACAAAATAGGGTGCACATAAAACATTTAGCAAAATGTCTGGCACATAATGAACACTCAATAAAATTTCGCTATTATTTATTTAAGTTCACAGCAGTTAATATATTTCCCTTTTATATGACATATAGTATGACAATAATCTGAAGCCTTTTAATTTCATTACTTTCAATTTGTCCATTTCATAAAATTAACCACATATGCTTTTGGTAATTAGCGTGTAGTACAGGAATTTCTCAGAGTTTTTAGATAGGAAGTAGAATCTCTATTTTTAAATTAAATTAGAAAAGTAAGACTTTATAAAATAAAGTCCAATGAGTCTGTTTCATTGTTGAAAACTACTTTAATATGTTAGAATATTAAATACTATAGAATTAAATACAATAGGAAAAATATTACATTATCTGAAGAGAAAAAATAAATTACAGATTAGAAATGATGGAAAAGGAAATAAGGTAATTAAAAATGAAGAATAAAAATCCAGTTTTAAGGACCAAATAAAGATTCAGTTACTAACATTATAAGTTTTTTTTCTACCTTTCCCTTAGTACAAGCAAACTCTACCCTGTGAAATGCCACTTAAAACTGGCCAATTCCTAGTTTAGCCAAAAAAGTATATTTGCAAAGTGAACATCAATGTGAAAAGCCGCATCTAATTCATGGTGTTATGGTGATTGACATTTGTTCATTTCAGGATCTGGCCTTTCTTCATCAGGTGCTTACCAATCACATGGCCCCACCTCTCTTACCACAACATTGAACATGGAGACAGAGAATCCATCCTCCTGAACATTGTGATTAGTTTAGAGACTTTTCTGCCATTCAAGTCGTTTAGTGAAATTCATTACTTATTTCCCTTATTGCTTCTAGATTTTGACTCTTGCTAGAGATTTTTCCATTTTTAGTTTTTAAAAGTATACATTCAGGTTTTCTTCTTGTATTTACTTGTATTTATTTGTATGGCTTATCCTGGTGTGTGGTATGAAGAATAGATCAATTTGATCTTTTTTTTTTCACATAGCTGTCCAGTTATCCCCACCTCACTTATCAAGAAATTCTTACCTTTCTTCACTAATTTGATGTGCAGCCTTGATCATGTTATATTTCCATATGCACTTAGTTCTTTCAAGATGATGTGTCATTTCTCTTTATTCTTGGGTAAGATATATATACAAGATATATATACAAGATATATATTCTTGGGTAATATTCTTGGATAATTTAAATATTTTTAATATTTTTCCTTTTGTTTTATAGAAATTTTACTGTGATGTGTCTTGTCATAGTTTTTTTTTCTTATCATGTTTGGGGTGTGTAGCACATTCTGAATTGTGATTTAGTGTCAGTTTTGGAAGATTCTCAGCCACCATCTTTTTAAATATTGCCTCTTCTCTCCATTCTCCCTTTGCTATTCAAATTACACACGTTAGACCTTTTAAACCATGTTTCACACATATTTTAATCTCTTTTCAATATTTTCCAAACATTTCTCTAGGTTTTAGTCTGCATATTTTCTTTTGATTTATCTTCTAATTTACTAATCCTCTCTTCATTTGTGTCTAATCTGTTAAACATATTTGCTGAGTCCTTTATTTTGATTATTGCATTTTTAGTGATTTTTTAACAATTAACAATAAATTTTTCAATTTAATAATTATTGTATCAATCTTTATTGATATAATTGATATACTATATAATTCACCTATTTAAAATGTACAATACAATGGTTTTTAGTACATTCACAGAATTGTACAACTATTACCACAATCAAGTTTAGGACATCTTTGAATCCAAAAAGAAACCCCCTACCCATTGCAGTTTCTCCCCATTTTCTCCAAATCGTCCTAGTCCTCGACTCTGCTATTTTGCTTCCTGTCTGTACGTATTTGCCTATTCTGGACATTTCCTATGAACAGAATCACAAAATATTGTGGTCTTCTGTGACTGATTCCTTTCACTTTGCATAATGTTTTCAAATTCATCTGTGCTATAGTGTACTTCGTTCCTTTTAATTGCTAAATAATATTCCATTGTGAGGCTATATATTTTGTTTATCTATGTATCAGTTAATTGACATGGGTTAGTTCTACATTTTGGTTATTATGAATAATATTGCTATGAACATTCACAGACAAGTCTCTATGAGCATAACTTTCATTTCTTTTAGGTATATACCTAGGAGTGAGATTGCTGGGTCATTATGGTAACTCTATGTATATTTAACTTTTAAGGACCTTCTGGATTGTTTTTCATAGAGACTGCCCTATTTTATATTCCTATTAGTAGTATGATATAAGAATTCCAATTTGTCCACATACTCACCAACACTTATTATTATCTGTGTAAGTCACCCTTTTTGTAGTCATCCTAGAGGGCATGAAAAGGCAATAGTATTTCATACTTTAGAATGTCTTTTCCCTCTTTTTTATAGTTTAAAATAGTTTTTTTTGTAGTTTTTTTCTGCTTTATAGTTTTTTATAGTTCAGTTCTCTCCTGAAATTCTCCATATGGCATCAAATTTTTTGAACACTTATTTTATTAAAGCCCACATAGGATAATGCCAATATGTGAATCTCCCATGCATCTATTTCTATTATATTTTTTTTGTTTTAGCTTTAATCATGTCTTCTTTTCCTCAGTACACCTAGCCATTTTGGATTCAATGATGGATACTGTTATGAATAATGACAAAGGTTCAGAATAATTTTATTCCCTATAGAGGACTAAATACTACTTTTGAGAAGTAGTTAGAGTGGGGACAGATCACCATATGCAAATATGTAATGGATTTTATCCAAAGCTTGGCTACAGGCTTCATGAGGGCTTCCTTTTCTGGTTTACTTTTACTTCTGGGGTAGGCTTCTGGGAGTTCCAATTTGTATTAGGCTGGTGTATTTATGAGAGCCCATTCTCCATGATAGGACTTTAATTTCTGTCTCCATAAAGTTGTCAGGAGCTCTTGTTAGTCTTTTAACCATGCAGTTGACATTTTCCACTCAGGCTCAAGGGGTCTGAGACACAGTATATCACGTATACCTCTCTGTTGTTTCTGTTCTCTCCAGAGCCATGGTTTCTCAGGTCTTCACTACTTTGGCAGTTGTCTGATGCATCTACACACATGAAACATGAAACTGTTTCCTTTTCTTTTCCTTCTTATTATTACTCAGGTTTTTACTTATGCAGCAGGACAGTTGCTATATAACAAGCTAATCCTTTGTTACAAGGAGGCTTTGCATGCACGTGGATTCATTTTGGATTTTCTATTCTATTCTATTTATCTAGTCATGCACTAATACCAACCCATTTTAATTATAAACTTGTGATGTAATTTTATATCTGATAGGGTTAGTGCATGAATGCACACTTGGATGCCCAGACACAGATGGACACACACACACACACACACACACACACACACACACAAAGCTTATATTCATTTCAGTGTTTCCTAGCTATTTTTGTTTGCTTTCTTGTTTATTCTTCAAAATAAACTATATAATCAAGTTACTTAATTTCAGAAAAAATTGGTATTTGTGTTAGGATCGGGCTAAATTTGTAAATTTACGTAGGAATAGCTTTTTAGCATTGAGTCTATTCAAAAACATCTATTTAAGTCTCCCCTGTGTCTTTCAGGAGATATTACAACTTGCTTCACATGGATATTAGGTATTGTTAAGGTTTTACTTAGATTTTTTTTCTGATGTAAGTAAAATCTTCTTTTCCATTCATCTCCTAATTCATTACTGTTCATATATGTGAAGAACATTGTTCTGATTTTTGCATATTAATGTTATAAATTCCAGCTTTACTGAATTCTTTCCTTGTATATATATTTTTCCATCAATTATTTACAGTTTTTCAGAAATAAGCTAATGTAGTACATAAAAATAAAATAGTATTAACCTTGTTGTTTCAAATTTTTATGTTTCTGTTTTCTTGTTTAGTCGTCCAGACTAATTCCTGCAGTTTTAAATTTTGGTGGAGATACTAGGCATATTGTCTTGTTCCTGTGTTTTGCAGCAAAGGATCTAGTGTATCTCCATTGAAGAAGATACTGGCTGTTGGGTTGCATATCATTATAACATTTTAAGGAACTATCTATTATAAGGGTGTATCCATTAATGACTACTGAGTACTCTTTTATAAATTTTATTAAGTGCATTTTTTGCCTTTAAAGAACATTTTCGTATTATTTTTTTCTTCATAGCTCTATTAATTTGAAGAATTATATTTACTCTTTGCTGAAAAGGCCAAGAAAAAGATAATATGCCTCATATCTCCACCACAATCTAATATTGTAGAAATTAGTCTGTACAATTAAACAAGAAAGCAATTAGAACATGAAAATTTCTTAAAATTTAATTATCTTTGTCTTTCTGAAATAAATTCTCAACATTTTGATGCATTGTTTTTTAATATTTTGTTAACGTTTGGCTAATGTTTTATTTAAGAATTTTGCATACTTGTTTATAAACGGAAGTAGGCTATAGTTTTCTGTTTTGTACAATATTTTAAGGTTTTGATATCCATTTTATATTCATTATTTCCTTAATTTTCCATGCTTTGGAATAGTTTAAGTAGCATTTGTATGATCTAATCTTTAAAGGTTTGGTAAAATTTCACTATAAAATTATCTGTAGGAAGATTCTTTACATCTTTATTTCATCCTTTAGGTTTGTTCTGCTTAGATTCTCAATGCTTCCTGGAGTCAATTTTGGTAGATTATATTTTCCTAGAAAATTAGCTATTTCTTTTAGGGTTTCAAAAGAATTTGTATAGAGTTGTGGATAAAAGTCTTTTGATTTAACTTCCTTTCTTTTGACAGCTATCATTATTCTCCCCTTGCTATTTCTTACTTTGTATATTATTTTATTTCATATATTATTTTATTGTTTTGTATTTTCTCACATTGATGTAACTGATTTACTTTAATTGATTTTTTTTAATTAATTTTTATTTGTGTTCAATTTACCAACATACAGAAAAACACCCAGTACTCATCCCGTCAAGTGTCCACCTCAGTGCCCGTCACCCATTCCCCTCCAACACCCGCCCTCCTCCCCCTCCACCACCCCTAGTTCGTTTCCCCGAGTTAGGAGTCTTTATGTTCTGTCTCCCTTCCTGATATTTCCCAACATTTCTTCTCCCTTCCTTTATATTCCCTTTCACTATTATTCATATTCCCAGAGGAGAACTTTAATTGATTTTTAAAGAATCAATTTTTATTCATAAGATCTGTGGATTTCTTTTTGTTTGTTTTTCTAACTCACTAATTTGTTTTTAATTTTTTTCTTCTTTTAAAGTTCATCTTTTAAATTTTAATGACTTTTACCACCATTTTGTACCTATAAGGCAATTAGCAAGTATTCTATTTCCATATACTCTTTTTTTTCTGCCTTCATTTTTTTTGTAGTTGTAATTTATTTCTATTATGAGGGCATATATTAAATATATACTATTCTATCATCTTTACATCTACCATCAACTCTAGAGTTAAATATATTTAATGTCCTTATGGTGAACCTTCCCCAGTATTTTTTAGTTGTCTGAATTCATTCTCTAGTTAATTCTTCATGAATATTCCTTGAGGTTTTGCATATTGATAGCCTCATTTATGACATATATACCCAAAGGTAAGTTTAGGTAGGTATGTATTTGGCTTTAATTATCTTCAAGTATCTTATAAATAGTACCCCACAGTTTTCTGGCTTATAATACTGCTACTGAAAAGTGAGTCAATCTTACATTCTTTCCCTGTAACTTTTTTTTTTTTTTAATCTGGAAGTCCAAGGGATATATTCTTTCTCTTTGAAGATCAATAGATTCTAAAAATATCTTAGTATTAACTGCTTTCTGTTGATTTTTATATGGTTTACTTTTTAATATGTAGATTCAAATTTTGGATTTTGTCTGGAAAACTTTATTGAATTGCAGCTTTTATACTTGTTCTGTTTCATTTCTTTAGTTTCCTTTTTTAGGAATTATATTTAGACATGTGTTAAATCATATTTTCCTTTGTGCTAAACCTATCAACTCTAAAACTCTTACCATGTTTTCAATTCCATTTGATTTTTTTTTCATTTTCTTTTCCATTTTTCATTTTACTTTACTATGGTTTCATTAGTGTCTATTAACTTTTTGTTCTTTCCACTTTAGTCTTCTGAATTTTTTTCTTTTATTTTTATTTATTCATTGAGCTGTTTTTCGTTTAATGTCCTCCTCTTAACTAGTCTTTTTTTATCTCTGAACGTTTCTGATTGATTATACAACCTTTATAGTTTTTACTGTTTTCTTAACTTCCTTTGGCTAGTTTTGAAATATTTAGTCACAATTTTCTTTGGCTTTTTTTGGGGCCATTTTTTTCTTATGTATCTTCACTGTACATTGGCAACTCATTAAGAGAATTAGTGTCTTTGCTTACAATATATTTTATATTGCAGTTATTTTCTGCTGCTCATGTTTTACTGAGATGGGACTTCCTATTTTAGGAAATTCCCATATGGGGTAGTGGCAGAAAAGATAGCTTTTCTAGATTCATGGCTCCAGAGCTTCCTCTTCTCTTGTTTATGGAAAATATTTATAAGAAGGACCTCAATATGCCTTCTACTTTCTCTGGTTCCCTTTCCTGCTTTGTATCTAGGACTTCTTCCCCTTTACTAACCATATAAATTTAAATTATACTTTCAGTAGACTTTATTAGTGTGGAATTCTGTTCTTCTAGAAGTTTTGATTGTGTATTTCTGGAAACCCTGGGAATGTGGACATACCAGCATAATATAATTTACACTTTAGTCTTTCTACACTCATCTGTAGTTAAGTGGGAGCTCTATATCCCTTCCTCAGTTTTTATTTTATTTATTTTATTTTTTTATTTTTTTAATAATAAATTTATTTTTTATTGGTGTTCAATTTGCCAACATACAGAATAACACCCAGTGCTCATCCCGTCAAGTTCAGTTTTTTTTTAATACATTTTCTTTACTTTATTTATTCATGAGTGACAGAGAGAGAGAGCGAGCAACAGAGAGAAAGAGAGACAGACACAGGCGGAGGGAGAAGCAGGCTCCATGCAGGGGGCCTGCTGTGGGACTCGATCCTGGGTCTCCAGGATGATGCCTTGGGCTGAAGGTGGCACTAAATCGCTGAGCCATCCAAGCCGCCGCATTCCATGATTCTTGATTGGAGAATTTCATTGATTTACATGTTTAAAAATTACTGACAGGAAGGACTTATTACTGCCATTTTTAAATTAGAGAGTGGGGAGGGGCAGAGATAGAGGGACAGAGAATTCAAGTAGGCTTCTCCCTGAGACACGGAGCCTCCTTAGGGACTGGAAACCATTACCCTGAGATCACAACCAAGACAAAACTGACTGTACCATCCAGGTGCTCCTCTCCTTTCCTTTTTTTTTTTTTTTTTTTTTTTACTTTTTGTTTAGTGCTTCAGGAATCAGTCCTCAGTCCTGAGATCTTTTCTCTATTTACACTTATTCCTCAGTGATCTCATCAAATCCCATGACTTTATAATCCATAATCTAATGACTCCAAAATTTTTTTCTATAGGCCTAACTTCTTTTACATTAGACTGATGTCTAACTTTCTCCAAACCTCACATTCAATTCATTATCAAGAGCTAGCAACACTACTTTCAATATATTTTTTGACTCTGTTCACCTCCATTATGACACCCATGCTGAGCCACGATCCTCACTAGCTGAGATTACTGCAATAACCAATTAGCTGGGGTACTATTATTACACCATGCTTCTCCTACCCCTACCTTGGTTTATCTTCCACAAAGTAGCTACTTACTCTTTAAAAATATAAATCATAAAAAAAAATAAATCATATAATATTACCAGTGACTTCCCATAACACTTGGAAAAAAGTCTGAACCTTTTTATCACAGTCTAAAGGGTCCTATAGGGTCTGAACTCTAGATTCCTCCATGATCTTACTTCCTACTACTCTTTCTTTCACTAGTTTTAGGCAACTTGGCTTTATTCTCAAACATTCCATATAACTCTGACCTCAGGGCTTCCATACTTGCTGATACATGTACCTTCACTGCTTTCCCCTCAGATCATTACGTTGCTCATTTACTTCATTCAACTCAAATAGCATCACAGACATCTCCCCACAACATACAATCAAAACAATACTGCTGTATTCCCATACCACCTTGTCAATCTCTTCTTTGTTTTTCCTTATATCCTTTAGTTTTTTCATATCATAACACTCAACATTACCTGAAACCATATTTTTATTGTTATCTCCCTCAGTAAAATGTAAGCAAATACACTGATTTTTCCTGTTTTGTTGATTCCTGTATTCTCAGAGCCCAGATCCATACCTTGCCCACAAGAGGTGCTAAGTAAATATATGTTGATTAAATTTATGAAGCATTACTCAGTTCTTATTTCTTATAACTTCTTATAGTGCTTTCTATTGTTGTAAGTTCAAACTTAGTACTCTGCTTTTGTTTTCATATTTAAAAAAGATCTTTCTCACTTTTATTCTATGCTTTTCTTCCAGTTTTTGTGATTTCATTTTAGTTTTTACTCATTAATCTAACTAAAATTAATTTTGTTTATGGTATGAGGATAAATAACTTCATATTTATCTCCTCCCTAGAATACATTTATTAAATACTCTGTATTTTTTTAAAATATCACTTTTAACACATACTAAGTATATGCACATTTAGAACACCCTTCATAAATTCCTATCATTTTTGCTTTAAATATTAATAAATTAAAAATATTAATAAATTTTGATTTAAATATTCTAGGCATATTTACAGATCTGCATTCTCTTTTCATACTGATAGAACTTTAATCTGCCAGCCATAGGGCTGCCATGGTTATTACAGGATCTGAAATTAAATTAAATGAATCCATGTAACGTTGCTGTCTCAAACAATTTTTTAAGATTATTTATTTATTTATTTACTCATGAGAGATACTCAAATAATATTTTAATGCCATAAATAACTTGTTTCTATTAATTCAAAAACTCACAAGAAATGGTGACTATTGTGAGAAAGAAAGAGAAAACATACCATATTGCAGAAAAAAATGTCTAGTCACTTGATTTTTTATCTAAAATACTGTATAATATTTTGACAAGATCTTACACTTTCCTTCTGCCTTTTGATTGGCTAAATCACAGAACTGTTAGAATTCACACCTAATGGGTTCAAGACCTATGTCTCACACCCACACCTTACAGCACCCTCTGTGCCCTTACACATATGTACTCATTCATTCTAAAAAACATCTGTATTTCATAATGAAAGTGGAGACCAGGCCTTTGCCCTGAGGGTTTACTATCTAACAACGAAATCCATGTATTTAGCTTTCTAACCAAAATAATGCTTTCTCATTCAAGAGATGCACTTGTGCATCTGTTATTTATTTGGTATGCTTTCTCCCTCTCTATTACTCACTTCACAGTTTGGGTTTAGCAAATATATTGGGTGAAATGAGGAAAATTATGTAGACCAAAACAGTAGGAAGTGCTAAATTGTCATCAAATAGCCAAGTTCTGAGTTTATAAGTGAAAGGTAGAGTCTGATACTCCAGTCACTCTGGGTTAGATCATTCTAAGAATGCTGTAATTTTGTTTCTAATAGACACATTTCTTTGATCTATGTGGAATCAAAATAATTTATACCACCAGAATTCAAGTAAAATTCACAATATTGGAAAACTATCAACCATGCCTCTGTGTTATACTGTGGCTTAAAAGTTATATGAAATGTGATATTTTAATATAAATCACAACTCATTGTTTTTTAGGCAAGCCCTCATTTTTAAAAGGGATGAGCTACCAGAAAAAAAAGACCAGGTACTAAAATTCTATATTCTGTCCCAACTGTTTTTTAAATGATCCATTACTTGGTATATGTGTAAAATCACCTACTAAAAATGTGTCACTCTCAATGCCAAAGTTATGTGAAGTGAGCAGTAATCATTCTGAATTTTTTAGTCTGTAATTCACACACACACATACACACACACACACATCCTAAAACTCAAAAACAAAAACCACAACAAATTCACTGTTTCATGGTAGAATGTATTCTAGGTCATTGTCACATAGCTTTAGGTTCACAATTCAAAAAGCCTAAATTTTCAGACAATGAAGGGAGATCCGTGAAAGGAACAGAAAGAAGGAGAAAAGACATTTTTAAAAAAGATTCCTTCACAAGATGAACCTATGAAAGACAAATGACTCAGCAAAATCTTTACACTTCAAAATAGTTTTTACAAGTCCTAACCTTTGGCCTTCTTACATTTCTCTACCTGTGCCCTAAATTATTCCTTTTCAGATTTACTCTTCTATTTCCTCTTCCAGCTTCCCACCATCTTTATAAAGGGTGAAACCTACCTCAGTGACTCATGCTGGATGCCCCATTTTGGTCATAAGCAAAGCTTCTACAGTTTCACTGATCTTGGTATACTCTTGGAAAGAATGATTTTCCTTCCTAACTCTCTTCAGCTATGACCACACAGATGGTATTATAGTCTTTGGAGTTCAACTGAAACATGCTGTTGAAGACGAACCCAAAGCGTTTATCTGTAATATCATGTGGAAATCCACTAACTGTAACCACTCCATGTACCTTGTTGCTTTGAAGTGGATCATTGTCTTAGTTCCTTTTAATTATGTTTTGTGGGTTTTTTTTTAAGTTAAGGTATGTGTAAAATGGAAAAAGAATAACAAAACATATGTTTGATGGAAATAGTTTGAAAATTAATGATAAATTTTCATCCCTACAACTTCTGGAAAACACAGCAAGGAGGGCTCTGAACCTGAGGGTGGAGGTGCTGAGAAGCACAGCTCCTGTCTCAAGTGGACACCTATCACAGACTAGGTATTTGTATATGCAGGCAGCCAGTAGTTTATAGGACATTTTAGTATTCATAAAGAATAGTTAAAGGACCAAATCCCTAAAGATACAGCATTTTTTTTTCCCTTTCTTTGCCCAGGAATCTGTTTTGGAAGCCAATTCAATGATTACTACTAGGACATGGAATTTTGATATCCATTTGGTACTGATTTACACCAGTATTTTTAAGGCTGCCAACAAGAAAGTCCAGAATTTCAGGCAGCCAAAATTCCGCAAGAGACAACTGTCTTTTATTTTATAGCTTATGAATTTGGGGCTTAATATGATTTTCCACTAACAAGTCCTGTACCCCCTCCAGAGTGCTAAAGCCGGTGTGTCGATCAGCAAAGTAACACAGAACATATGAGGCAAGTTAATATTAAACTTGAAGGAAAACTATACAAATTATATTGTTTACTTAGGAAAAAAGCACTCTAGTTGAAAGGGCCGACATATGATTTATTGCAAACATTTAGCCAGTGTGCTCATAGTTTCAGTTTGTTAAACTAGCAGCACTTATTTGGTGGTGGTGTGGCACTGGATACAGTATAATAAAGTCGTCAATTAAAAATCCACCAGGTATTGGTAAGGAATAGCTCTAAATACTTCATGTCTTCTGTTTTTATTACATGTCTAGAAAAAGGTAGAAATATGTCCAGAATGGGTAATAAATCTCAGGCCAATAACTCAGGGAGGAATTAGATGGATGACTCTCTTTAAAACATAAGTCAGTGAAGAACCTGTTTAATTAAAAACAACAAAATGTTTTTGGTTCCTAGAAATAAATCTGTTGCAAAACAGAATTTCCATATATAATTAGGAAAAAAAAACAGTATAGGTTTTTTTTTTTTGTATGCTCAAAGTAACTTTTTGAAGGAAGTCAAAGAGAGAATAAATATTGGAACACTGAAATGATTCATTTTTTAAGGAAAACCATGAAATCTTCTTCTCTGCATGCCATGAAGAAAAAGAGAGACATGCATCCATCCTTTAATATTTAAGTGTTCCGTAACTAAATGACTTTCCCTAGGATTCTAGGCTCGTCCAAAAGCCTTTATATTTCATATAATTTCTGATGTGGTTTTATATACTTGTTTCCAATCTAAGAACCAGCAGATATATAATTAATAAAATCAGTATAGGAAGCCTTAGGATTATTTATCTACAAAACCAGATGTCAAACATGGCATCCTCCATGTTTTCTAGTTAAGAGAAATTAGGTATCTCACATAAGTTTACAGATGAAGCCTATTGGAAACAAACAAACAAACAAACAACCCAAAGGAAATATTTCTACAGCAGAAGCTCACACTAAGTATTAAGAAAACCATGTCAGATGCCTTCTAGACTTGACATTAGAATCCTAAATTCTTATCCCAAAGCCTGGCCATGTTGCCTACCATTGATGACTTCCGGGCCATCAGCTGCAGTATGTGCTCTGCTTTCCTGGAAGGGATAAGAATCTTTGTTGGATTCTCAGGCCCACCAGAGAGAAGGCTATATAACATTATATGCAAGCACCATACAATACCACTATACATCTGAAACAGTAGCTGTACAGAACAATTATTTTAGCCACGTTGCCAGGTTGCTCCATCTCATGACAGTTAAAGCTAAAGGTGAGTATGAACAAATGGAAGAGACTTCCAACATCCATTCTTAACTTTTATAGTACAAATATTTATATAAAAAAAATCTTCATTTAAAAATATATTGGTAAATTACTCTATGAATCTTTTATTAGCTAATAACATAATTTTATCTAGGCCAACTTTTGAAAGTGACATTGAAAGGATAAATTATTTCACACCCAAAGTTACTGTATCTAGAAGAAAATAAAATGAGGAACTATTTACAAATTAATCTTTAAAATTTAATGTCTGTACCTGAATCATGTTATAAGACAGAGCATTGGAAAAAAAAAATCATCATTCTGTTTGTAAAGAAGGCCACGCAAATATGTCTTGGGTGGCAGTCAACCATATACTTATTGCTTCTAGCAGTCCTGGCCCTCTATCAAGGACATGCATCTCTGGTTCATTTAATCAGGAATAATTTTCTTATTTGGCACAGTTATGACAAATTTCATTCTTAATTTCTCATTAGATTTCCGAAAGACATCATATTAAAATTCAAATTATGGCAAAACTCCCTAACTGTGGCATATGGGGAAAGGAGAGAAATATATCTCTAAACAGATCAGATCTACAGAAAATCACTTCATTTTAACATTTACGTTTATCCTTCCCCACTTTCCCTCTCCATTATTTTCTGTCCTACACTCATTCCTTATTCAGTCTTTACTCACTTATTTTAGATATGGTGGCGTAGTCAGCAGTACTATGGCCGGACTGCACAATACTTATTTTTCATTTATTTCCACATAAGCATTTTGGCAGCCGGTCTAGCTCATTGTTTTCCTTTGGAGGCTGAGTTCTACAGAAAACCAGATATGAGAGAATATACACTACTTCTATATACAAATCTGAGTCCTGAGAGCAAAACATAAAGGCTAAAAGAGGGGGTAACTTCTCATTAAGGCTGGAAGAAATTTGAGAGGCTTAAATGAGCAGATTGTGAAAACCCCCACTGCTCCTTAACCGATCTTGAGTAGCGAGCTTAAGGAGGTCTTGCTCAACCATTCACGACCAATGGTGAGGGGGGTGCTTGGCATCACAATCATATTAGATTTGAACTTCATCTTCTGCTTTAAGACCATGGCACGTACCACTCAGACGGGCTCCTGGGGATTCCCTACGTGATGACAGTGGGGTCAAGGCAGGGGTCTGTGGGGTCAACAGGAAGAGCGGTGGGGAGAAGCTGGGAGCCATGGCTTCGGGCAGAGAACTGAGATGGTAGGGAAGTGGGGAATGTGGGTATTTGTGATGCACTTGGCCCGGGGTTCTGGCTGGCATTCTTGGTGGAACCGCTTTAATCCCAGGCTGGGCTACTGCTGTAATCAAAGGTGGTGGGAAAACCAAAGACTTCTCTTTAGGAATGCCAGGGGTATGTAAATGTTCGTCCTTTAGTTTTGCAATGTCGTTAAATACCGAGGCGAGAGGTTGGAACTTGGGTTCCCAGCTGAGGAGATAATTCCAGTGGTAGTTGCCTCTCGAATTGTGATTAGAGGTTCTCTGGGTGGAAAGAGCCGTGCATCTTGCCTCCTGATCATCTGAAATAAAGACGGACTCTCTCCTGACATCGGCCTGGATGCTCTCTTTTCTCTCTCTCTTCTTTAGAGTCTGGGGTAACACATTATTTTGGACATAGGTTGTGTCACAGCTTTCTCTTTCTTCTTCCTCAAACGCATGGCTGGTTCCTACTATTTCAGCAGTGACCATCACATCGGTTTCTCCAGACAAGCAGGAGAGCTGGTCTGAGTCCCTAGGGATTCCAGAGTCTGGGACCCTGGACTCCCGGTCGCTCAGGGCTGAGCCAGCCTCCTTTCTGTAAGGATGCTCATTTATCCTCTGGATTTCCTTATCTTCTGCAGTTTCTCCTTCCACAGAACAGTGGCCACTAGAGTTTGAGTGCCTGTACAGATTCACCATGTCTTTCTCCATGATACTCATTAGGCTCAGCCACTCTGGCAGGGAGTCTGTGGGCACTGCCTCATTACCGCCCTCATTAGTCTTCTGGAAGGGCTTGAGCATGCTGCCATCTGTGGTCAGTCTCAAACTGATATCTAAGGATGACGATGTTTTCTTTTCTTCATAATTATTTGTTGTGTCCTTTTGTTTGTGTCTTACAATCAACACAATTAGAATGAAGATGAGCATCAGGAACACTACAAAGGAGACCGTGAGGCTGATTGAAAAGCTGTGGCCTGATACCACTGAGGCTCGTCCTTCCGAGAAAGAGGACACGTTCACAAACACAGTACAGAAGGTAAACCTGGAGTCCGGTTTGGGGCTATGAGCGATTATCTTCATTTCAATGATGTCTTGTTCACGGAACTGACTTCTGACTAGGGGAGGTGCCCTAGTCAAATAGATATGTCCATTGGTTCTGTTTACTAAAAAGAAAGGAGATGGGGTTTCCAAAGAGTACAGAACAACTCCATCCAGACCAGCGTCTGCATCTGATGCTTCCACCCTGCCAATCAGCTGTCTCACTTTATTCTTCTCTGGAAGGTTGAAAAAATACTGATCTTGAGTAAAGATGGGTTCAAACTCATCTACTCCTTCAATATCCAGCCAAACCATTAGAGAGGCTGTTGAGTCACCCTTGTCTTTTGCCTGAATTGTCAGGCAGTATTTATTGTCACTTTCATAGTCAAGGATTTGCTGAGTGTGAATCTCCCCTGTTAAGGGGTCAATGAGGAAGGGATGATCACGAGGTATCCCCTGAATGATGGAACAGGGTGATAACACAGAATAGGTCAGTTCTCCATAAGGACCTGCATCAAAATCCAAAGCATTCACGGAACATACGGTGGAGAAAACAGGCACATTTTCAGGAACAACACAATTTAAACTTGAGAACATAAACTGAGGTGCATGGTCATTATCATCCAGGACATTGATAAACACAACTGCAAAGGAAAAATGCTTCTTTTCTTCATCTGAGGCTTGAACCATTAAAGTGAATTTTGTCGTTTCTTCATAATCCAGAGGTGCAATCAGATAAAGAACTCCAGTGTTTTCTTCCAAGTGAAAATGCCCCTTCTCATTTCCAGAGATTATGTGGTAGATGATTTCTGCGTGTGAACCCACATCACGGTCATCTGCAGAGACCGCAGTGATGTGACTCCCTAGAGGGGTACTTTCCTTGACGTGGGCATGGTATTTCAGACTGCTGAATTTCGGAGGGTTATCATTGACATCAAGTACTTCTATTGCCACAGTGGCTGTGGAGCTCAATGGAGGGAAGCCGTGGTCAGATGCCAGAATGACGAGCTTATGACAGGAAGCTGCTTCTCTATCCAGACTGTGGAGCAACACCAGGTAACCAACTTGCTTAGAAGGATATTCTGAAGGAAGAAAACTAGTTTCCACGTGGAAATTGTTCTGCGGATTACCGCTGATGATGGAATAATCAACATGTGTGTTTTCACGGGTCCAGTCATGGTCAATGGTTGAAAATGTGACAAGCGTGCCTCCAACTTGAGCATCTTCCCTTAAGCTGAGATTATAATATTCTACTGTAAACTCAGGGGCATAGTTGTTCACATCCTGTATTTCTATCTCTACTAAGGCAAGAGCCCTCAGGTCAGGAATTCCACCATCACTGGCTTCAACAAGAAACTGAACTGTTGACTTTTTATCCAGAAGTAATATAGGATTGATAGTAAATATTGTGCCTGAAAAACAAGACATAGCATTTCAACCCTGTGAAATTAAAATTTCAGGACCCAGTTGTCAGCAAATATTCATCAAATATGTACTAATGTATTTAGTTATTTGCTAGATTTGTTATTTAAGTTACAACCAAGAGTAACACCAATTAGAAATTTTAAATTACCATAATTATACTTTGGTAACACTTAATCCTGGCATTCACTCTATTAAATACATGTGCCACTTGAAGATGACTTTGCCACACAGGTCTCTTAATTTTTTTTTGTATAATAAGCTGTCCCATTACCATTTTTTTTTAAAAATCCATTGCTATTTAAAAAATGTATATCTCATTCTGCTACCCATAGACACATGTTTGTACAAAGACATTCTAGTATAAAGATAATGATTCTGGAAACACAGACTGACATTCATTCTAGTTAAATGAGGGTAGTATATATGATAATGCTGAGTTGCAACTATTGCTTAATTATGGAGGTGTCTTTCCTAAAGCTCTTCGCTAATTCAGCAAGTAGATTTCTTTCTTATTGATGAGATACCTTTCACACATTTTATTATTTTTAAGATAGAAATATGTAAGTAGAGTCTCACCGTGAACTAAATTGATCTGATAGCATTTAAATGTTTTTTTAAAGATTTATTTATTTTGAGGTGGGGGAGAGACAGAGCAAGTGGGGGCAGGGAAGGAGGATGAGAATCTCAAGCAAACTCCACACTGAGCATGGAGCCCAATGTTGGGATCAATCTCACGACCCTGAGAACATGACCTGAGCTGAAGTTAAGAGTTTGACTCTGTAGTGACTGAGCCACCAAAGCGCCCCCACTTAATGTTTTAATACATTCTAATCAATATCTCATTGCAAAGCTTGTTGATAACACATGTCAAGCAAAAGTGTTGCTAGGATTAAGTGCTCAGAGGGACGACCTTACACCGTGATGTGCTGTGGCCAGGATAGCAGTTGATGTCATCTCAGCACTGTGCATCCCCTACCACCCACCCCCTAAAAAAGAGAGGAGAAAAGAAAAGCCAAATTTCTAACATGTTTATATCCATTCAGTAGCATCCACCCTCAGGTTGTGTGGCAGCATGACTTACTTCTCCCTGGTGAAACACTCCATGGGCCTCACTGGTATTTTGTGATTAAATTCTTCTTGGGGGCAATCCTGAGGTTAATGTTTTTTAATGAGATATAACTAACATGTAACATTCTGCTAGTTTCAGGTGTACAACCTAATGATTCAATATCTGTATATAGTACAAAGTGGTCCCCACAGTAAGTCTACTTACCATCCATCATCCTGAGGTCAATTTTTAAATCACTTCTCACTTATGAAATAATGGGTGTGTGGAGATGGGGAACACACAGAGTAACATGTCCCAGGCCCTGTTCTTTTCTAGAGTGTGCTCTGTTAGGGACAATGTTTTGCTAATCATAATATCGTATCAAATTTATTTTTTCCTATTTACCCATTGTTTTCCCATTTACCCATGCTTTCTCTATACAATTCTTAACTGTTCTAATCTGAAATCACTTGCTTGAATGCATTTCATGACCACAAATGACTTGATTTCTGATAAAAATATAAAGAGCCTTGGAAGGCATCAAATAAACTGGAATACTACAACAATTTTTCTGGGTGCAGATGCTCAAATAATTTTTTTTACACTCTTGCAACCTGAAATCCTCAGTAGTAAATGAATCCCTTCAACTTTATTTTGATGCTTGTTGAGGGCTGAGACAAATACCTAAACTGTCCTGGGTTGGACTGATGAACTGGCTGTTTACTACATTGGGGTCTCTGAAGTTCTGTGCATTTGCCAGCATATAATCAATTCCTTTTGCTTTCCAGCCACTGAGATGTAGTAGTAGAGAAGGAACACCAGGATTTGCTACCACGGCATTTGATGTGAAGAGAAATAAGAAGGGTGGCATCTATAATATCAGGGAGTGAGGTGGAAACATTTGAGGAGCATTTGGAAAAGATTATTTCAAGCTTCTACCCTGTAACTCAAACCTATGAACACTACAACCACAATAAATAACTCACCATTCATTGGATCAATTGAAAATTCTTTAGAAGAGGAAAGGATTCTGTAAGAAATGTTCTCATTGCTTTCTATGTCTGTGGCTGCCACGGTCAGCACTGAGTACCCCACAGGCACCCCTTCGGGAACAGTGACCTGAAGGAAACAGAAAGAAATGAGTCTTGTGCTTACAGGCTAGAGATATTTTCATGAACAGGGCCAGAAAGCAAAATCATTATATTCATTTTGCTTATGGAAAATACACATGTTAATTTATAGAGCTGACATATTAAGAACATTGTTTCGAAGTCTCAGAATTCAGAAAAACAAGATTAAAAACATTTCATTTAGTTTTGATTTTTATTATAAAAAATCCATCTAAATTATTTCTGCATGGTAGAGGATAGTCAATAAATCCACTAGTGCAGTATTACAGACAGAAGATCGTTATTTAGGTTAGTTTCCCTACTGTGTTTCTGCTTAAACCATGCATTTGCTACATGCAGAAGTCCTGAAGCCCATTTCCAAGTACTTAGTTGAATGCTATTATTGTCTTTACTTCTATAAACATATACTAAGGTGTAAAAAAACAAAATTTCCACTTCAGTTTTGTTCATGATTGGTTTCTGCAAAATGTTCATCAGTATATTCCAAAGATATGGCTAGGAAAGAAAGAGTTTTCCCAAATTAATTGGTGATAATCCAAACCACTGTATTATCTGGTACCTTTGCAAATATTAGGCCAGTTCTGATTGTTTTGAATAACTGGATTCCAATCCCTACAAATTAAAAAAAAAAGATGCTATATGTAGCTAAGAAATTGACTTGAATGAGCTATTTAGCTCCACAGGTACTTACCAGAGCTTCCATGATATTGAATATACAACCTTCAGCCTCAACTAAGTCATTGAAACCTGTGAATACTGCCTGTCTGAATCAGTCTGTCAACAGTGGTAGGCTTACACTATTCCCTATTCTTTTCGACTTTGGCTATGGTTTCAGTATCTCCTTATTAAGCTCTTTACCTGGTAAGAATCTTGAGAAAATACTGGTGGGTTATCATTGACGTCCACCACACGGACAATGAGCGTTCCCTCTGTGTCATGCACAGTATCAGAAATTTGGATGAACAGCTCATATTCGGTAGCTTCTTCAAAATCCAATGTTTCCACTAGCATCACCGCTCCAGTGTTCCGATCGATAGCAAACTTGGTCCCAAGATTACTCTCTTTGGCGAAATTGAAGATGAAAGTTGGATTCAAATCCACATCATGAACTGATATCTGAGTCACAACTACACCAGGCAAAGAATCTGCAATAGTCATGACCAATGTCAGCCTCCATTAAAATCCATCCTTTGAAATACTTTTCTTTAATAGTTCAATCCAAACATTTTAACTTTAAGTCCAACATGATTTTCTGTTTCTTGGCATGATTTCTCATACAAAGCTCATTACGAGCTGAACAAAAACTCTGAAGAATTTATGAGCCCAATAAAGTGAAAATTTACCAGTGAGTAGGGAATTGAGGAGGTAAAGTATATTCGATTTTTATATTGCATTTTTTTTATCATATGCGTGCAACACCATTCCAGGACGAAGGAACATTCTCAGCCACTTATTTATCCTACATAGTTTCTGTATTAAAATCACATATTCATGGGGAATATGGGTGGGAAGAAGGTTATTACTCAAAACAATAATACAAAGCATACAGTTTTGAAACGTAAACAAGATTTAAATGACAATATTGGTATACCAACTTAGAAATACTTGGTTCCCTGTACTTATTTTTGTAAAATTATTGCTTGTGGAGTGGCATATATAATGCTTCCTTCTCTTAAAAATCTGACTCTCAAAATTATCCAGACTATGGAAAGACAAAGTATGTATCGTGGCAGTGATAAGAGCAAATCTTTCATATTACCAAAAAAACTAAAAATAAAAAATAAACCATCCACAAAATAGATGGCATGCTAAATGTCTATCAAACATGCTACATGTGTTCTTTAGTCCAAACTGTCATAAAAGGGACCTGGTTTTTAAGCTGACAAGTATGGTACAGGTAGAAAGATACTCAGAATAGTTCCCCTCTATATGAGACATAGGTAATTTTCATATTTCGGGTTTGAACATTCTGGATGTGCATCAACCACTCCTTACCCTATTCAGTATATGTTTTGATTTTTTGCCATTTGTTCTTGTGATGTGCTGATAATGGGCACATTGCTGCATTTTGATGCTAATACACATCCTTAAGAATAGTACCTTTGGTAAAGCAAAGCAAATGGAAGTATATCAAATGGGTGAGAAGTAAGAACTGGAGAATCTTTTCTTTGTAGAATATTTCAGAGTATTTGTGGGTATCCCTATGCATCTACAAATATATCCCTCTGTGAGTGGTAATTTGTTTGGAAGCTAAACATCCTAAAATGTTAGAGACATCTTAGGAATAAGTTGGATATTAATAGTGAAAGGAGGGAGGCAAGAGGGAGGCCAGCACTTTTTGCAATTTCAGTGATAAAGAGTTGGCTTGGATTTACCAGTATGGCCACTGACCATGGATAACTATGGGATTGCAGACTATAGAGTCGTAGAAGCCAGGGACCCAAACTGTTAGGATTAATTAGCATATCATGTAAAATTTTGTATTTTCTACTTCTACCATTAATGTGGTAAAATTTTTCTGTAAATGTTGAACTTTAGTTTACACTAGAGGAAAGTGATGACTGTGCAATGAGCAGCCCTTCATTTATGACCTGTGATTCGTATACTGCCAAGACAGACAAAATTACCAGTCTATGGACATTGCTTCTTCTCAGAGGAGCTTTGGAATGATCATCAGAGCTAACAAAGTATGCTTCTTCATGGAGTAGATTTGTTTTTTGAGAACTATCTGCACACAAAGAACAATGTGTGCAATGGCAGTTCGAGCCTGGGGAACTGGCCTCCTGATGACTTAAAGGCAAATCCCAGCTTCAACATTTAATGTCTTTGACATTTGATATTTAACTTTTGGCCATCCATTCTCCATTCTGTAAAATGAAGACAGAAGCTGTCCATGTTGCGAGGTTCTTGAGGATTAGTACTTGTGTTTCTTATAACGCCTGGCTGGTAGATGATATTACACAAGTTACACCCACGATTCCATATTGGCACACTTACTTTCTGCAATTTCCACTGCTTCGGAGGGGAGAAAAGCCGGAGCATTGTCATTTATATCAGTCACCTGTATCTTGATCACACTTGTACCAGAAAGCCTGGGTATCCCTTTATCTGTGGCTTGCACAATCAAGCTGGTTTGGAAAAAGAATCAAGGCATGTAATCCATTTTCCAGAGAATTACAAAAACAACATAAATACTAAATATCTAGTTGAAAACTTAAAAGTGAGCTAACTAGCTACTTTTATTTCTCCCCCTGGCTTTTTCTAAACGGCATCATTTGAAAATTTATTTCATCAGAACGGGAGCCTGAAATTTATTTATTTTTGATGCATTTAGAGCATCAAATCCAGCAAGCCACCAGAAGTCATGTGGCATTTAAAACCAATGAGCCATTTCTGAAGACAGACTGTAGAATTTAATCCGTTCCTACCAAGAACAACCTAAAAAATACAAACACCAATATCTGGTCTTTGGAAAAGAAGATTACCTCCACCTTACCATGCATGGCCTGGATATTGCTACATATTTACATTTTACTGTAACAACACAAGATAGAGCCATTAAGAGATTGCTTTGCGGTGATACTATTTTAGATCCAAATTCAAAATTGATAGCAATTATAGAATTAAGAGAGGATGCTGCATGATTAATACACACACAAAAATGCATGATTGACTACAACTATAGAGTAGGAGGGAAAGTCCATGATCTGAAATAATTTACATGCAATGATTTCCTCTCTCTTGGAAGATGGTACACCTATCTTCAGTAACTAAATCAGAAACCTTCTTAGTGTCTTCAACTTTTCCATTTCTGTCACCAACCTTCCAATATCCAACTAATTATGAGCCTTACAGATTTTATCTCCTGAGTATCACTTGGATCAGTTTTCCCAACCACTTCAGTCCTGCCTTCAGAGCCTCAGGCAGGCTGATCAACCATCATGCTTTGCCCAGGACTGAAGGTTTCCTGGGACATGGGACTTTCAGGTTTTCTTTTTTTTTTTTTTTTAATAAATAAAACCAGGACAGCCCTGAGCAAACCAAGGCAAGTTGGTCTCTGTAGCCTCATCCCTGCATCATCTTTACCCGGAATGTTCTATATTCATTATATCCTTTCCCACCTGTAGTACTTGTTTGTTCACCAATCTTCCTACTGCCCCTATCAATCCCACACACTGCAATTCAACAGTTCCATCTAACATCCTAAACTGAAAACCTGACTTCTCTATTGAAAACTTTTCCTTGGCTCTCCATGTCTGCCAGAGGTAGTCCGGGCCTTGAGCACATACATGCACATGACTTCTTCTGACTTGGCTTCTGCCTGGAATTCCTGTCCCTGTACTACCCACCCTCTTGATCTTCCAAAGCTCACATCTCTGGGAAGCTTTCCCTGACCACTGGTTTGGTTTGGATGCCTCTTTCTCTATCTCACAGCACCCTGTACTTTCTTCTAACACAGCAGTTATCATCCTTTGTTTTTATGCATTGATTATCTGCCTCTCCTCTAAGTTTCTTGAGGGCATGTGAGCTATTCTACTTGATTTTTTAAAAACATATGTTGAGGGCTGTTTTCTCAAGACTTGTCTAAGATTATGAGTGTATTATATGACAGAGCCAGGATTCAGGCCCAGGTCTTGGTTGACTGGAAAGCCTGTGCTCTACTAACTGAGGTCCACTATATATTTTCAACATGCCTCTCTTACTGTGCATATATTATGCCCTAATGTATAATCATTAGTTTTTCACTCCCCTCTAAACACTATGAATTCCAGGAGGGTAGCTGAGTAGTGATGTGAGTTATCAATCAGAAGACAATCTTTATCTCAGAAGTGATGCTAGTCTTAGTCCATGATTGATACTAGCTTTTAAGAAACTGAGTCTTGGAAGTTGACACATTCTACTTTCTTTTCCCTTAGCTTACCTGAGTAAGTGTTCTATCTTTCCAATCTTACATGTAAAATAAGCATGAACTCTTTCTTGGTTTAAATCCCACATAGGGGTGTCTGAGTGGCTCAGTCAGTTAAGCATCTGCCTTTGGCTCAGGTCATGATCCCAAGGTCCTGGGATCAAGGCCCACAACCAGGCTCCCTGCTCAGTGGGGAGCCTACTTTTCCCTCTCCTTCTGCTCCTCCCCCTGCTTCCTGCTTGTCCTCTCTTTCTCGCTCTCTCTATCTCAAATAAATAAATATTTAAAAAAATGAATTCCACTTAATAGCAAATAATCACTGTCTATCTACTGTTCATGACGCACATAGGCTGCCTTCTACACTACCAGAGCTGCGACATTAGTAAAACAACTACTTGAATTTCACACTTCTGGAGCTTAGGAATCATTCCATCTGGAAAGTTTGTTTTGTTAGCATGAACCTAAGTCAGGTACATATGGAAAATTTTTACTAAAAATAAACAAATCATAATGTTCTCTGCCTTTGCTGCCTGCCCGTCCTCAGTGTCATACTAAAAGCTCAGCCAAGATATCAAAGTTATGGCTCTGTCAGTTCTACTAGAGTTGCATCCACCCTTATTTTTACAATGTTACAATATCAGGGGTTTTATATAATGCCTATGTCAACTTAAAAAAAAAACTAGAACTTTGATATGGAGGAAAATATACAATTCAGTTTCAAAATATAAAGATGAGTAAACAGTTCCTCAGTAGCTTGGAGAACAGATGAAAAACTATGAAGGCAGACCCACCAAGATTCTACACGTAACTTCTGGGAGACCTCAAGTTTTCTCTGATGGCTCCTTGGCAGTCTTTGTAAAATTATTGGTTGTAACCAGTCCAACTGGCTCTGGCTTTCAGAATGCTGCCCTGATTAGTACATCAGCAGAGATTAAAAATGAAACTGAGCAGATTTAGAACCAGCCCATTCTAATTCAGAGCATATTTCTCCTATTCAACCAACCACAGGAAGCTTCTTTTATCGTGTTAAACTTTAGATGGGACCTTGAGCAAGAAGTATCCTTCCCTATTGCCTTAACAAATACTGAAGGTGGTAGGTGATTTTTCAAAATATTATCTCAACAGTATCTTAAATGTCTACCAAGAATTGCAGGTTTCTTCTAAAATTCTCAGAAAAACAAAAATATCAGCCAACATCAGAAACATCTATGAAAAGAAGAGCTGTGACTTCAGTTATATCTACACAGGTTTTATCTTTTCTTCCTCCTAAGATTCTATGGTAATGGTAGCAGAAGAATTGAAAATAAGGTATCTGTCCATAAGGCTAAAACAAAATGGAAGAAGATATTGGTGGGTAGAGGTGGTAAAAAGTCTCAACAAATTTCTGGAAAATGCAAGCAGATTTGGGAGCAGTTATAGACAAGTGGGTAAGAGGAAACCACAGATTGAAATATATTTGAAGGGAGATAAGGATGAGTGGGGAACAGATTTGGACCCACATAACCAATGAGAGACATAAGACATGACAAGGGGTAGGGTGAGATATTGAGTTAAAAATAACTTGAAGATTACTTTAAACTCAAAATACAGAACAATTAATCCTTTGACCATTGCTCTTTACTCCCAGGCAAAAGAATGCCTAATTTTTATACTCAGTATTATTTAATTTGAACATAAAAGGACTATCCTTGGAGCAAGAAAATTCCTTCCCAAAGGAAAAAAGGAAGCATCTCTATTTGTATGTCATTCTGCAAAGTAGTCAACTTCTTCTCTGGTTCATCTGAAAGTGAAGTGTGCTGGTCATAAGCTGTGCCAGCCTACTCAGAGACTCTAATGACTTTGTTATTGCCTCACTCAGAACCACAGATCATTAGTTACTTACAGAAATTCTCCAACATGAAAAAAAGAGTGTAGAACAGACAAGGAAAAGAAATAAACCCCAAAGAACCAGAGATCTTGAAAGAACAAAAGAAAATATTAAAAAAATTCTAATTAATGTTCTTGGAGAGCTATCAGAAGATAATACAGGCATGAAACAAGAACAAGATGCTATGGAAAAGCAGAAAGATCAAGTAAGCTTGTGGAAATAAATATATATCTCTATATATATAACATCTCCTTAAACTCCTTAAAATGAGGAATATTTTTTTTTTAGCTGATTCTAACCCAAACACATTTTGAAACTTTTTTTTTTAAATGTAGTCTAACCTCTCCCTGTGGTTTCCATGACCATCTTTTCCAGGTTCTGTTCCTTTTATTCCCTGAATCTATTCTGCTGACTTCTGTTTGTATGCTTGATCCTCAAGTAGTGATAATCTTCCAAATTCTCATTTTACAGACTTTCCCTAGGTAATTCCATTTTACATATTTTTCCTAAATGAATCTTAAATCTAAATCTTAGATGGAAACCTCTTTCCCAGGTTCCAGATCAGTATTTTAATTGCCTAAGGAATGTCTTAACTTTAGTTTTGCACTAGCCCTTCAAATTCAAAATGCCCAGAAAAATCCCAATCCCAATGCCCATTGCAACCCCAATTCCAATTCCTGCCTTTCCTATGAGGAAACTTCAGAATCATTTGCTATCTCTTTCCTTGTTGAATAAATCCAACTATTGGCCATGTTCCTATGACTTCCCTCCCTGAGTTAATTAGTAAGTATGTTCTCTTCTACCATGCCCATTGCTTCATCCTCATTAGTAGACTCTTCACAGTCATTGTCTAGTTTAACTAATCTGTCTGATGCTGGTTCCCTATCTTGCTATTCATCTGTTACCAGATGTTTTTTAAAAATAAAGATCTGAGCATGCACCCAATTGCTTATACTTCTATATGGCCTATCGAATCAAGTACAATTTCCATTACATGGGATATAGAGACCCTTAAAACTTGCCTGCTACCTACCAGTCTCTTTTTTGTTGTTGGTTTTGTTTTGTTTTTCAGACCATCATAAATTTGTTTACAATTTTACCAGGGTATAATTGGCATACAGCACTGTGTAAGTTTAAAGTGTATAACATAAGAATTTGACTTACATATATGGTGAAATTATTGTCACAATAATTTAGTTGACATAATTTCACACAGATACAAAAATGAGAGAAATTATTTTTCCTTGTATTGAGAGCTCTTAAACCTACTCTCAACAACTCTCAACTATACCACACAGCGGTGTAAACGATGTCATCATGTTGTATATCATGTCCCCAGTAGTTCGTTATCTTGTGACCGAAACTCTGTACCTTTGGCCACCTCCTCCTATTCCTCCACATTCCCAGCCTTTTTTTCATTACCCCACACTCAGTTGCTTCTCAGGTACACTGTACCACTTGTTACTTCCAAACATACTGCATAAACACTTTTGCATATGCATGACTTTCCTGCTTTTTGCCTGAAATGTCTTTTATTCTTTTTTTTTTTTTCCATAGGGAGTCAGCAGGATGGGGCTGCAGTCCCAACTCTGCTGTTTATGAGTCATGTATTTTGGAAAAGATAATGAACATCTCAGCTGACTTCCTACCTTGTACACATAATTGATTTTCAGTATTTTTCTCACGGTCATAACAAGCCCTCAGTGGAGAGTATGAGTTTGGCGTTGCTCCTGCCAATAAAGAGTTCAAGCTCTTTGAACTTGAATATTTTTGCCACAGAAACTGAATATTTAAACCTTTAAATTAACTCTTATTTGCCTAAAGTTTTTTTTCCCCCATTTTGTGTTTCATAAATACACAGGTATATTCTCTGCAGATTCATTCACATGCTACAACAGGAAGCCCTACTAAGACCACTCACATGGGCAAGAATCCCCTCAGTTCTAACATTTACTAGCTGTGTATTCTTGGCAAACAACTTTATTCTCTGAACTTTAATTTCCTCTTTCTGTAAATCTTAATCGGTTATGAGAATTCGACATTTAAAGCAGCTCCATAAATGGCAACTATTGTGATTATTAATATGCCTCTTGCCATGGGTTATAGTGGTGCTTGATTTTTTAGTTCCCTAAAAACAAGAACTGTGGCATATGTCTTTACATCCCCAGCCTCATGCTTCGTAAACAGTTTTTAAAAATTCAGAAATATCAGTCAGATAGAACTTAAGGTCTATTTTATAGTTTGTCATCACCTCTCCACTGAGCTTTCTTATATATGGCTTAATAAGAGGCCTAAAAATTATTTAATTTTTCTTTAATGCCTCAGTATATTGAGTATAATCAGAACTGAAAATATCTTTTTCTCCTTCATTTTAGAATTGGGAATATTTTCTTCAATTGGACAAATAGCAGTACTTCAAAAGTAAAGTTCAAAGCTGAATGTTACCATTTCCAAAGCATCTGCTAACTAAGCCGTAGACAAGGGAAAAGTGATCCTATATTTCCTGTTACTTTAAATATCAGGGAAAGCACTAAGGGGGAAGAGAAGCCACATGGGGGTGGATACAGGGGAAAGCATGAACAGGCAGGAGGTTTAAAATACTTCCTTGCTTTGGTGATGGTTGAGACTGTGTATGTGTGTGTGTCCGTGTGTCTGTGTGTCTGTGTGTGGTTGTCTCTGTACCTCTCTGTGGCCCTGTGTGTATAGTTCAAATTCTCTCAGTTCTCCAGGCCTTGAGTTAAATTCTTCATGGTGAATTGGAGAGGGGCACTTTTAAATATTGGGACCAATTTAGACGTTGGGAACATTGAAACAATGACGCAAATAGGAAAACGCTTAAAGGAGTCTGATTTAATTGCTAATTAGGCCCCATTGAGTAAGAAGAACTTAAGGACAGAAGGTCATTACAATCCGGAAGTGCTTAGTTTCTGGAACACAGCAGATCTTCAGTAAGCTCTGAATTTGTCATCACTCAGGTGGCATGGGGCTGAGACCTAACCTACAGTCATCTACAGAGCAAGAAAATCAGCTTTATGCGTAAAATGACTGTAGAGACAAGGTAGCAGAGACGGGTTGTAACATAGTTATACAGCCGGTTTTAATACATTTATACAATAAGCATCATAGCAATTGATTACATTAAAATATTACCGAAAAGAATCCTCCTAGTTAATACAGGGTAAGGCCTTAAACTTTGCAAATGCTTTTGAAGTCATATTTTGAAATATATTAAACAAAAAGAACTAAACAATCAAATTTTTAGAGCCGGGAAGGTTTTCAGAGGTTAATGAATTCAACCCGTCCTGTAACAGATCCCACTGTAATCAGCTCAGCCACATGCATCTACTGCACTTTCTTCATTAAACATGAAAGCAGTCTGGCCTAGGAGAACACTGGCACTCCGGGCTTTCACATGCCTGTTTTTCCTCTGTGTAGAAGGTCTGCTCCGTAGCTTGTACAGTGGAAACAGTGGGAGTCAAAATCAGGACACTTGGACTCGAGCCTCTGTTTGATCACTAGATGGTTCTGTGGCCCTGAGCAAGCCACCACATATCAGCTGTCTTATCAGCGAATGAAAAAATGACTAACTTGGCTTCTTTGGGGGCGACTGTAAGGATGAAAGGAAACACTATGTGCAAGGCCTTTTGGAAGACCATACAAAAATATGATATGAATATATTAAAATGCACAATGAGAAAGCCAAGCCTTTGACATGTTTCCCCTGTGACCACTTCTCCAGAGACAGACAAGGTTAAGTTTCTTATATTTTCTTCCTGAAGTCATCCAAGTCTATGGGTGCGCCTTGACTCAAATCGGCCTGCAGAGTAAGTTCTGGAGTGCAGCTGGTTATTTCCCCCACTTCCCCATATAACCTAGAGCTCTCTCCTCAGTGGCACTCACAGAGAAACCACCTTCTCTTGTCAAATGGTGGTATTCCGTGGGAGGCTGGGCTGCCGTGTTTGCGGCAAGTCCCGTTCCTGAACATTTTTGGTTCCTTAGAGTCCTTTTTCTTTTATAGACTGTGATGCCATAAATATATCTGTATATATCGCTAGATTTTTGTAGCACTGACTTTTTAAAATAACTAGATGAACTATGAGACCATTATTCTCTCTTTTATAGAATTTGCATAATTTTGTACATTTTGAACTGTAGACAAAAAATGTATTTAATGTTGAATGTGTGCTTAATCAGATCATTTCCATCAGAACCCAGTACTGCAACAAGGACTTGACGACAGGGTTGTACTTTGGTCCACACACAGTTGTGGACAAAAGAATTAAAAAAAGAATTAATTAAGAAGAATTAATTAAATAAAGAATTAAAAAAAGAAATGTCACTGAGTCTTCACTATTTTTTTGTCTTCACTATTTTTTAAAACAATAACAACAAAAAGTAGCAGAGTGCTCTATCATTTAGTAGGGATTTCACAAATACTGTCTTTTCTAATGTCTCTCATTTAGTACTTAGTAGCATAAAAAAATTCATAAAAGCTAAGAACTACAAGCGACCCTAAGGTACTTCTCATCTAATCACCTTTTCCAAAGAGCAAATACTTTGTGAGATTCCTTCAGTATATTGAAAGGGTGATCATAGGTTGGATCAAAGGAAAACACATTTTATAACTAAGCTTACATGACAGGAAGGCATGGCCGAAGCAACACATTTGTCAGAAACAAGCCGAATAAACAAGCAAACGGATCGGAATCTGGGACCGACCTGTAGGAGCTGGTGAGCTCGTAATCTAGAATCACATTTGCTGTGATCACACCGCTCAGTGCGTCAATGTGGAATGCTTCCCCTTGGTTGCCAGAGAGAATGGAATATTCGGTGAGGCCATTCATCCCACTGTCCAGGTCCACAGCAAAAACCTGTGAGGAAGCAGCTCTTCTATTAGATAAGGGTTCAATCTACAAGGTGAGTTAAGACTGTTTTTCAGACAAATGCATGATGAAAGAATCACAAATTGTCAAACACTTCAAAAACAATGACCAAAGGAATGGCAACAAATGGCTGAAGCTTACGTTTATGACATAGTAGGTAACGGGTGGGAAAAGTACTCTGCAGGCTCATTCAAAGGACTTTCAAACAACTTTCAGTAGGAGTAGCACGTGTTTTGAACTACAGATTTAAGCAAGATGCAAAAATACAGGGATACCTCAGAGATATTGCAGGTTCAGTTCCAGACCACCCAAATCCAAAAATATCATAATAAAGCAAGTCAAATGAATTTCTTTGTTTCCCAGTGCATATAAAAGTTGTGTTTACACTATACTGTAGTCTATTAAGTGTGCAACGGCCTAACATTCTTTTCTTTTTTAATATTTTATTTATTTATTCTTGAGAGACAGAGAGAGAGAGAGACAGAGACACAGACACAGACAAAGGGAGAAGCAGGCCCCATGCATGGAGCCTGACGTGGGACTCGATCCCGGGACTCCAGGATGACGCCCTGGGAGGAAGGCAGGCGCTAAACCGCTGAGCCACCAGGGCTGCCCTGGCCTAACATTCTATCTAAAAAAGCAATGTACATACCTTAATTTAAAAATACTTGATTACTAAAAAATGCTAACCATCATCTGAGCTTTCAGCGAGTAGTAATCTTTTTGCTGATGGAGGATCTTGCCTTGACGTTGATGGCTGCTGACTGACCAGGGTGGTGGCTGCTGAAGGTTGGGGTGGCTGTGGCAATTTTTTAAGGTAAGACAACAATGAAGTTTGCCACATTGATTAACTGTTCCTTTCATGAATGATTTCTCTGTAGCATGTGATGCTGTTTGGAATCATTTTACTCACAGTAGAACTTCTTGCAAAATTGGAGCCAGTCCTCTCACACCCTGCTGTTGCTGCTTTATCAACGAAGTTTATGGAATATTTTAAATCCTTTGCTGTTATTTCAACAAGTTTCACCAGGTATAGATTCCATCTCAAGAAACCACTGATCACCATCACCATAACAAATATAGTAATAATGAAAAAGTGTGAATACCGCAGGAATTACCAAACTGACACAGACACAAAGGGGGCAAATGCTATTGGAAAAAAAATGGTGCCTATTGACTTCCTTGATGCTGGGTTGCCACAGACCTTCAGTTTGTAAAAAAAAAAAAAAAAAAAAAAGTGATATCTGTGAAGAGCAATTAAGTGACGTAGTGTACTTGAAAAAAAATCTAATTTGCTTGAATAGAAGATTTCCAACTACATTTAGATCCATTCCAGTACCAGAAAAGGAAAGAAATCTCTGCATAGTGAATGGGGTCTTTAATTTGTTGCTTTTCCTGCTTCAAGTTTTGCCTGTAAAACGGGCCACATGTGGATTTTTTTTTATATCTCATTGAAAGTCTCATTTTAGAAGGATTTTTAATTAATGAAACAACCTAGATTTCATGCTAACAAATTTAGATCCTGATCAGTATATTATCAAAGTAGTGTTGAGGATGAGATAGAAGTTTTGCATCATTCTCCATGGAGGTCTGTTATTTACTCTGCATTACATTTTAATCAAAAACTAATTCTATTAGTGATTGCAAGACCTTGTTTTGGAATAAGCTGATGGACTAATTACAATTCTTTCTATTTCTTTTTATCCTCAGTGTCCCTCAGCCTTGGCATGACCTCATGTTCCCATCGTGGCCTCAAACTCCCTCCACTCTCAATCTGTCCTTCATGCTGTTGCCAGATCTCAGGGGCTTCTGGAACATGCTGGCGATTGAAACGATTAGGGTGCTGTCCATACAAAATAAGTCTGCAAAAATAGTGGAGGACATCCTGGGTATCCGGGACTGTCGGGGGGCACAGAGCCAAGACTCCGACACTGCCGAGACTCCACTGGTCTTTTCAGCCCCAACAGAAGGGGAACTTGCGCATCTGGAACTGGACTTGAAGGCAAACGAAGGTGTCTCTCCATATGCAAGTAGAGGTAGCCACACAGTAAAGCATTGGGGTAGATCTTGTCCAGAAAGTGTCCTAACATGTCATCTAGCTACTGGACCCCATCTACCCAGAGAGAGAGGGGAGTAATCATCACTAGGTTTTGGATCACAGCAGGGGGGTTACAGAGGCCAGAGGGAATGCCCGGGTGTGGTGCCGACTTTGCCAGGAAGGGATCTTATACTGATTTCCTGTGTGGGTTCCCAAGAGGTTGTGCATTTCCTGAGGCCCAGGTTCTTGAACACAAAACGACAATTCCACTGTGAAGGGAAAGGCTGAACTGGGTACTAGTCCAGAAGCTGGGAGAGAGGCCATGAAGGGTCAGTGGGTCTTAGAGCCTGCACAAGACAGCCTTAGGGACAGGCTCTCTTTTTCATAGCTTAAGCCTTTTTTCTGAGATGGGGTTAGGCCTGGAAACAGCAGATCTGTGTCTTTCACATGAAATGTCTGCAAATTTCGAACCCAGGGAGCTCTCCCATGTGTTCGGGCCTCCGTCCATGCTCGTCTGGCTGCAGTTCCATCTGGCAAATGCCAGCTCACCCTTGAAGGCCAAGTGCAAATATCATTCTTCTGTGAAGTCGTATGCTTTTCCTCCAGGAAGAGTCTGTATCTCCTATTTTCTCTCATGACATTAAATAGACACTTCTATTTAACATTAATAGTATGCATTTAGGGGCACATGAGTGGCTCAGTGGTTGAGTGTCTGCCTTCGGCTCAGGGCATGATCCCAGGGTCCTGGAATTGAGTACCGCATCGGGCTGCCTGTGGGGAGCCTGCTTCTCCCTCTGTCTATGTCTCTGCCTCTCTTTGTGTGTCTCTCACGAATAAATAAAATCTTAAAAAAATAATATGCATTTAAATTATCTGTTTGCTTTGTTGACTTCCCCCACTAAAGTCTACACGTGGTATGAAGAGCCAATTTTTATGCCCCTGCAGATTCCATGCTGGACAAAGTGTTGGACAAAGTCCCAAGAGAAAGTGGGTGAGCACTGGCCATGGGATGGAGAGAGGAAGACTGAACTCAGAAATTGCAAACTTCCTGTAGCCTAAGGTTTTGTCCAGTCCATCTAACATTTCACATGCCCTTGGAAGCATTTAATTTATGTCCTAGGAAAAGGCTTTGGATATTTTGATGTACACTCATGATAATTCACACACACACACACACACACACACACACACACACACAAACATTTCTGTTACCTGTATGATGTGAGCATTGTAGACCTGGCCTTCAGACACTGACACTTGGTAAATGCTTTGCTCAAAGCATGGTAAGTTATCATTCACATCTTGTATCACGACTGCTACTTTGCTGTAGGCTTTCTGCCCCCTACTTTCCGCTAAAACGATGAGTTGTACTTCATTTCTGACTTCAAAATCAAGAAACTTGGGTTCTTTCACAGTGAGTTCTCCTATTTTTATTTCGAGGGAGAAAAAATAAAAGAAAATGATGTCGTACTCATTATTTAAAAAGTTCCAAATCGCCTCTGACTCACATGCTCACATGCTCACCTGTTCCTAAAAGTCTCCCGCTGGATGGCTGCCCTTCCCTCCCAACTGGGGTCATTATGAAAAAAGTTTAGAATGTGGTTTTTTTTGCACGGTTCAAACACATAGGAGGGTAAGAAACTATGAAATAGCTGAAACGTGGGAGCTGTCTCTTAAATCTCCCTTCTCTCTCCATAGCTAATCCATTGCCATGTCTGCTAAGCCTAGCCTTCAAGCATCTCTTGAATCCATCCTCCACTACCACTGCTGCTGCCCTCCTCCGAGCCACTGGCATTTCCCACCTTCTTCCCCGCATGAAGGGTCCCATGGCATCACTCATCGGGTCCCCCTACTAATTCAGTTACCATTCTGAACTGAATAATAAAAACAGAAGTGTCATTGTCCCACATAAACCCATTCCATGGCTTTCCCTGGTGATGATGACAAAGTTCAGCATTTTTAACCTCCATAGGATGGACATGCCTGAGCCTCTCCTGCCTCAGGAGTCTCATTCCTGCCATTCCCCACTTTGCTCTCTCTGTTGTGCAGAATGCTTAGAACACTCATAGATGTTCTTCTGTTCTTCAAATGCTCATTTCAGAGTCACCACGCATGCTTTTTCATCTGCCTTCCATGGTCCCTACTGCTGTGGTTCCTCAGAGATCTTTCCAGACCAGCCAGCCCCATCCTGTCACTATGGTCATTCCATAACAGACTCTCATGGACCACTTGCATGTACTGTGCTCACCTATTTCAGATTGGTTATTCCTCTTGGTTTAGAAGCTTACAAGGTGAGGATGGGTGCCTATCTCTTACACCAACTGTCATATTCCCAGTGCCTAGCCCAGGGTCTGGCCTATAGAAGGCATCCATTAATACATGTTATAACCTCATATACAAGGTATAAATGGGTTAGGGAAACGGATTCTTGGGGTTTATGCCTTGTACAAGTTTCTCCTCCAAATTAATAAAATTCCTCCCCGATATAATTTTCTTCTCTACTTCCTGTTCTGTTTTTTTCCTCCCTTTTACTGTCAAATTTCTTACTGAATTTATTACTATTATTTTGTTATCATAATTTATTTAGCTCTCACTGTCAGAAATTCCATTGAATAGAAATTCATTGAATGAACATTGATTGGGAATTTGAGATACCTGAAACCAAGTATAAATCCTGGCCCTAGCTGCTTAGCACAGGTTAATTACCTGGCTTCCCCACCATTATGTTTGTGACTCGGGATAAGTTATTCAAGTTCTATGGAGCTGAGCATCCTCTCCTGTAAAAATGGGATATTAATAACGACTTTGTAGAGTTGTGGGAGAAGCAATAAAGTGCATATTTAGTATGTGCTATATCATGTTCTGGTGCAGGAACATGATAGAGATTCCAGTGTCCTGTTCATGTTTCTCATCCTGTCCATCATCAGGGATAGCTTTAATATCTGTAAAAACTCTGAATTTAGAAAGATAACATTTAATAGCCATGGACTAATCAAAGTTTAATATTCAGGTGAAAGAACCTGTACTGTTTCTGAAAATATGGCCTGGAAGTCACAGTTTCTATTGTTCTTTTTAAGATTTTATTTATTTATTCACAAGAGACACACAAAGTCAGACACAGGCAGAGGGAGAAGCAGGCTCCCTGTGAGGAGCCTGATGCAGGACTCAATCCCAGGACCCCAGAACCACTGCCTGAGTTGAAGGCAGATGCTCAACCACTGAGCCACCCAGGTGCCCCCAGTTCTTACTGTTCTATCTGAACCAGTTTCCTTAGACAACCAACCTAATCAAAGAAAATGTCAGGCTCTTACATACTTACCGGGATGTTAATGGGAATCATGCCCTGCCCTAGTGTTCTAACTTCAGTATTTGAGTGTTTTCCGGGGATTTTTTATAGCTTCTATTCTGTTATTAAGAAAAACTAAGTATATTGTATAGTGAGAAATTCACTATACAACAAAATTTAAAATTCCATAAACTCACTTTCACTTATTGTCATCATTTATCAATTCAGAAAACCAAATTACTCGTATGAGCCACCGTCTGATGTTACCAACATCCCTGGCAAAAAAAGTTAGTGTAGATATGATTATTGGCAGCTGGAAAAATCATTAAGGTGCATTTTGATGAGCTGGTAATGAAACAAGCTGGTCTTCTGAAACCTCTGGGAAACAGGGATAAGCCAGCACCCCCAAATGACAGAGGAATCCCAGTTTAGGGTAGTTCCAAAGCTCTCATCCAGCATTCCATCTCCACTGAACAGAGCATTCAGCTTGGCTATCATGTTCTGTTACTATTAGCAAAAGAAAAATAAAATAGAAACGCAACACTAAATTGCCAGTGTCACTTAGTAGAAAGTGTGCCAATTATAGCACAGATCAAAGTAGATTTTTTAATAAAAGGCTTGTGTTTCAGCTTTGATAATTGGAATTTTGTGCTTGGAATGGATCTGCAGTTCTAATGCTTTCCTTGCTTGGTTTTTATTTTTGGCATAATAATTGGCATATGCTGAGAAAGTTGTGTAAGTAGGAAAGACAATAACCCGTCTGTGAGATGACTCAAGGCTGGCACACCTACTAGACCCACATTTGCCTTGGATGCTCTATGCATATTTTTCTCAGAGATAGCAAAGATTTACTGTCACTAGTGATATGCAAGAACTACTGGGCTCTCAGTGTGGGCAGAAGTCCACGTTTTCCTTCCAGTATAAGTCTCATAGATACCAACTGCGTGTTCATTCGTATGTGTTCATATGCCAGCTCTATAATAAATTGAGAACGAAATTGTAGTACTATTTTCTTTCTGATATATGTACACATATAGCTTTTGCCCAAGTTATAAAATACACATCAAAATGTGATTAAGATCCTTCAGATGATAAACGTTTGGTAGCATAATCAGGTTACGTCAATCCATTACGAACTGTGCACATGCATACGAATATATCCAAAGCAGAATGTGATAAATATGTATGTTATCCAAAAGCTTTTAAACTATCTCCTGCTAAAACTACATCTTTGAAACATTGCAAAGTTTGATCATTTTTGTTGTCAACCTGGCAAATCATGGAATGAATACTACTATTTGTTATTTATATGTACGATGTTAGTAAAACCCCCAAATTCTTGCTGGTTTAGACAGTGAATAGTAGATGTTTTTAAGTTAATGTGACAAGGAGTGTGAATACAAAAGTGAACATGTGGTTTGTGAGTATGGGATGGGGCAAATGCTGGCACAAATGGACAGAGAACACGGAACTCATTAGAGATCCTTATCATAACCTATTAAATCAGTAACTAATAAAATGGTTTTCTCACATTTTTGCCCTTAAGAAGAGTAACCATAACCTTAGAGATATTTACTGGTTTATCATACACACCAGTTTTCTATTTTAACTGGTAGATGGCTAAAAAATACATATATTCATAAAACCTATGTTAGGTACCTTTACACATAAGTTTGAAGATTATGTGACAAAGGTGACATGAAAGATTAATACCATAATTAAAGGTTTTTAATAAAGTTTCTTGACAGCAGAATGGAACACCTCATAACAAATACAACCAAAATGCTTGATAATTTGTGTGTGAGTGTGTGTATGATAAAATGGGTTGTTGAGTTGGTATACGAGTAAGGAATCTTTGGATTCCAGTTACTAAAAAACAATGAAAACAATAATCCAGGACAGTAATCAAACACTAAGAGACCATTTTTGTTCCAAGGGTCCCTAACACAACCATCTTCCTTGAAATTCATCTCTGACAGCTGCACAGAGTATAAGAAACAAGAGAAGAAGCTTGAACCAACAAAAGGTGAAGAGTCCAATCAGAAAACCAGAATAAAGTATAAACCCAAAGGCTCCAAGTGAGTGATCAATATTTTAAAAACAAAAACAAATTCAAAATGGATGCACAGAACCTTCCTTTTTTTGGTCTTGCTGTTGGTTGGAAGGGAGAAAAAGTCTCCGCTGTGAATTCATTAACTTAAGCCTGAATTTATGGAAGCCACACTATCACAGCTATATGTCTTTAAAACCCTCAAAAATTACATTTAAGCTAGGCTTTGCTTGATGATCTACCCAGGAGATTTGATTTGCTGAAGGAAAGCAACTCCTCTCTAAAGGGCATGAATTCACTCCAGTCTTCAAAGAACCCTCTGAGAGAAAGTTTTAAGGACAATGAGCAGCCCATAGTTAACAAGTTCGAAAATCAGAGAGAAACAAGGCACCATGAATGAGAGCTAGCAAATCTAGAGAAAGCTGAATAAATCTTCAAAGACTTAAAATGCTGGATTATTGGACACAGGATGTGTGATTATTGCATATGTTTATATATAAAAGAAGCTTAGAAACATGAGCAAGGAATAAGAGATTACTTTTTTTACAGACTTCTTGTTATGGAATGAATAAACCATGGAGATAAAAGGTACAGCATAGGGATTATAGTTAATGATACAATAATTGTGTTGTACGGCGATAGATGGTAGCTACACTTGTGATGAGCATTGTATAAGGTATAAAGTTGTCAAATTACTATGTTGTACCTGAAATTAATATAACATTGTATGTCAACTATGCTTCAATTTAAAAGAAAAAGATGATTTTTTTTACAAGACCAGGAATTGTTGATCAAAAATCCAAGAGAATCTCTGGAAATAAAAAATATAGCTCCTTAGACTGAAGAGAAAGGGACAAGGAAAAGAAAAGTATGCAAAAGAGATATAGGAGAGAGTGGCTCAATACTTATCTAACTAGAGTTCCAAAAAAAAAAAAAAGATACAAACAAATGGTATTTAGATCAACAGCTGACTTCTTAATGCAATTATTGGAAACCAGAAAGCAGTGGGATAATATCTTAAATGCGATGAGAGAAAAAAAATTGTTAACTTAGAATTCTAACACTAGCAAATATACCTTTTAAAAATAACTAAATAAAGACATTTATAGACAATCAAAACCTGAAAAAATTTACTATGATAGACCCTCACTACAGGATTTTCTTTAGCCAGAAATAAAATGACACCAGAAGAATTCTTTGATGTAAGAAAGAACAGTTAGCAAAGAAGCACAGAAATCTATTTAAAAATATTAATAATGTCTCATTTGAAAGAACTATAATTGTGGCCCACAAAAGCTTGTATGTTGAAAAAGGGATATGTGGAGATAAAGATTCTAAATCTCTTGTATTATTCAGGAGCAGGATATATTTTTAAAGATTTTATTTATTTATTCATGAAAGACAGAGAGAGAGAGAGAGAGAGAGAGAGAGGCAGAGACACAGGCAGAAGGAGAAGCAGACTCCACACAGGGAGCCCGATGTGGGACTTGATCCCGGGACTGCAGGATCATGCCCTGGGTGGAAGGCAGGTGCTTAACTGCTGGGCCACCCGGGCGTCCCTCAGGAGCAAGATATTGATTAATGTTAGTGTTTAATTATGTATGTTAAAGTATCTAGGCTTACCATTAAAGGAAGATAAATAGCTATATGATTCCAACAAACACAGGAGAAAATGGTCATTTTCAGGTAATGATTGTTTATGTTAAATGCTCAGGAAAATATTAGAATCAATAGGAGTTTATAGCTTTGCTAGATACAGAAACAAAATATGAAATCCAATTTCAAGTATACTTAATAGCACTGTCAGAAAAAGCATTTTTTTCATTTACTTTAGCATGAAAAACTATAAAGGATATAGACTAAATTTAATGAAAACCATGTAAGCCTACTATAAAAAATTAAAACTTCATTAAAATATATTTAAGGAAAAAATGGATGATTTTCCATATCATCCTGAATTAGAAAACAATACTACAAAGATACAGGTTTTCTCCAAACTGATATTTGGAATTAACATAATTCCAACAAAGACTTCTAGCAACCTAAATGTCTGTTGATGGATAAATGTACAAAGAAAGTGTAGTGTATACATAAAATGGCATATTAGTCTCAACAAAGAGAATCCCACCATACATGATAATATGGCTGAACCATGGCAACATTATGTTGAGTGGAATAAGGCAGTCACAGAAAGATAAATAATGCATGATTCAACTTATATGATGTATCTAAAATAGTCAAACTCCTAGAGACAGGGAGTAGAATGTTGGTTGCCAGGACCATGGCAGAGGGGTAATGGGAGGTGCTGTTTAGTGGATGTGAAATTTCGGTTATGCAAGATGCATAAGTTCTAGAACTGTGCTGGACAACACTGTGTCTATAGTTAGCAATACTGTATTGTACACACTTAAAATTTTGCTAAGAGAGGAGATCTCATGTTAAATGTTCTTACCACAGTTAAAAAGAAAAGTTTTGGTAGATGATTATTAGTTGCAATGCACAGCTATACAGGCTTTGGGAGGAGGATACTTTGGCCTGATAACTTACTTGATTCTAGATTGAGGCAATGCAATTGTTTGCGACATTTTCTTTGTTAGTTTGAGTGAGGCATGCACATCGAATGTGCATGCCATGTGTACCTAGGTTTCATGCATGAAAGGTGCGGATAGCTCTACATCACCCCAAAGACTTATGAATAAATCTCCTTTCCTTGGGGAGAAAAAAAATCCCAATAGGATTGTGTGTGTGCGTGTGTGTGTGTGTGTGTGTGCGTGTGCACGTATGTAGGTATGTATGTGTGTGCATGTGTGTGCACATGTGCCTGTGAAAACTTGGCAAGTGGATACAATGACTCATATTAGAGCAAAGGGTCAATAACAGAATATACTCATGAAGATCATGAGAAGGGGGCTGCTTTCTTGGTATAAAGCCTGTTTCTAAAGTCTATGTGATTAAGGGAGTAAGGTGTTGGTGTGTGGATAGACAGATGAGTGCAAAGGAATTAAAGATCCTGTAGACAGGATGGAAACAATATATAACGAGGGTATTTCAGGTCACAGGGGAAGGTTATTGCCACTGGAGTCACTGATAATTCTCTTGGAGAAGAAGAAGAAGAAGAAGAAGAAGAAGAAGAAGAAGAAGAAGAAGAAGAAGAAGAGGAAGAAGAGGAGAAAGAAGAAGGAGGAGGAGGAGGAGGAAGAGGAGGAGGAGGAGGAGGGGGAGGAGGAGGAGAGGAGGAGAAGGAGGAGGATGACGACGACGACGAGGAGGACGAGGAAAAGAAAGAAAAGAAAAAAGCAAAGGAAAGTTATTCCTACCTCATGCAAAACAGGAAAATAAATTCTAGGTGCACTACAGATGTACACGTGAAACAGGAAAACTATTAAAAATTTTAAAAGACAATGTAACAATATTTCCATGATCTCAAGGTAGTGAAGAGCTTCTTCACTTACAAAACAGGAAAATTATAAAGTAAAAGACTGATTAATTCTAACTCATCAAAATAAAAATGTACCAGTGAGAGAGTGAAAGACAAGTCACAAACTATAAAAAATATTCGCAATGAAAAAACAGAAAGGATAAGTTCTAATAACATATATGAAACATCCATACACCTCAGAAAGAGAAACACAAACAACCCAGTAGAAAAATAGACAAAGTGTATCAGCATGCATTTCATACGGGAGAAAACAAGAATGGCCAAAACACTATGAAAAAAATGCTCACATTCATTAGTAATAAAGAACTATGAATTTCAACCGCAGTGAGATACCGTTTCACACCCACCAGATTGGCAATAGAAAGTAGGACGCAAACAACCGTGATAGCTCTCATTCAGTGCTGATGGAATGTAAAGTGGGACAAACCACTTCATAAAACAATTTGGCACTATCTATAATGCTGAACATATGCATCCTCTGATGTATATGCCCAGCCTAGACTCTGGGGCCTACAGAACTCCTCACATATGCACCAGAAGACACGTATGAGGTTGTTCCTAACAGCCCTTGCTATTATATCCCAGACAGGAAATCCTCACTGTCCATCAACAGTGGAATGGATAAATCAGTTGTGACATAGACTTAAAACAGAAGGCCATAAAGAAATGAAAACGCAGGAGACCCATCTGCACACATTAACATGAAGAATTCTCATTTTGAATACAAAGAATTGAATCCCAATAAAATGAATCCATTTAAATGAAATTCAAAAATAAACAAAATTAAACACTTTTATTATACTGAAATGCATTTAAGTCACAAGGGAATGATTATCCCTGAAAAGGGGACATTAGTCAGCCTGGAGCAGTGGACAGAAAGGAAGCAATTGGAAAAGGACTCAAAGGGGGCACTGATGATAATGGTTGTGTCCTAGGCACCAGGTACATACCATTCTTTGCTACTCCTCTTAAAAGTGTGTACTTTAAAGTGTGCTTATGCACTCACTACAAACTACAGTCAAAATGTTGAGCAAAAGAATTGAGTCACAGACAAGAGGACATTAGCATGATTCTATCATAATGTTTATAGCAAGCAAAAACAAAATAACTCATCCTTTAGAGATTCAAACACAGTCTGAAAACTATCATGAACACAAGGCAATGATCAATACCAAATTCAGATTACTGGTTATGGATTGCCTTGGGTAAGAGAAGAGAGATGTGACAGGGGAGGGACACACGCAGGACTTCCTGAGGTTCTAGTAATGTCTCATCTCTGGAGATGGATGGCAAGTACATGTCCTCGAAACAGTTTTCTCTGTGTTAGCATATCATCTTGTAGCCGTTTCACAATAAACTTGTGAAATAAATTTCAACATAAATAAATACTCAATTGAAAAGTAAAGAGTTTTCTGTGGAAGATCCCTTTGGACTAACTCTATTTTACCTGAATTTTAATGAGAGATTCCAGAAGAAATAAGGCCAAGTCTGGGCTGTGTTCAAGGGTGAGGTGGCAGAGGGGTGTGGGTAGTCTGGGAAATTGCACAAACTCTGCTACTCTCCTTCTTCCTAAATGTTCTAATCTCAGCTCCTTTCCCAGGACCTTCAGACACCTGGACTGCTAGGGGCCTAAGGCTTGAGGGTGTTCACAAATGTCCCGCTTGTCCCGCCATAACCAAATGATGGGGTGAAAAGATGAAGAGCTACCTGGCTACCTCAGAAATGTTGCTGACCAAAGACGGTGCGGACCAAAAAGTCGTAACACTACCAGGATGAGAAGGCATTTGCTTGAGAAACTATCCCCTCTCAATTCTTCCCATGTGCCTGTAGTACAGATTAAATAAGGCAGTTGTATGGTAATATAGAGATTATTAAAAACATTCTTCTTGAGGTTTGACAATGGAGCAGTAGATATGTATCTACTACATAGTTGTTAGTCAAAAAAGTATGTTTCAAATAATCAATTGGTATTCATTTAAAACACAATAATGGTCTTATTAAAGTTAAATTTAATACATGCTGTATTTGGAAGTAATTTCTTTACCACCACACAGAAACCTTTCCAGCTGTCCTTTTTTTGTTGCATTGTTGACATTCAGTGGCGAATTAGAAGAATCTCATGATGAAAATGCCCTCCAGCTAGACGTGTGTGGTTATTTTCAATTCAAACTCAATATTGATGGTCTTCCTACTATATCTCCCATTTTCCCAAATAGATGAATAAATTATAAGTGGAAACCAATTTATCTTCAAAAATTCAAAGGGTAGGCTAGGTACTGCCTAATTTGGAAATGTGAAGAACAGGATTCTTAGTACCTGCAAACAAAAAGCAGTCTTGATTTCCCATGATTTCTCATCAGCTACCATAAAAAATTGTTTCTTATTTGCCTTTCAAATGAGGTACTTCTCAGTTTTCTACCTTTCAAATTATGAGTTTCTTTTGCAGAAGTATTTCTTACTAGTAACATTAAATGTAGCAGAAAATGAAGCTATTACAGGAGAGAGAAGGATCACCTGAGTTGGAGCACAGGGAAAAAACCCCATCTTCATTTCCACTAAAAATGGAATATTTAATGTCGTCTTGTATTGGGTCAGGAGCAACAGCTTTTACAGTCACAACAGAAGTACCTGTAAAAAAATAGGTAAAAAGAGAAAGAACTTTAGGAAAAGAAAATTACAGGCAAAAACAAGAGCAAACATTGGGTATTTATTATTTCCTTACTACATTTTCATTTGTTCATTCAGTGAATAGTCATTGAGTGTCTTCAGTAAGCCAGATCCCATGCTAGGTGCTAGAGAGAGAGTGACAAACAAGTTGGGAAAGATCTCTACCTGATGGTGATTATTAACTAAAAGAAGGAGACAGACAAGAAACCATTAGACAAATACATAATCAGAGTAGATTTCAGATGTGCCAAGTACCTGGGAAGAAAAAAAACAAGGTCACGTGATAGGAAACACTTTTTTTTTTTTTTTATGTGTAGGAGAAAGACATATAACATTTCAAGGTACAGAGAACAGACTGATGACCAGCATGAAAGAAGAATTAGCAAGCACTAATAGAAGCAACGAGACAATCGGTGCGATGAGAACTGAGATTTCACTGGAAGGTTCTCAAGAATCCATTCGGGCTCTAGGTTAGCACTTTGTGGTCTTCGTGTGTAATATCTCATGCCTTTTGCTATTCACCCCCTGAACAATCAATGATTTACTTTCTATTACTTTGTTTTGCCTCTAAAATTTTATACGCATAAAAATTATATAGCTCCTCTTTTGAAAAGCATTATTTTTTTTTAGGAATCAAGCATGTTATTCTGTGTATTAAGAGCTCACTCCATTTCTATTGTAGAGTGTGTTCTACTGAATGGACATACCATCATGTGTTGATCCATTTTTCCACATATGGACATTTGGATTGTTTTCAGTTTGGGGCTATTATGAACAAAGCTGCTATGAACATCCAGGTATCAATGTTTGTGTGGACACATCTTTTCATTCTTCATGGGTTAACACCTATAGTGAATGTTTACTCATGTTTAACTTTACAAGAAACTGTCAAACTGTTTTCCAAAATGGTGCTGTACTGTTTTACATCCTGTTAGCAATATATGAGGATTCTAGCTGCTCCACATCCACTGGTATTGTCAGGCTTTTAAATTTTAGTCATTCCAGTGGATGTGTGGTTTTAATTTTAATTTCACTGATGTCTAATGATGTGAATCTTTTCATGTGCTTATTGGTCATTTTCACTCTTTTTTCAGATCTTTGTTCTTGGCTTTCATTCACTATTTACCTACCACTTCTGAGAAACTTTCTCATAGTTCTTTACTAGTCCTAATCCTTTTATCTTTGGCCTGTAACTTACAGCATCTACTTTGGACGCCCATTCAGATAGTGGCCCCTGCCTCTCCTCTTACTGTCATGCTGCCTGGTGAAATGCCACCTATTGGCAAAGGTATGGACGTTGTCCTAAGTGGGAGATGGGAAAGAGGTAGGCTCTGTAGGAGGCTCTCTAGCTGCTGAGTGTGCAGCAGTGGGAGCCTGATTTAGGATGGTGTCAGAAAGGCACAAGAGGAAAAGTAAAAGGAAACTAAATTTAATTTTAGTTAAATATTAACTAAAAGAAGGAGACAGACAGGAAACCATTAGACAAATACATAATCAGAGTAGATTTCAGATGTGCCAAGTACCTGGGAAGAAAAAAAAATCTATCTATCAGAGATAGAAAGAAAAAAAAGAAGAAGAAAAAAAAATCTATCAGATCAGGGATCACTAATTCAGATGCCTTTGGGTAAAAGTGAGAAGTACAGACAAATGAAGGAGCCAGAGACTGTCTGATGTGCCTGAGACACTCAGCTTCAACTCATCACTGCCAGTAGGGAAGGAAACCAGCTTTAAGATGCTTGAAATTCAGGTCTTTTCAAGGGATGCTAAAACATTCATATTTATTTTCATTTGAAATCTCCCAGTTCATAAGTGTCAGAAAATAATTTTATTTAGAGGACGAACATAAGCCATCATATGGGTTGAACAAAACACAGCTGTGGCCTGACCTGAGTCTGCTCATTTACCATCTCTGATAGAGAAGATGAATCTCTCTTTTGTTATCAGCCTCCAGCACTTAGACTGTGGTACATATTTATCATCCATGGACTTGTACTGGACATACTTGAAGACCGATCTTATCTTCCTAAGTTGGACTAAATTCCATGAAAGCACAGGAGATTCTCTATATATTTGTGTTCTGTATATTTCTGCAACTTTAGATTAGTTTTGCTTCTAAAATTTCATATACTTGAAAATCACAGAGTGCCTGCCTTCTTATGCTTAGCATGCTTTTTTGAGAATCAATCATATTGTTCTGTGTATCAAAGGTTTGTTCCTTTGTATATAATAGGTGCTCAATAAGGGTGAGAAGAAAGGAGGTAATAGAGGAGACAGAGGAAGTAAGGGGTGGAGATGCTCACTTAAGTGTTCTAGCCTGAGAGGGTTGAGAATGCCACTCTGCCTACAGGGCCCTTATAAAGCAGCAGCAATTATTTTTTAAAAATCAGAGGCACTTGAGTGGTGTAGTCGGTCTGACTCTTAGTTTTGGCTTAGGTCTGATCTCAGGGTGTGAGATCAAGCCCCATGTTGGGTTCCGTGCTCAGCATGGAGTCTGCTTAAATATCTCTCTTCCTCTCCTCTGCCCTTCCACACTGTGCTCTCTCACTGAAATAAATAAACAGATCTTTAAAAAATAAATTAAATTAATTTTAAAAATCGCTACCTGCTATAATACACTACCTGATAGTGGGATTTGCAGTTGTTAAAAAATATATAACATCTATTCAAGACCTCTGCTGGGCTTCCACACTGATTCCTACTGTGCAAGCTCCAGGGAACAAACTCAAAAGCCATCCTGCTATAGGTTACAGTAAAAACAATCCCTAAACTAGAACAAATCAATAGATACATTTTTTTTTCTGGATACTTAAAAGGGTTTCACTAAAAAGAAGAGAAGAAAGAAAAGGCCCTAGCACACATAATATTTTCCCCAGGAGCCTTTGCAACATTCAACAAAGACAAATGCCATGATCACCATACACATTAAAGGAAACACGTATGTGGTACTGCTCACAAAACTGAAAATTTACTGAGAAAAGGCATAAAAAAGAATTCAATATGTAAAAAGAACGGGAAAACCAAAGCTGGATATATTACTCTCTTTAAAAATGTTATGTTTAACATAAACTGTGACAGTTTTAAAATCATTTATTGAGGTTTCCAAATGGTGGTTCTTTTCAAGCCAGATATGAAGTCATTTAGTGACAATGTAAATAATTTTAATTAATCATGGTGGAATCAAGTTGCTGCACATGTTGAGGATCTTTCAAGTTGCATTATAATCCAACATTTATTTTGTTACATTTTAGGAGACATATTGTTAATACAAAAATGTCCTACATGTTCCTAGGAATATGCCTTCACAGTAGTGCAGTGTGTTTTATCTTTAGTGCTCAATCACAATTCTGTGCTTCCTGATACAATTTAGTTTTTAAACACAGGAAATTTTATTTCAACTGGCTTGTCATATATTCTTAAGAATGGCAGTAAGAAAAGAGAAATCGCTATGCAGGCAAGATGTACAATCTTGCTGATGGTCTTTTCTCCACACTTAGGATGCTTTAATTATATGCCTGATTACAAAAGAAAACATGGAGATTGCTTGCAAGTAAAAAACAAAGATGAGCACAGAATTGTAAAGAAGAATCACATATGGACTCCCTCATTAAAGGAACAATCTTATCTTTATTGCAAATAAAATGTTCATTATATCAAGTAAAATTGTAGCACACACAGAATTTCATTCAAAATACTTCATACCAAATGCTAAAGTCAGCAAAGAACTGCAAATGTTTATATATGTTCTTCCTCAAATGAAGTTTAAATTTGAGACTGTCCCCCGAAAGAGGAAATAACTGAAGGGCCTTGAATCCTTCTAGGTCTTGGCTTATCATGCACATTTTACTTTATTTATTAAAGATTTAATTTTTAAGTAATATCTACATCCAACATGGGGCTAAAAAGCACAACCCTGAGATCAAGAGTTGCACATTCCACAAACTGAGCCAGCCAGACACCACAGCTTGTTGTGCACATTTTATGTCTGTATGTCTGTATGTATTTGAGAGACAGAGAAAGCACACAAGCTAGGGGAGGGGAAGACGGAGAAGGAGAGAGAGAATCTCAGGCAGACTCCCACTGAGCATGGAGCCTGATGAGGACCTTGATCTCACAACCCTGAGATCATAACATAAGTTGAAATCAAGAGTTAGATACCCAACTGACTGAGCCACCCAGGTGCCATGTGCACATTTTAAATAAAAGTCTATCTCTGGGCATCTAGAGAAGATTTGCAATTACTGCTCATTTCATACCAAGGTAGAAATGATAAAATTAAAACTAACACTGTACCTCTAATTCCCTTGAAGCAAGTGAAACATAAAAAAATGTACATTTTCAGCTTTTATGAATTTAAGCCTAACATTGCATGAAAAAGTATAATACATTCAATGTTCTTGTTTTTTTCTTCTTTACAAAAATACAGTTGAAAAACTAATAATATCTACAGCAGCAATGAACTATTTAATAGCAGAATTATGCAAAAATTAATGTTATAAAAATCAATATTCATGGAAGTATTTAGGTAAAATAATAATAAAAACATTCTATTCAGAGCTGTTCATGAGTAAGTGCTTCTAGAGTTTTACTTCTGTCATTTCTAAGCAACAAAAGTATTTTCTTGATTATTGACTTCATATTTTTTTAAGCATTCGGATGGTTTTCAATCATCCTGCCACTGAAATGCTGAACATATTTCAGTCATTTAAGAAAGAAAGTTGGGAGTGACACAGCAAGATGGCTGAATAAAGTCCGAGACCTCGTCCTCTATAGACATTGAATGAAAACGATAGTAAATGGCTCAAAAAGCCTTTATGAAAACTCCAGGCTACAAGGGAGTGGTATGATATATTCAAAGGGCTGCAATAAAAAAAACCTGCCACCAAGAATACTATATCCAGAAAAACTGCCCTTCAGAGATGGGAAAGAAATAAATATCTCAGATAAAAAAAAAAAAAAAAAAAAAGCTGAGAGAGTTCATCACCACTACATCTGCCTGACAAGAAATGCTAAATGTTTCCAGTTGAGAAAGGACACTATTAACAATGTGAAAGCATATGGAAATATGAAGCTCTCTGGTAAAGGTAAATATATAGACAAATAGCAAACAAATCTCACAACACTGTAATGATGGTGTATAAATCACTTTTAATTCTGGTATAAAATTTAAGAGATAAAAGCATAATATAACTATAAAACTATGTGAATAGATAAAAATATAAAAATATGTAATTTATGAAATCAGTAACATGAAGTGGGAAAGGAACAGATTTTTTAAATGTAACTGAAGCTAAGTTGTTACTAGTTTAGAATAGATTGTTAAAACTATAAGATGTGTTATGTAATCCCCATGGTAACCACAAAGATAATACCTATGGAAGAAATGCAAAAGGAAATAAGAAGTGTCTCAAAACATGTCACTATGAAAAACCAATGAAACACAAGGGAAGGCAGCAAGAGAAGAAAAGAAGAATAAATCAGAAACATACAGAAAACAATTTAAAAATGGCAGTAATAAGTCCTTCCTTGTCAGTAATGTTTAAACATGTAAATCAATGAAATTCTCCAATCAAGAATCATGGAATGGGGCAGCTTGGATGGCTTAGCTATTTAGCGCCGCCTTCAGCCCAGGGCCTGATCCTGGAGACCCAGGATTGAGTCCCACATCAGGCTCCCTGCATGGAGCCTGCTTCTCCCTCTGCCTGTGTCTCTGCCAATCTCTCTCTCTCTCTCTCTCTCTGTCTCTCATGAATAAGCAAAATATCCAAATAAAAAAAAAAAGAATCATGGAATGGCTGAATGGATTAAAAAAACCGATATCCAAGTACATACTGCCACCAAGAAACTAACTTTAGATATACAGACAGACATAGGCTGCAGGAGGAAAGATGGAAAGAGATATTCCATGCAAATAGTATCCAAGAGAAAACAAAGGTGGTTATACTTACAACAGACAAAATAGAGTTTAAGTCAAAAACTGTCATGAGACAAAGACAGAGTTATATAAAAGGTTTTTTTTTTCACCAGGAAGATTAAGTAATTATAAATATATGTGCAACTAATAGCAGAGCATCAAAATATATAAAGAAAACACTGACAGAATTGAAGGGAGAAACAGATAGTAACACAGTAATAGTAGAAGATTTCAATACCTCACTTTCAATAATGGATAGGTCAACCAGACAAAAGATCAATAAGATAACAGAGAACTTGAATAATATTATAGATTAATTGGACCTAACAGAACCCTACACAGAACCCTCCACCCAACAAAAGTAGAACACACATTCCCAAGTATATTACACATTCCCATATATATCCTCAAGTGCACATGGAACACTCTCCAGGATAGATTACATGTTAGGGCACCACACTACTGTTAACAAATTTAAGAATATTAAAATCATACCAAGTATCTTTTCTATGATGGAATGAAAGTAGAGATCAATAGCAATGGAAAACTGGAATACTCATAACACATGGAAATTAAATAACACACTCTTAAACAATTAGTAGGCCAAGGAAGAAATCTATAAGGTAATTAGATATTATCTTGAGACAAATGAAACAAAAGCACAACATACCAAACGTGGGCTATAGCAAAAGCAATACTAAGAGAGAATTTTACAGCCATAAATGTCTACATTAAAAAAAGAAGAAAGAGAGGCACCTGGGTGTCTCAGTTGGTTAAGCAACCAACTCTTGATTTTAGCTCAGGTCATGATCTCAAGGTCCTGGGATCGAGCCCCACATCTGGCTCTGTGTTCAACGGGGAGTCTACTTGAGGATTCTCTCTCCCTCTCCTTCTAGATCTCCCTCCCTCTCTTCTTCCCTCCTTCTCTCTCTCTCTCTCTGTTAAATAGATCTTTGGGATAAAAAGGAAGAAAAAGAAAGACTGCAAATCAATAACTTTACACCTCAAGAAACTAAAAAAAGGAACAAACTAAAACCAAAGTTAGCAGAAAGAAAGAAATAATAAATATTAGAACAGAGATAAGTGGAATAGAGAGGAAAAAAAACAAGAGGAAAATAATCAGTAAAACTAAGAATTTTTTTAAATCAGCAAAATTGACAAATTCTTAGCCTCGATAAAAAAGGTAAGAAGCCTCAAATTACAAATATCAGAAATTAAAAAGTAGATATTACAAATGATGTCACAGAAATAAAAAATATCATGAGACTACTACAAACAATGATACACCAACAAATAAGACAACCTAGGAGAAAAGAATACATTTCTGGACACACACATTCTATTGAATCTGAAGAAAGAGAAAAATCTGAACAGATATATAAGTGGTAAGGAGATTGAATCAATAATCAAAAACCTTCCCATAAAGAGAACCAGATGGTTTCACTGGTGAAAACCAATCTTTCATTAAAGATTAACACCAATCTTTCTCAAGCTCTTCCAAAAATTGAAGGCAACACTTGCAAATTTATTTTATAAGGCCAGCATTACTCTGATACCAAAACGAGAGACACCACAAGGAACCTATAATCTAGATGCAAAGATCCTCAATTCAATACTAGTAAACTGAATTCAACTGTACATTAAAAGGATCGTATGTCATAACAGTATAGGATTTATTCCTGGGATGCAATGATGGTTCAGTGTTTAATGTATGAAATTCAATCAATGTCATATACCACCTTAACAGAATAAAGTATAAAAATCACCTCAATACATCTCAATACATGCAGAAAAAGCATTTGGCAAAATTCAACACACTCATGATAAACACACTCAGTAAACTAGGAACATAAAGCAATTAGCATACATCATAAATAAAGGCCATAGAAGAAGAGCCCATAGCTCTAACAACCTACTCAACAGTGAGAGCAAAAAGCTTTTCATCCAGGAATAAGGCAAGAATGCCCACTTTCACCATTTCTATGCAGCATAGTACTGAAAGTCCTAGCCAGAGAAATCAGGCTTTGAAATTAAAAGCACCAAAATTGGAAAAAAAAAAAAAAAGAAAAGGATAAAATGATTCTTGTATTTAGTGACATGATCTTATATACATAGAAAACGCTATAGATTACACACACACACATACACACGGACACACAGACACACACACACACACTGCTAGAACTGATAAATGAATTCAGCAAAGTTGTAGAATACAAAATCACCACACAAAAATCAGTTGTGTTTCTATGCACTAACAGTGCATGATCTAGAAAAGAAATTAGGAAAACAATCCCATTTACAGTAGCATGAAAAAAAATTAAGATAAACTTAATCAAGGAGGTGAAATGGAAAAATATTGTGTTCATGGAGTGGAAGACTCACTATTATTGAAATGTTCACACCACCCAAAACAATCTATAGAATCAGTGCAATCCATATCAAATCCATATCAAAATCCCAAGGCATTTTTTACAGAAATAGAAAAAAACCTTTTAAAACTCATATGGAATCTTAAATGACTCTAACAGCCAAAACAATCCTAAGGAAAAGAAAGCTGGAGGCTTCACACTTACTAACTTCAACAGTACAGACTTACAGTAATCAAAACAATCTTGGCATAAAGATAAGAGACCAATGGAACAGAATAGAGATTCCAGAAAAAAACCATCATGCATATTTTCAAATGATCTTGGCAAAGGTGCCAATGCTACACAGTGGGGATAGGTTAGTCTCTAACAAATTGTATTGTATATCCACATTCAAAAGAATGTATTTGGACTTTTACTTTACCACATATTCAAAAAATTAAGTCAAAATGGATTAAAGACCTAAATGTAAGACATGAAACTGTAAATATCCTAGAAGAAAAGTTTCAGTGGGAAAGCTTCATGACCTTGGATTTGGCAATAATTTATTGGATATCACAGTAAAAATACAGGTAGCAAAAGCAAAAAAACAGATGAATGGGACTACATCAAAATGAAAAGTTTCTACACAATAAAACAAACCATCAACATAGTGAAAAGTCAACCTATGAAAAGGGGGAAAATATTTGCAAACTGTGCATGTGATAATGAGTTAATCTACAAAATACATAAGGTACTCCTACAACTCAAGAGCAAAAAAAATTTTTTTTAATGAACAAAGGACTTGAATAGACATTCCCCCAAAGAAAACAAAGATGACCAACAGGTTTTTTAAAAGATGCTTAACATCACTCATCATCAGGGAAATGCAAATCAAAACCACAATGAGGTATCACTTCACATCAGTTAGGATGGCCACTATAAAAGAAAAATAAAAACAAGAAAATAACAAGTATTGGTAAAGATATGAAGAAATTGGAATCTTTGGACACTGTTGGTAGGTGTTACAAAATGATGTACCCAGTATGGAACACAGTATAAAAGTTCCTCTAAAAAGTAAAATTACAGCTGTCATATGATCCAGAAATCCCACTGGGTATATATCCAGAGAACTGAAAATAGGCTGTCAAAGAGATGTCTGCACATCCATGTTCACTGCAATATTTCTTACAATAGCCAAGAGATAGCAACAACCTAAATGTCCTTTGATGGATGGATGAGTAGATAAAGAAATGTAGTATACACATATAGTAAAGTATTATTCAGTCTTTAAAAAGAAGGAAATCCTGGGGTGCCTGAGTGGCTCAGTTGGTTAAGCATCCTACTTTTGATTTTGGCTCAGGTCATGATCTCAGGGTCTTGGGCTTTGCCCTCAGCCAGGAGTCTGCTTGAGATTCTCTCTCTCTCTCCCTCTATCCCTCCCCCACCTCCTCCAATCCAGATCATGCACCCTCTTTTTCTCAAATAAATAAATCTTTTTTCAAAATAAGGAAATCCTGTTATAGGCACTGATGAACCTTGATTTCATGAATAACTCAGTCACAAAAAGACAATACTTCATGACTCCACTTATATGAGGTATCTAAAGTAGCCCTACACTTAGAAGCAGAAAGTAGAATGGCGATTGCTAGGGGCTGGAAGAAGGGGAAAGGTCTGTCGTTCAGTGAGTACAGAGTTTTAGTTTTGAAAGATGAAAATGCTCTAGAAATCTATTGCACAACAATGAAGTTATCACTTCTGTACAGTGCTCTTACAAATGGCTACTTATGATGGTAAATTTTGTTATGTATTTCTTACCACAATGAATAAAAGGAAGAAAAGTTGATTTTTTTCCGTCCCACCTTCCCATCATCAAAAATGACGGAACATATGTTACTAAAGCTTTCCAAAAAATTCACCCCTGAGATGAGACAAAGCATGGAAAATCTCAAAATAAATAATTTTCCATAATCTGTGAACAGATGAAAACCATGTTTTAAAACATAAATGGTATGTAATCTTGAACACATTTGCTTTTGCGAACACCTGAGGAAATAACAGAGGAAGCTACACAAAGTGCTTATTGACCTTTCGTGAGCTTTAGGAAAAGAGAGATGTGGAAGAAAGCCAGCAGAGAATTAATACATGAAATGAGAAGTAAACAAAATTAAGTCTGAAATGTATTTTTAATGGGATTACAGATTTTAGCGGCCAATTTTTTTTAAAAGAAGGATTATCTATAAATGGATTCAATCGTTTGAAATTCACTCATAGCAACTCAGAGAGAGGTGGGTGCTGAAGTGATCCCTTGACGTTCCTACAACCCCTCTAATTCTGTGCTTTACAGAAGATTTTATTTATTTAAAGCATGAGCTTGAGGGTTTTCAGTGTTGCTTCAATATCGGATCGACTCCAAATATGGTGTGCGGACCCGATGCTGCTAATCTCCCCTCATTTGTCAGTGATTCCCTGTCTAGTCTGCATCCCTAGGTTGATGACCAGACTTCAAATTCCCATCATTTTCAAGGACTATCCTTTTTCTCCTTTGCAGCTCCCAAGCCAGCCTGAATCCAGAGCCCGCACATGTCCAGAAAGAAAGGTTGCACAATTTTTCCAAACGAATGATTCTCGACTTTGGTTGTTAGATACCCAGCATATTTCCAATTACTTCAAGAAACAACGCAAATGCCTCAAAAAAAAATCTTAAAAATATGCTTTACTTAGATTAAAGAAATGCCTTTTAAGATGTTTTTAGCTGCCACATAATGATTACTCTAATAAACTATTTTAATGATTCCATTTGATTGTCATAGCTTTAGGGAGATGTATTGCTGACCTTAAAATACATGAATCCGAAACCAGGGTTCGACATCCAGAAATGATAGATACTAATTGAAAACAAAAAGGAAAGAAAGGAAATTCTGATATTTCTAAGTGTTTTATTCTGGTTTGTACTCAAATATAAATGACGTATCTTGGTAAACCTCACAGTGCTATAATCACAAATATCCAAATCTCTTCCAGCTTTCAAAAACAAAACAAAATGCCCCTCTGATCTTCAGGGCTCCTCAAGCTATTGGCACGTTCCTTTGTCACCCTTCATGGCCAAGCCTTGTGAAAACAGACTGAACTCGCCACCCCCACTTTGCTCTACATTTCATTGTATTTTGGCTTCTAAAATAAAGTTCTAGACACTTCATTCTCCCTACTGTTTACCATCCTCTCCAAAGTTGCTAAATTCTATTTGGCTGCACACAGTTTCTGTAAGCAGCCACAGATGACTCTGGAGTGCATTTAGGTGGTCTCAGCTCTTGGTCTCTCTTCTTGGCCAAATCCTGAACTGTTTCACCGAAGCAAACTTATTTTTCAGAGCTTCCTTTCTGGACTCTCCCACCTTCTTATGTTGCCAATTGTGTCATTTTCTCTTATTGTCTTGTCCTTTATATTTGATGCATGGACTTATCTTTTCAGACAGGCCTTCCTTTTTACTGTGTTCTCACCTCCTTATACCAAGGTGGCATCCTCAGATCATCTCAGGCAATACTCCTCAGTTCCATGGATGAGAGGTTCTTTGAGCTCTGGGTGACAGCCCACCACCTCATGCACTTCTGCTTTGGGGACAGACCTCCAACTGACCTAGTTGTCACCTTTTAGACCTTATCTTATCTAATCTCTGCTGCAGATCAGAAGTTGTTGGCCACTTCCGGCTTCTTAAATGTGTCACTTTCCCGCTCCCCTACCACACCAGAGACACAATCCAAGTGACCATCTCTAAACTTTATATACAAGGTGGGCTAGCTCTCTCACAAAGATGAAATGAGACCATTTCCAGTTTCAAGGAGCTTACAATATACAGCAGGGAAATACACACACAAACAGGCGATGGCTCTTTGCCCTCTGGGATCTCTACAACCCTCCAAGGAATTGTCACTGGTGCACATGCCAGCCCATCCACCTCAGTCTCCTTGGCAGATGCATTACTTCAACCTCTGTAAGATATTACCAGTACTTTGGATTTCTTCCAGGCCCTCTCTCCACCCCTACTACCCTTGGCTTGCATGCATAATTACATGGGAGTTTTTACCAATTCACAATGTCTGGTGTATCTTCAAGAATCTCATTTAATTGCTTGGGGGCTAGGGATGTCTGGGTAGCAGTAATTTTTAAAAGCTTCCCAGGTATCTCTACATGTGGGTTACCATAGTACCCTCCTAACTCAGATCTCTCCCCAGCTTTCACAAGACATCCAAAGTCAGCTGTTTTATCACTTTTTTGGTAATTTAGAGGCCATTAACATCGCACTAAAAAGCTCATGAGAGCCTCTTCAACTGTTTAGGATTAAAAAACAATTTTCTGATTAGGAGCTTGGCTTCCTGTGTCTTTTCTCCTAGAAAGAGAGACCAAGTTATCCTGGCATGATCATCGTCATCCACATGGCAATCAAAAACTGACATTCTGATCTACACATCAGTCTCCTTTATATTGGTTAGTACGTCCAAATCCTGGGAGAAGAACTCCTCAGTTTGTTAATAAGATAAGGTCTTGAGCCTATAATGGCTGAGGCCCAGATATGAGACTGGGGTTAATATGCAAAGATGAAAGCTGGCTTATGAGGTGTTTATCTTTTTTTTAATTAAAAAAAATTTAAAGATTTTATTTATTTATTTATTTGATAGGGAAAGAGAGAGAGCAAGCACAAGCAGGGGGAGCAGCAGAGGGAAAGGGGAAAGCAGCGCCCCCCCCCCCAACCGAGCAGGGAGTCCAACATGGGCCTTGATCCCAGGACCCTGAGATCACAACGTGAGCCAGAGGCAGACACTTAACTGAGCCATCAGCACCCCTTCTTTTTAAAAAAGATTATTTTTATTTATTTGAGAGAGACAGACAGAGGGAAGTAGGGGGAGGGAGAGAATCTCAAGCAGACTCCCCTCTGAGCATGGACCTCAAGATTGGGCCTGACTTGGCGGCTCAATCTCATGACCCTGAGATTATGACCTGAGCCAAAAACAAGAGCTGAGGCTTAACCTACTGAGACACCCAAGTGCTCTGAGATGTTTACCTTCTTCTGACCAGCTGACCCTGCCTAAGGCAGTCTTCTCTATCTCCTCCAAAGCTATCTTAGTCTTAGGTAAGGTGATGAAATTCCATACTGTTTGGAAATGGTTAGATAGCATTCATTCCAATGAGTTTCATTCCACATGTAAGACTGGCCTTAAATAAAATAATGAAAAAGGGATGACAGGGAATAATTGCTTCTCTTTTTTTTTTCATGATCATAAAAATGTATATGTTGGGGCCTGTCCCAAAGTCATTGATAACATAGATTATGGGAACTCTTCTAAAATTATGGGAATTTTGTCACCTTGGAAAGTCTAATTGTTATCTTGTTTGGAGAGAGAATGGAGCAGAATGGAATGGTAGGGCTTTAAAAAATTCTAAGTATTTTACCATTGTTACAGAATTGTTGTGTAATAACTGGTTGCTCTGGTAAGAATTTACACTCGGTGAATTTTAGAGAATTCTATAAAGTATTTGAGACAGAAGGAGGATAGCAATAAGAAGAATAAAAACAATGACTAGCACACTCTATGACTTCATTTAATCCTTACAGAAGCCCTGCGAGGAAATCCTTATCCCCTCCACTTTATAGGAGGAGAAAGAGAGCTCCTATACTGTGAGTGTGACCCATGTAGCTACACTAACTTCTATCACACCATACTCTACATATATGTGCCCAGCTTACCAAGAGTGAGAGCCAAAATTTAATGGATCAATTGCCAAAGGGCTAGAAGAAGGGGCTGTCCTCTGAACCATCGGAATCAGGTTTGTTTATGATACAAAATTAAATATACATAATTGACTACTTAGAATGCCCCTATGGATCATCATGTTTTAATTTTATCTCAAGCTCTTTAAGGTCTGAGTTTTAACTTTTAATCACAGTATCAATACAATTCATAATTTCATTTTCTTCCCCTCTTAGTCACTACAAGAAATGCATGAAGTTGTGAATTGTCCACACTGGGAATCGTAACCTCAGGATACCCAAAGCACTGGGAGTGAAACAAGAAATAAATGCTGGCTTCTGGAAGGTTCATTTCAATTACTTAATGGATTGAAACACCACAGACAAGAAAGTGGTTGATTTTTCACTTCAAAAAATTCAGGAAAGTTAGATTTCTCCTCATCTGGGTTGAAGAGGAACAATGGCAAGAGTAAAAAGAGGGGAATCACTTGGATTTCAACTCTTTCTTTCATGTTGCTATACGGGCAGCCTCTCTCTTACAGGCAAATGGTATCCTGGAGAGTGACTCTGTAAGTGCACATATCATGACCAACTCTTAAAGAAACTTTACCTATGAAAGATCTGCTTTTCAAATGGAAACTATGTACTGAACTATATATCATTTTAAGCAGTTGATGTTAAATTTAATGTTGTTAGTAGATGAAGGCAATGTTAACCAAAACTCAAACCTGTAGGCTTTCCAAGAAAGAAACGTTAAACAAATATAAATACATTGGAGTCATTTGTTTCAACTTTTTGAAAGATTTTATTTTCTTTTTTTAAGATTTTATTTATTTGTTTGAGAGAGACATAGAGAGAGGGAGAAGGAGAAGCAGAGAGCCCTACATGGGGCTCAATCTCAGGACCCCAGGATCATGACCTGAGCCGAAGGCAGATGCTTAACTGACTGAGCCACCCAGGTGTCCCTTAGCTTTTTATTTTCTTAAAAGAATATTTAAATGTAAAAATTAGTTTGGGATGATGAAAATTTATGATAAAAAATAATTCATTCAGGATGTCAAGTGATACCCACTGATAGGATAATCTGAATAACCCACAGAAAATTTAAACTTCCAATAGGCACATATTTTTAAATTTGAAAATAAAATTAAAAATTGAACACATACTTGGGAGGAAATAATGCTGGAAGCTATAAAAAGTTATTTATTAATTAATTTATATCAAGGCCACCCTAGCACTAATCAATGGATTTACAGTCTTTAAAACCACTGGAATTCAAAAGCAAAAAGAAAAAAATCACCTTCTGGTGCCTATGATATGATCCAACAGTCTGAACTGAATTTAGGTCCAGGCAAAGCTCTGGTCAGCTTGAAATGCCAATCAATATGTTGTGCACCTTGTCACTGTTATTCACAGGAGCTTAGGAAATCCAAGTGTAGGTTAGTTGTATCGAATCAAATTCAATAGTTTCTTTTTTTTTTTTAAGGTTTATTTATTTATTTATTTATTTATTTATTTATTTATTTATGAGAGAGAGAGAGAGAGAGAGAGGCAGAGACACAGGCAGAGGGAGAAGCAGGCTCCATGCACCGGGAGCCCGACGTGGGATTCGATTCTGGGTCTCCAGGATCGCGCCCTGGGCCAAAGGCAGGCACCAAACTGCTGAGCCACCCGGGGATCCCCAATTCAAAGGTTTCTTAACTGTCATCTTTTCCTTTTCTCTTTCTCCTTCCTATTCTATGCGTAATGTTTAGCTCCTTTCTCAATTTAGACTTTATGCCCTTTACACATGTCACAGTGTAGGTCCCAACCGTTGTTTCAGTCGTCTTGATATGTTTACCTACCTGAATGTTTGTGGATTCCATATGCTTGTGGTACTGCCAGAAGTATTTCTAGTCATCTTTTTTAGTAAGATTTAATAAATTGATTTTTTAGAATGTTAAGGTCTATTAAGATAACAGTCAAATTTAATTCAATAATTCTAAATACAAGAGGACTAAGAAGAACAATTCTCATCAGAGATCAAGGAAAACACAATGGTGTGGACAGCTGGATGAAGGCTTCCCATCCATTTATTCTTTAGCTTTTCTGATTTAATCTCAAATAGGAGGCCCATCATCAGAGGTAAGAAAGTAATTTGGTCCTCACCGTCTCCAGTCCTAACTTTTATCTCGGACTCGTTACTCTTAACCTTACTGACTAATCCCGATTGTGATGGCTGCGAGTGGACTGAAGGTGTACAGATTTGAGGTGATGCTGCCCGAGTGGTGGGCAACAGGCTAGAGTCAAGGTAGTCCTCTGCCAAACGGCTGCCTCCTATCAACAGGGTGAACCTGTGACCTACAAATGAATGGCACGTAGCAAAAAGAAAAACAGGTGCAAATCTTGTACTCCCATGGCAGTTGTTATTAGTGTTATTTTAATTCAGTCCTGAATTCAACCACAAATAGACTTACTAATCCATAACTTTTTTTTTTACTAATCCATAACTTGATTTCATATTGAAATGTTTTCTGTGGGGTGCCTTAGATATTGACTTATATTTAGGTTTAATTCTGCAAACAAACTGATCCTGGGTGAGTTGAGAAAGAATATTCTAACAATTAGGGAAAGCCCAGGCACATTACTTAATATTTAGAAATTTCATTCACTAATCTCAGAAAGTGTGATAACAGTGATGACTTCCCATGCTGATTCTTTTGAGGAATAATATATGTAATGCCTATTACTCTGGAGAATTTATATTGGATGTGAATGTGTACTAGTAGTGGTCAGAAACCCTATTATGAAGGACAACCAAATGAATTAAAGAGAAAACTACTTGAGTAAAACCTAAAGTGCCCCCAGTGGTTGGCGAGGCCCCACATGGTCTGTGAGTCCTTTTACTTCCTTTCCTATTATTCTTGTCTTTGCTTACTCTGTCCCAGCCACACATCCTCTTTGATTTTGTTTGAACAAACCAGGCAGGCTCCCACCACTTTTCTTTTTCCTTTTTTTTTCTGAAATCCTCTACCTCCTCTCTCTAGGTCTTTGCCCAAATGTGGCTGCTCCACGATGCCCACCCTTACCTACTATTTAAAACTGCAATCTGTCCCCTACTCCAGAGCTCCCAAGTCCCTCTTAACTTTGCTCTGCATTTTTTTTATTTGATAGCTCTTATCACCATCTAAATATAGTTATTTATTATGTTCATTGACACTGTCCCTCTATTCCTGCTAGACTGTAAGCCTCACAGGTGCCTGGGTGGCTTGGTGGCTTAAGCATCTTAAGCGTCTGCCTTCGGATCAGGTCATGATCTTGGGGTCCTGGGATCAAACCCAGGTCTGTGCCCTGCTCAGTGGGGAGCTGCTTCTTCCTCTCCCTCTCCTGCTCCCCCCGCTTGTGCCTTCTCTCTCTCTCTCTCTCTCAAATACATAAATAAAATCTTTGAGGGAAAAAAAAAAGAATGTAAGCTTCACAAGGACAAATTCGGGAATATAGCCCAGGAGACAGTACCTGGCACTTAATACTAATTAAAAAAATATATATGTGCAAGGAGCAAATAAAATATCTGAAAAGCAACTGTGTAGAGCAGTGGAGTGCTCCAGAAGGCAGAACTAGATTCATGGATAGACAGAAAGGAGGCAGAGCTGGGCCTCCAATATATGAATGACTTTCCAAGTAAGATTTTCCAACTTTGCCCTGCAGTCAAATCCTCAGTGGAGCTTGTTAAAAACAATTCCTGGCTCCCAGACCTAATGAGGCAGGCAGAAACTTCCCAGGTGGGTTACAGATCATTAGCTTCACACCCAATTTCAAGAACCACCCTTCTAAGTGCTCAGTCACCAAAATATTCAAGTAGAGACGATAAGACCACATGGCAAGGATGTTTAGAGAATGTTCATATTTGTACTGCAGAGGAAGGCTGGGCTCAAAGGTTCTGTATTTTATCAGATCAATTTAAAGATTAATATATTGTATTTTGTGTTCTATTATTTAGAAACTGTTTACTTTCCATCAGGTTCTGCTCTGGTGTTGGAATGTGTGCATCTTAAGAGTAATAGAAATACAGCCCGAGGAGTATATTTTATTGTTAAACATTTACTGCTTATGTGGAAGTCTCGTTACACACAAGAATAGAAGTTGGAAGTCACTATTATTTCATTTGATGCAGATGACTGCAATTTACTCTTAATTATGTTTAGAATCAATAAGAGGCCTTCTGAGGAAGTGACCTATGGGATAACCATAATTCTGAAAAGGGTCAAAAGTCAAGTTAATAATGTATAACTGAGGGATGCCTGGGTGGCTCAGTGGTTGAGCATCTGCCTTTGACTCTGGGTGTGACCCTAGAGTCCCAGGATCGAGTCCTGCGTCGGGCTTCCTGCAGGGAGCCTGCTTCTCCCTCTGCCTGTGTGTCTCTGCCTCTCTCTCTCTCTCTGTCCCTCATGAATAAATAAAATCTTTAAAAAAAGTAACTGAAAACAACCCTAATTTAATATTCAGTATTAAACTGAATATTCTTTTTTCATAGAGAAAGCAGTATGAAATGTGTAACAGGTATTTTCACTATGAAATTAGTAAGTCGATTTCAGAAAATGCAGGTTGTCTTTCAAGTAACAACTTGTGTAGGTATGGATAAAGTGAGATTGAATCATAACGGAATGACAAAACGCAAACAAAAAAATGTCACGAGCAGGTGCACAGCACACAGCACACCTTTAGCAACCAAACTCCTCCTCTTTGTGCTTTGCCTAGTTGGTGGAAAGAATCAGTAGATTCCTGTCTCCACTCTCTAGTTAGATATAATTACCCTGGTCAAATGTCTTTCAATTTACAAGTATCTACATGGGAGGGTTTTTTTTTTTCCACATTGCGTTAGAAAGATAATTAAAATTAGTTTTTATTTATGTTTCCCATTATGGCATAAATGTAAGGAAATAATTGGAAAATAATTTAGTGTCACTAGGAAAAACAGTTACTGTTCACAGAAGTCTGGTCTGAGCTGTGCTGAATTCTTTGGGGATCAGATATTACTGCATTGTTTGAAAGCCACTGCTGACTGTATCAAAATGAATGATAATAGTACTAGTAGTTTCTATTTACTACATGTTCACTATGTGTCAGATACTGTTTTAAGTGCTTTACATGAACCAGCTTATTCAGCCTCCAGAACCTAGTGAGGTAGGCATGATTCTTATTCCTAATTTATGGATTAGGAAACTGAGGCTCAGAGGATGCAGCTGCCCAAGGAGGAACAGTGGCTGAATTTGGATTTAAACTCGGGCAGAGGGGATCCCTGGGTGGCTCAGGGGTTTAGCGCCTGCCTCTGGCCCAGGGCGTGATCTTGGTTCCTGGGATCAAGTCCCACATCAGGCTCCCTGCATGGAGGCTGCTTCTCCCTCTGCCTGTGTCTCTGCCTCACTCTGTGTCTCTCATGAATAAATAAATAAAATCTCTTTAAAAAAATAAAAAATAAAAAAGATAATAAATAAACTCTGGCAGAGCCCAAGCATTTAACCACAACCTACCTCCTCTTTTATTGTATTGCTAAGAAAGTACTTTAGGAAATATACACTTGTTAAGGAATTCAGATACATTTAAATAAAAAGAATTTTTAATTGTAAGCCTAAATTAACTGAAACTTCAAAAGCCCTAAATGATTTATTTTTCAGTATTTTTACTCTTTGTTATCTATAAAGGTGTGTGTGTGTGTGTGTGTTTCACTGTATTTGAAGGTACTGTGCTAATACTGTACTATGGATGAACATCGGCATATCAAAAATTGGCTGAACTCAGAAATTGGCTACTTAATCTCCAACAGCACTCCTGTTGTATAATTGTTAGTTTTAAGCATTTTGCCAAATCAGGTACAACATACAAAAACTTGAGGGGACACTCACCTGCATCACAATTTTCGGTCACAGTCCCTGTATATAGAGGGTGACTGAAGGAAATCTTGACATCTTCTCCTTCCATGTGAACAACCAAGAGGCCAGTGGCCATCCTAGCTGGGACCCCCTGGTCCCTAACTTTTAACTGCAGCCAGATTGGAAAATATTCTGAAGATGTGTGGTGCTGAAGTTGAACTTCTCCTGTATACTTATCAATAGAAAACATTGACTGGGTCTCTGCAAAACTAAAAACAACAGTTCCATTGGGTCCCAAGTCTGGGTCACTGGCTGTCAGAACAGCAGTTGTCTGGTTAGTAGGTGCCTGGGGGGCAAGAAAAATTTCAAAGGGGTTCTGCTCCCAAACTGGATCATTGTCATTAACATCCGTGACATGTACTTTTATAATTACTGTGGTGCTTCTAGAGCCCTGGACACTACAGTCTCTGGCCACAGCCCTAAATGTGTGCTGAGATCTGGCTTCTCTGTCCAGGGTGTGGCGGGTTCTCAATGCACCTGTCACAGGATCAATGGTGAATGCATCAGAAGCCTCATCCACTAGAAAATACTCAGTTTGTCCATTCAGACCTTCATCCCTGTCCACAGCAGACAGCATAAGAACCACTGTTCCCACCTGGGCATCTTCTCTCACAGAGGCCTGGTAAAGCAGAGTGGGGAAGGAAGGGCCATGGTCATTGTCATCCAAAACTTTAACCTGCAACTGCACTAGAGAGCTCCTTGGTGGATCCCCCAGGTCAGAGCACAAGATGACTAGGGTAAAATTGCTGACTTGCTCCCGGTCCAAAGCTCGAGTGGTTGAGAGTTCTCCTGATGTTTCATTAATAGCAAAGTATTCATCAGTATTTCCATCTGTTAAAGAAAATAAATTCAAACTCAAATTTCATTTGAATTGAAGTAGCAGCCCTCTGCTAGGTATATATACTTATACATATGATTCATATATATACGTATATATGATATATATCAGTCATACATATGATGAAACATATACATATATAAACATATATATATAATCCTATATATATATAGGATTCATTCATCAACAAATATCTGTTTCATGATTATTACATCCAGCATTTTTATAACTATTGAGGATATAACAGTGGACATGATAAAGGCCCTGCCCTCATGAAGCTTCTATTATCAGAGGATAAACAAAATAATATAATTCAATATCCATCTTAATTCAAATAATTAGAACACTTGCTTGGACTGATTTGCAGCAGTATGGATTTTTGTGTATGTATTCACAACTTTTTATTTTCATATATTTTCCTCTTGAATGACTAAAATGTTTGTTTTATTTGAAATAATACCAGATGGGATAAGAAACAGGATATTATGTCGTTTTTTAGATATCAATAACAAATGAACAGATTCATAGTAGTAATGTGGACACATTGATTCTCTTCTACATTCCCATGAACCTTGTGCATGAATCATGACACTTCTATAAGAGACAGGAGAATTTTTGTCTATTTCTTCTCCAACATAAGGAAGGATGATATGTTTATTCTTCTCTGTATTCTCCAAAAAAATCTTCCCTTTCCTATTGCCCATGGCACCAAGCAGAATTAAATTTAAGCCCGAACACAGAGACAAAAAAAAAAAAAAAACAACCTTCAAAGACATTTTATTTTTTTTTTTAATTTTTTTTATTTATTTATTATAGTCACAGAGAGAGAGGCAGAGAAATAGGCAGAGGGAGAGAAGCAGGCTCCATGCACCAGGAGCCCGACGTGGGATTCGATCCCAGGTCTCCAGGATCGCGCCCTGGGCCAAAGGCAGGCGCCAAACCGCTGCGCCACCCAGGGATCCCCCTTCAAAGACATTTTAAAGTCATTCTAAAAATTAGGAGAAATGCAGTTCAGTGACTCGCTGGCAACATCTTGGGCAAGGGGCATATTCTTGGATGAGATGCACCATTCCAAACAGAGTGGGAATGGTGTGTCTGCTAGGGGCATAAGGGGAAAGAAGCAGAACAGCATTCAAGAAAACAACAGCCAGAAGTAGGGTTGGAGGCTGAGGAGAAGCACTTGCATTTGTATTTTGTTCATAAAACACAACTAATTTGTACCAAATATAGGGGTGATCAGATAAATCTACATTTCTGTGGCATTTGTAGTTGATAAAATGATGCATTCACTCAGCAAACATTTAAGGAGAACCTGCCACATGCCAAGTATGTGCTGGGTGCTGGGAATGCGAGGACAGTAAGGCATGATCCCAGTGTGCAAGAATTTACAGTCCAGAAAGAACCTGGGTCAGTACTGAGTCAGTACTGGGACATTAAAGTGAAAATCATATGCACAGGGCACCCAGGAGCACAGAGGAAGGGTGCACAGTCCTGTGTGAGGATGGGCAGGAATGTTTATTACAAAAAGTGACATCAGAACTGGTTTCTAAAGCAGAGGAAGCCTGGCTAAGAGTTTTGGAAAGTGTGTTCTATGCAGAGGGGAGAGCCTGAGGGAAGTCTTAGGACTATGGGAACTAAAGGCTGCAAATGTTTTCATGTAGTTAGAACACAGGGTTTCCTGGGGATTTGTGTGCAGAGGGTAGGGAGACAGTTGACAGGCGGGAAGACTCAGATTTAGGAGATAAGCAGGGGGCTAAGTCATGAAGCACGCTGTGTACACTGCTGAAGAGTCTACCTCGACATCCATAGGGAGCTCCTGAAGGATTTGAGAAGGGAAAGGGTCATGAGTCACATTTTCTGCTTTTGGAAGGGAGCTGGACAGCAATGACAAAGCTGGGTTAGAACATAGTTAGGGGGCTATTGCAGTACTCTGCTTGAGCAGCCGGGAGGTTCTAAATGAATACGTGCATAGAGGAAGTAGACACATCCCAAAGACATTAAGGACAAAAGTAAGGAGTAAGGGATGAAGGATTCATGATGGGGCTTGGGTGAAAGAGTGAAGTTGTGTTTAAAATGAGGTCAGAGTACCCTTGGGGTCATATGAAGTTTTCTAAGAAGTATCTGGAAACTAGTAGTTTTAAGGTAATTCCCAGAAGCCTAGTTTACGTATTCTTACTACGAAAATTGTTCTGCCTGAGAAATCCCCTAAAATCACATGAGTCTGTCTTTTCCACATTCTGTAATGTTGTTACCTCTAGCATATCTTCTCTAGTCTATCTCTTGAGCATGGTGCCTTGGCAGGTGACTTTGCTGGTGCAGGGTGCTTCTGGAAAGATTCTAAGTCTCCCAGTGTCTCAGGGTGCAGGACTCTCAGCTGTGGGCCTGACCTAAGAGTCTGGGCCTGACCTTTGGCTTGGGCAGGGCTGGTGGGAATGAGGGAAAGTAAGGGGCATGGCCTGGCCTTGAACAGAAGCCTTCCCCTGCCTGGGAAGTATATGTATGTTTTTTTAGAAGTTCACGTATATTTTTTTATTCTATTTGATACTTTTAAAAGGTGACAGCTGTTTGTTTTAACATGCCGATATTTATAATATTCTGAGCAATACTAGTTCAACTTCTAATAAAAATTTTTAGTCAATTACTTGAAAAAAAAAAAAACATGTGCTGGGAATACATGGTTTTTCAAGATTCCACTAAGGATAAGTTGAGCAAGGTGTCTGGCAGAGACTCTAGGAGATCCTGAGTGCGGAGTACAGTTGGGGACACACTGGTAATGCGATGTTGTTGGGCATAACAACTGGGTTCTTGAGATGAAACAATTTGAAATGAGAGGGAAAGAAGTGGGTGTGCTAGGGTGAAAAAAAAGATTGGTGAATGTCTGGTCTGGCTTTGCCATTTGAGTTGGCTTCTCCCTTCACTCTGCTCTATCTATTTTATCACTCTCTAAACTGTTGAGACCTGATAATAATGCAAAGATTCTTGTCCACAAATGCAAATTAATTATGTAGTGCAGTGTCTTTGGTTATTGTCCTGCAGGTAGACCTCCTCTACATTTCAGAACTCCTTATTTCCTGGGTGTGCGAGTTGTGTGTGTGTGTGTGTGTGTGTGTGTGTGTCTATCTTGGGATTCTCTTGGACCAATTTTAACATCTTTTTGTTTGCTCATTAATCAATGGCTTAAATAAAAAAATCTTTGGCAACTGTTATTTCATTTTTGTATGAAAGTCATTATTTTACTTTTTTTAAAATGCCCCTTTTTATTTTAATATTTTATTTAAATTCAATTTGCCAACATATACTATAAAAATGTCCTTTAATGGGGCTTAGATTTCAGATGCAGATAAAGATAAGGAGATATAGGGGTGCCAGTGGTGGCTGAAGATGAGGATGGGATGAAATGACGCAGTAAGAGTATGTCTATAAGAAAAGTAAAAGAATAAGCACAAAACACCCAGGAAACTCCAATAAGTCAGAGAACCATCCACAGAACAAGTACATTGGGAAGGCTTGTCTAGGAAGGCAGATGAAGGATCAGGAGAAAGTGACTTTCTGAAGTCAAGGTGGAATCAAGGGTCCAGATCATGGTGCATAAAGGCATAAAGCAGTACGATTAAATTAAGAAGTGACAAGGAGGGACATCTGGGTGTCTCAGTCTGTTAAACATCTGCCTTAGGCTCAGATCATGATCTCAGGGTCCTGAAATCCAGCCCTGAGTCAGGCTCCCTGCTCAGCGGGGAGTCTGCTGCTTCCTCTGCCCTTCCCCCGGCACACTCTCTCTGTCTGTGTCTCTATCTCAAATAAATAAAATCTTTTTTTCTTAAAAAAAAAAAAGAAGTGACAAGGATCCACTGGATTTAGCAACAGCAAGATCCCAAGTATCTTTTAGCAGGGGTAGTTTCATTGGAATATACATTATAGCAGGCTAAGAAATGAAAGTAAGGTAAAGATACAGAAACCAGAGTGTACACAACAATTTTTAAGAAGCCAGATTGTGAAGGAAAAGAGACAGTGAAGGGATACACCTGAGGGAAGACTTATTTCAAGATGGGAAGGATTGATAAATATTGATGGGTAAAACCAATAGAAGGGGAAACTGACAGTATGGGGAAAAGAAGAAAATGAACAAATACTGATGCAGTGATGGGTGGCACTCTGGGGATTGTTTGTAATCAGTGCCTGACAAGATAGACACAGAATTTCAGAGTAAGCATTTAGAAAATCTTACAGAGACTTGACGGAGTTATTTTATGTCTGCATAATACCATCACAGATTTATAACTCTGGGGCTTGCACTTTGTATGCCTTGTGTTTTTTCTCCTCAGAGTAATTCATATTTATCGCATTTTACAAAAGTTTCAGCGCACAACAGATCGAAAATTAAAAAAAAAAATAGATCCAAACCCTGGTCCTTAATCACAGATTGTTTGGGAAGTTCTAGAAAACAAGCAGAGTTTACAAAGGAAAGAAAGTACCCAATGCAAAAGAAGCAAAATTGGGCTTGCTTATACAAATTAGTTTGAAAGGGCATTGTTCTTCTAGATGACAATACACATATGCCCTTGGATGTAATAACTCCACTTCATTTATCATAAGGAAATAATTGGGTAAGTGTTCAACTGCAGCATTTTTATAATAATACGACTGCTATTATGGTCAATATCTAAAAGACCATAAAAGGGAATGGATGAAATAAGTGATATTTTACATATGCAGCAATAAGAGACATCATTTGAAATGCTAACATATATGTATATTTACTGATATGAAAAGATCACATAGTATATTTAAAAAGGACTTAAAAATGAGGTAACAAGATAGCATATATAAATTGTCCAATATATGTAAAATTGATGTCTCCATTCACTAAGGTTCATGGAGAAGTGTGTTTCAAAACAAATGAGTTACCTCTGCAAGAGACAAATTTTTGTTTTCCATAAATCTGTATATATTTTCTATGCTATTGCAATTATGTATCATCTTTATAATTAGTCAAAAAGGCAATAAAGCCATTCTTATTTTGGAGTAAAATTGATGGCATGTAGAAAACCACTGGTTATGGATTTTTAGCAAATAGAAAGCGATAGCTTTCAGAAGCTAGTCCCACAACTGTTTTTACAAGAGCTGAAAGCAGCTTCTCCCCATCAGATGCAGTCTCTGAAGCATTACTTTCTCCTCAACTTTTATCATTCCACGTGCATGCCGACATACGCCAAAAATCAGATTCTTCGATAACTTTTTCTTTTAGATGAATAAGAAGATGTGGCTCTCTCCATACAAATGCTAACGAGATTTTGCCAGAAAGTTTTGTGCCTCTGTTTCAAAGGGAGCAATATCATAAAATGATCTTCTGGGTAGAATTTCCTACAGACTCTGATCAAGGGTGGGATGTGGTTGTAGATCTTAAGTGTTACGCTGGTATTCAGATCTAGGAACTGTCTATTTCTGTGTCCTCTAGGTTCCATTTAAGAAAGAACTAACAGAAGTCTTGATGGCTCAAAATAATAAAAATATTAGTGATCATATGAAAGACACAAAAATAGAAAAAAAAAAGTTATGTGTTCCATCTGCACATCCAGTAATGTTACCCTAGAAAAATTTACCAGAGTTGTTGAGGGGAGATTTAGGAATTTGAAAGCCAGTGGCTCAGGGTGTCTGTGGAAAGGACACACGTGCCACCAAACAGCCCTTACTGAGTGTGTATTCTTTAGACACTGCAACACACACCACATAGAGAATAACCACCGGGGTGCTCCTCGGAGTATGTTCTGAGGGGAATTTTTGCGGAGCAAATACTTACCAATTATGTGATATCTGACAGCTCCATTATGGCCAGCATCCATATCAGAAGCCAAGACAGTGTAGAGAACCCCTGGCTCTTGGTTTTCCAGAACCTCGACGTTGTGACCAGGGACAGTAATATCCGGTGCGTGGTCATTTTCATCTTCTACAGTACAGAGAATTGTTGTGGTGCTGGATAAAGAAGGCACCCCTCCATCTCGTACGAGTACTGATATGAAATAGAAGGTGGCACAGATTGTGGCCATTAATTCATGCCTAGAATATATTGCCCCAAGGAGACCGCATCAGACCAAACTAACTGGTAGCACTGGGTCAATGACATTGTGCTTAAAGACACTCTACAGAAATGTAAAATTTCACCACTAACCTCCTGCTGCCTACTTTTGTTTATTAGCATAGTCGGGGATCCCTTACCTCGAAGCTTGAAAACTTCCTGAACCTCTCTGTCAAGTGTGGCTGTCGTTACTACCTCTCCGGTGTCAGGATTTATCTTGAACAACCCAGATGAAGCACCTGGCATGATTTCAAACTGAAACTTGGAATTGATTCCTTGAGAAAAATATAAAGAAAAACTTACTAATTAGCTCTCTGGAAACCATGTTAGGCCATAGATGAAAAAGGCAAGATACTAAACAACCTTCAAATAAAGGTAAAACACACACACACACACACACACACACACACACACACACACACACACCTTTTGCTGTTCTTGCTAAATAAAAGCCTCATGGGCTGAAATGCTTGATTTTCAAAAGTCTTAGGAGACTTCCCCACAGTGAATGCTTAAGATTTTTTCCCTCCCATAAAAAATTTCTTATGAGTGCGCAACCCTACAATATATTCCTAATTACTCCTTCTAACACCCCTGATTGTGATTTAATGACATAATTGTAAGCTTAGGGGGCAAATGACAATTTCTGTAGATCGACCTCTACTTAAAAGCTTGTACTTGGTTATGTTCGATTTATTCTCCAGCACAAGAGGCAAGCACATAGGCTTGCTTATATGCATATTTTTGTTTTATTTTCTACTTAGTATTTAGTCTCCTATCTGGAGTGAGAGGTGTGGTGCCACATTAGCATGCATTTTGAAAACAACGCTTCCTATTTTTTTGTGGTCTCATGTCTTCTCTGAGAAAAATATCATGTCATTTCCAACACTGATTACGAAAATCATTCATGCCATTAATTTAATGAGTTCATCCCACACTCTTGTAGCTTATTTGCATCTTATACGAGTCTCTTTTAATTATTTTCCTATCTTTTTTCTTCACTTACAATAATCTACAAATAGACATGAATAGACGTAGTACTCAAAACATATGATTTCATACTTCAACAGAAGATAAAATACATTTTTTGGCATTAACAAAAAACAAGAACAAATTTCAACTACAGATCCCATCTTTCCAGCCTTAAAAATTTTCATTCCACTATTTACTGGATATAATACAGGACTGAGTGCCGGAGGGAGCAGAATGGAAGTCTAGTTTTATGTAAGAATGAATATGCGTGTCTTCTTACTCTGTCACTTGAAAGGATATTTGACATAGTCTTCAGGCATATTAATGACCTTAAGAGGAAAAAAAAGCCTAATAAAATATAATCAATATATTTGATTTGGTATGGTCAGAGGTCACCAAAAAATACCAGTCAGTAGACATTAGGCACATTACTCCATTAATGATTATTTAATAAACATAGTGATTATTTTGGTCACATAATGGTCACATAATCTCTTCTACAGCCAAGACAAAAATTCTAAAAATCCCAAGTAAAATTTGTTATTCCTGTCTGTCTCTTTGTACATTAGGAAAATGGAAACAATACCATCTCACACCTACTTTCCTGTTCCTCAAATACTTGGTGAACAAAAATAGATGTCAAGCACAGTGCTATTTGCCCAAAAGATGGCAGTGAATCAAACAGATATGGCCTCTGCCTTCAGGGTACTTACATGGAGAACAGCACCTTTTAATTTGGGACCCTTTATTTTTGAAATCAATTCACTCATTTGTTATATGATTTTATCATACATTATGCATTATGTTATATTTTATATATTACATTATATGTTATTTTAAGACTTATTTAAAATATTTGATATTTTAATTCCCAATACAAATAGACATGAATAGACGTAGTACTCAGTATGAAGTATGATTTCATACTTCAACAAAAATTCTTTCTTCTTTCTTACTTGTTAAATCCGATTCATCTTTAGAGGCTCAGCTTATGTAGAAGGCAACCATCCTTTCCTAGTGATGTCTTTTTTTTTTTTTAAAGATTGTATTTGAGAGAGGGAGAGTGAACAAACCCAGAGAATGTTTAACATAAACTCAAATCTTTATGTCTTCCCTCCCTCTCATTGTTCTCATCATTCTGTAATGTATTTTACCATCCTACCCAATACGTTACTTTTTTCTTTAAAGTATATTTCTTAAGATTTTATTTATTTATTCATGAAAGACACAGAGAGAGAGGTAGAGACATAGGCAGAGGGAGAAGCAGGCTCCCCACAGGGATCCCGATGTGGGACTCGATCCCAGGACCCCAGGATCACAACCTGATCCAATGACAGATGCTCAACCACTGAGCCACCCAGGTGCCCACTGTCTGATGTGAAAGGAAGGAGCAAAGGGAGAGAGGTGGGAGGGAGAGAGAAAAGAGAAGAGAGAAGGAGAGGGGAGAGGAATTCATTCTACCTCCTGTCCAATTCACTGTCTTTGGATTCTATCCATTTGCAGATAACACCCATGTATCTACACAGAGCTCCAGTCATGTGGTTGTTTTGCTTGCTCATTCATTCATTCATTCATTCGTTCGTGTGTTCATTCATTCACTTGTTCATTCATGTAATGCATATCTACTGAGTGCCAGGCACTGGAAAGATACCCTTGAGTAAGAAGTAATTATTTTGGTCCTCAAAGTTCCCCTTTAGAGGGGGCCAATTAAATCAATGAATTACGGACAGTGTGGTAGGATACTTGAAATCACTAAGGAAGTGGACCAGGGAAGACTCGCCCCAGGTAGACAGTTTGTTCATTGATTACTTCATTAAATAAACATGTATAGAGAGTGATAGCAGGTGCCAAGGTACTATGCCAAGTTCTAAGACTACAACTGCCAGCAAGAAGACAAATTCTCTCCCCTAACAGTGCTGGCAGGATAGCAGTGCACACGGATAAGTAAGCAGGCCATTATGATTCCATATAAGACATCCCTGGGAAGGGCACCTGGGTGGCTCAATCAGTTAAGTGTCTGCCTTCGGCTCAGATCATGATCTCGGGATCCTGGGATTGAGTCCCACGTTGGGCTCCTTGCTCAGTGGGGTATCTGCTTCTCCCTCTCTCTCTGCCCCTTCTCCCCACTGCTCATGTTCACTCTTCCTCTCTCAAATACAATCTTTAAAAAAAAAATAGACATCACTAGGAAAGGATGGTTGCCTTCTACATAAGCGGAGCCTCTAAAGATAAATAGGATTTAACAAGTAAGAAAGAAGAAAGAATTTTTGAATATATTCAAAGTAAAATCCAAACACCTTAGCACAGTCTAGGAAGTCCCATATGATACGGGCTCTGCTTATTTCCCCACCTCTTCTCACATGCTTGCTCGCTATGCTCTCGGTCCGCTGGCTTCCTTTTTCCTCTCTGAATGTACTACATTTCCTTCTGTCTGAGTCTGAGTCATGGTTGTTTCCTCTGCCTGCTTCTCCCTCAGTTCTTTCCATGGCATACTAGTCATGAAGCCATTGTGTGTCAGGTGTGTATGTATTTTGCCCTGCTCTGCCTTGTGATGCTGGGTCCAGGGACCCGCAAGCCACATTTTTCTCTTGCCAATCTCCCCTCTCCCTGGGTCTGCTGCCAGGGGACTCCGAGGGGAGAGTGAGAGTCAGCAGGAAAGGAGGTGGGACTCCTGTTTGCTCACTATCCTTGCTGGCACTGTCGCTGCACCTGCGGCAGCAAGCTCATGGCTCTGAGTCTTTGAGAAGTCCCAGAACCAGGCTCTGCAAGACCTGGCCTCCCATTTTCTCTTTAGGTTCTCTCTCTCCCTCTCTTTTTTTTTTTACAGTCGGATAACCTTGACCTCTTCTGTTCCCCAAGTGTTAGGGGTGCTGCTAGATGTTCCTATGGTGATTTCTCCTGGGTTACTTCCGGATTCCCTTTTTGCTTTACCCAGCCTTCAACACCTGTATTAGAATCTCTGGTGGTCCTGACAGCACCTGACTGCTGGACTACTTGGCAGCAGGAGTGGGTCTCAGGTATGAGGGATTCTGGGTTTGGTTATGCCTTGGCTTTGCATGCAGTGCTGAGTTCTTTGACCAGAGGAAATGGAATACCAGTCTTGTGGTGATATCATAATCAGTGAAATTATCACCTTTGTCGTTGGTGAAGAAATCACAATCGAAGAACCCCAGTTCTCCAGGGGACCAAATGACTCTGGCTGTAGGGGAGTACAAGGGAGTGTGATGGGAGATAGCTAATCTCTGCATGTACTAGGAACTTGCACAAAGAAAACAAACTCAAGCTTTCAACTTGCAGCTCAGTCATAGTTAAAAACTAGAATGCTTCTTTTTTTTTTAAAGATTTTATTTATTTGACACAGAGAGAGACAGAGAGAGAGAGAGGACAAGCATGAGGAGCTGCAGAGGAAGAGGGGAAGCAGACTCCCCACTGACAGGGAGCCCAGAGTGGGGCTTGATCCCAGGGCTCCAGGATCATGATCTGAGCTGAAGGCAGTTGCTTAACCAACTAAGCCACCCAGGTATGTCCAAAACCAGAATGCTTCTATATGAGCCCTAAATCTCCTGAGGATCAGACCCAAACAGAGTGGCAAATACAACAGGTAACTTCCAGCAAAGAGATGTTTATTCACATAAAGACCCATGACTAGAGTCATCCCAACTTTTGCAGGCAGTCATATGCAAATCTGACTCTCTTTTAAAGAATGGCAGGAGTTTTCTAATTTTATTGGAATAAACCTAGGGAATCTGTGTGCAAGTCATTTCTAAGGTTGTGAGACTCAGGAAAATAAAATAGAACTTTGGTTTAGGCTGCAATTTTGGTGTCATGTGCTTAGCAGAGATTCTGAATTGAATGTGTTAGTTCATATGGTTCTTTATTTCGAAATTTTCTTTTTTTTCAAAAAAGATTTCATTTACTTATTCATGAGAGACACAGAGAGAGGCAGAGACACAGGCAGAGGGAGAAGCAGGCTCCCTGTGGGAAGCTCAATGTGGGACTTGATCCCGGGACTCCAGGATCATGCCCTGGGCTGGAGGCAGATGCTCAACCGCTGAGCCACCCAGGTGTCCCATCAAGAGTTTCTTTGATGGACTGATTCAATAATGGCCTATCCTCACTAAGGTGGAGATGCCAGATCTCTTGCATACTGTATAGTAAGCATCCAAAATCTTGAAGAACCAGAAATGTTAGGGCAAGTTTACCACGTATGACATGCCTACCACCTTACCCCTATAACACTTCCCAAAAGTTCAGAGGACTCTCCTTTATAAAGATCCTGGGGAAGACATTGGTTGGAGGGATCCCAACATTCTGTAAAAGCCCTCTGCTGGCTGGCCTCTGGAGGCTGTGAATGATGGTACCACCGGTCTTAAGACCATCTTTTGAGATCAAACACTCTAAACCAACTTGAAAAAATAATCAAAAATGATTTGGTTTTACTCAGCAGAAACGATAGAGGACATCCTTACGTAAACTCTTCCGCTATTGGCCATCATCTATTTGGCAGAGATATTGCTCATCTTGGCATCCAACAGAACATCATATTGATCTACTATGTTGATGACATTATAATTGGATCTAATGTGCAGAAAGTAGCAAGTAACTTAGATGTCTTAATTAGATATATCTATTAGTCCAGCTGTTGGCAAATTACAGCCCACTGGCCAAATCCAGCACATCCCCACTTGGGTAAAGTTTTACTGAAACACACCCATACTCATTTCATTATGTATTATCTACTGATGCTTTCTTGGTACAAAGTCAGAGTTGAGTAACAGAAATTTTGTGGACTGCAAAGCCTAAAATATTTATTATCTTACCCTTTACAGAGAAATATTTGCAGGGCTGGGTCCTGGAGTCAAGGGTGAGAGAGTGACAGCAATTGAGGATAGAGAAGAAAGCTAGAGTCACTTCATAAAGTGCCTGGCTGTTAAGCAAAAGAAAATAAAACTTCATCCTCAAAACCATGAGGAATTAATAAAAATTGCTGACCATGGAAGTGTTATTTTCAGATTACTTTTGAGGAAGATCATTTTTCGTGAATCCCTCAACTGTACAATGCTCACACAACTCAAAGTTCTGAGGCAAAAACAGGATCATGCCTGACTGATTGAATGAAGGAATAAATAAATGAATGAATTCTGAAGAGTGAAGGCAACTTGAAGCAGCTCCAGTTTCTCCGATCACAGAATCAAAAATATTTACTGAGCTCTTACGTCTTAGCTTGCACTGTCTTAGGGACCTAGGATAACAGTGAATAAAACGTGTCCTGAATCCATGAGAAGTTCACAGCGTAAAGGGCAGGCAGATGAGTGAACAAGGAAGCAATTACAATACCCTGTATTAAATGAAGTAAGACTCAATCAAAGTTTTAATAGTGACTATCTCTGTGTGAGTGAAGTTATAAGTGGTTCTTCTTTTTTTCTTTTTCACGCTTACTATTTCATTAACTCTAAGACGCATTTCCCCCCACATTTTAACATTTCTGAAGTTAGATGAATTTTATAATTAATGATGTTTTAGAGTCGGGTAAAACATGAAATAGTGTCATGGCAGCGTTTCTCCCTTTCATTCAAATGCAGGCTGTTGTGCACAGTTGTAATCCAGCACAGGACATTTTCTAGAACATTAGTTCTGGAGTGAATTCAAAATAAACCCAGACAGAGAATACAGTTGGCCCTTGAACAACAGGATTTGAACTGCACGAGTCCACTTACATGCAGATTTTTTTCAATAAATACGGTACAGTACTGTAAATGTCTTTTTCTTCTGATTTTCTAAAAACCATTTTTCTTTTCTCTAGCTTACTCTATTGTAAGAATACAGTATAGAGGGGCACCTGGGTGGCTCAGTTGGTTAAGTGTTTGACTCTTGATTTCAGCTCAGGTCATGATCTTGGGGTGGTATGTCAGGCTCTGGAGCTCATCGCTCATGGGGAGTCTCCTTGAGTTTTTTTTTTTTTTCTCTCTCTCCTTCTTTGTCCTCTCCCTCTCCCACCCCGTATCCAAAAAGAAAAAATACCATATAAAATACATATAACATACAAAATATGTGTTCATTGACCATTGATGTTATCCATAAAGCTTCTGGTCAATTGTAGCTATCAGTGGTTAAATTTGGGGGGATTCAAAAGTTAAACGTGGATTTTTGACTTATGGGAGGGGCAGTCAGCACCCTTAAGCCCCAAATTGTTCAAGGGTCAACTATACATTCTTTTATGGAATGTAGAATAAGATCTCATTATGGAATTTGGCATTTTTGCATGGCAGTGTGCTGTTAAATTATTTTGTATTCACCACTAGTGAGTAAATACAACAGCAGGGGGTGAGTCATCTTCCCTGGTAAGGCTCCCTTTCTCTGGGGACTGGGGGAGGGGCGCACTGGGGGTAAATGTTTTCTCACTAACAATAGAACTCTTGTTGGTGGTACCAAAAGCTGTAGCAGTTTTAATATCTTAGTTAAAACCTGGTAGTTGTTTTTCCCTTTTAATACACGAAAAAACTCATGTTAGAACTAGTGTGAGTCATACATCATAAACATGCAGCGCTCGAAGTCCCGTGGGGTTTGAATGCCAAACAACACTCTAGGCTTACGATGTTAAAAACTGCATTGCAGAGTGCTAGAAAACACATGTTCAGCTTTCTAGTATTAAGTAATACTATCGTATTTTTAAAAATATATACTATAAAGTAAACCATTCATAAATTCCAGTGTGATGCCAGTTATGTTAAAATCTTGACGATGATATTTAATTCTTATGCATAATTCGTTTTCATTTTGGGGGAATGGCTGGACCAGGACAGACACTCAGGCTTTCAGTTTTAACCCAACAAGCAGACATAAAAAACAAAAAATTATAACAAAAGATTAAGGGAAAATATATTCAAAAGCACTTGCTTAACAGATCTGACCTCATTAAAAACACTGAGATTAACAGTAAACCTAAATTGTCTCCACAACATGTGGAGGTACATGAGATTCTTGAAGATGCTGATGTGTATTTCAAACATCCATAAATGCAAAGCCAGCAAAACAATAATTTTGCATCTAAACCCTCCATCAGGCAAACCATAATCTCTAGAATAATGAACTCTTCAACGAACAGTAACACTTCACATTTCACCTGGACAGTAAAAATCAGAATGCATATTTACAGTAATCATTTTTAGTTGATATATGCAAAAATTTGAGAGAAATGCTTTTCACTCTCTTCAGACATTAAAAGGAGGGATTCCCTGGTAGTGTCCATTACCAAAAATAAAATTAATAAGATAAAGTAACATCAAAGACAAGAAGCATTTTACATATTTTAATAATTGCTGATGAGTAACTATTGCACTGATCCACATCAGTGGCAGGTTCAGCATAGGTCTGTGAACCTTGTGAAATAGTTTCTGTGCTGCCCAGAGCCCTATAGTGCTCAATTTACACCAGAGTACTCTAAGAGAACTTTATTGAACTACTGTGAAACACAGAGCTGATGTATATTTTCCATTGTTTCTATCACCCTAAAAACCATACAGCCAGAAATGTGCTAAATGAATTCTGTAAGTACAAGCTGGGAGGGGCAATTGTTACCACTCTCCAGTCAAGTGTCTTTGAGCATAGTAAGAAAAATTTTATGATCATACTGCCCCATTCTGGTCAAAAGAGAAAATTAGGTTAGTCTTTGAAAAGAAAATTTTTGTAGCATCATATACAAATTTATGAAAAATGCATTTCATGAGAAGATGATGTTTTCCACAAGGGCAAAGCATCTAAAATGGTATATAATTTAAAAGCTCAAGGATATCTATCTATTACCCTTTAGACGAACAATTTAGGAAGAAAATGCTACTGTTAATGCTATTCTTTCCATGGACACCTCTATTACAATTCTTGTAATAAAAATTATACTGATTACATAATGCCACTTGCTATATATGAATGTGAATTTAAAAAGATTGGCTTATTCATGGATTAGAGGAATTAATATTGTTAATATGTTTGTACTATCCAAAGCAATCCACAGACTCAATGCAACCCCTAACAAAACTCCAGTGGCATATTTCATAGAACTAGAACAAATAGTTCTAAAATTTGTATGAAATCACAAAAGCTCCCAAAAGCTAAAGCAATCTTGAGAAAGAACAAAGCTGGAGGTGTCATGCCCCCTTATTTCAAACTATACTAAAGTTATAATAATCAAAACAGTATGGTACTAGGATAAAAACAGACACACAGATCAATGGAACAGAATTGAATGCCCAGAAATAAACCCACACATATATGGACAACTGTACACCTGAAACTCATACAACAAAAAGAATATATATATACATGAGGTACAAAGGCTGGTTTATTAAACTATTTCTATTAAATCAGATGGGGAAAACTGGCATATGCTTTCAATGACAAATATTTCACCATAATTTTCAGAACTATTTTGTTTAAAATATAGGACACCTGGGTGGCTCAGTTGGTTAAGCATCTGCCTTTGGCTCAGGTTATGATCACAGAGTTCCAGGATCAAGTCCCGCATTAAATTCCCTCAGTGGAACAGGGAGTCTGCTTCTCCCTCTGTCCCTCACCCTGCTCATGCTCTCTCTCACACTCTTCCTGTATCTCTCAAATAAATAAAAAAAAGGTCTTTACAATTTTTTTAATTAAAATATAAACAATATTATTAAAGTTATTGAACCTTAAATACCAAAAAAGTCACAGTGATATTGAAAAGCAACTCTAAGACATTTACAAATTCCTAGCTATAGTAGCTATTCACTTCAAAGTTATTTGTCTGGACATAGTGGCTGATATTAATAAGAATAATAATAGTAATGACAGAAGTTGACCTTTATTGACTACTTATTGTGCCAGTCACTGATCTTAGCTCTTTACATGTAATAACTCATTTCTACTCATAACAGAACTAAAATTTAGGCCCTATCATTATCCCCATTTTCCAGAAAAGCTAACAGAGCAACAGAGAGAATTAGCTACTTATTCAAAGTTATACAGCTGAAGTAAAGGGTAGCTCTAGGATTCAAATCCAGGCAATCTGATGCTGGCATCCTCTCTCTCATTCTGCTATATATACAGAGGGGAAATACAGATCCATTTACCTTTTTGTACGTAATGTATCTAATCACTATACTCTGAATAATATGTGATATTTTGTCTATCTATTACCCCTTAGATTATTATAGATGCAGTTTATTATCAAGATCAAAAAAATTATATGTTAGTTATATATCACTCTACCATAAATAATAATGTAAATAAATAGATACAAATGCCATATAAAAAGCACACATAACTGAAGGGTGCCTGGGTGGCTCAGTCAGTTGGCTGAGGCATTGGGCTCATGCTCCGTGGGGGAGTCTGCCTGAGATTCTTTCTCCCTCTCTGTCTGCCTCTCCCCCCTCATTGCATACTAAATAATAATAATAATTCATAACAAATAATCTTTTTTTTAAAAAAAAGCACACATATCTTTACATGGGAATGGTCTTTATGTGTATGGTAATCAAAGAGGTATTAGAAGTTTGAGATACCTAGAAATTGTCTTCATTTTCCCAGGCCATAACTAGTTCAAAGTATGTGAATTTTTGTTTTTAGTATTAATCACCAAGTTTCTATGTTTTTAAATTACCTGAATCTTTGTCCATAGCTTCAACCGTTGTGACAAACTGCCCTGGATTTTGGTTCTCTTTAACTGAAGCTTCATACAGGTTCTGCTGAAACACTGGTGCCTCATCATTTATATCAAGAACAGTAATTGTCAGAGTTTGAGATGAAGATAGTGCCGGTATGCCATCATCCAGGGCTAGGAGGGTCAGAATGTGCTGAGCTTTTACTTCATAGTCCAAAGGACAAGTGGTTGTTAGTAAACCTGATTTGAAAGAAGAGAAAAGCAATATAAAACATTTTCTAGAGAAGTTGTGCTTACTCTACCTTTGTCTAACACAACTAATTTGCTAAAGATTCAGAAACTTTCTTCATTAAAGAATAAATCTTATTAAACCAATGTTAAGTTTCTATATTATCAAGAATAAAAAGATGACTTTTTAGTCAAAAGAGTCATTCTGGTTTAAATTGTAAAGATGAATGAGAATTCAGAAATAATCTATCATGTATCTACGGAGATGATTACATCAAAATTATTTTTCTACTTTCATTAAAAAAAAATCTAGATGAGGGGTGCCTGTCTGGCTCCATCAGTAGAGCATGTGACTCTTGATCTCAGGGTAGTGAGCTCAAGCCCCACACTGGGCACGGAGGCTGCTTAAAAAAACAAACAAACAAATCTAGGTTGAAACAGTAAACTCCTCCATGTCAAATGACACTTCATGTTTAAAAGTGACTAAGCTACAAAAAGGTGAGTATGTCTACATTCCTTAGGATAAAGAGGTATAGTCTCTTTATACTATCTCAGTTAACTATCTTGTTTTACTAACAAAAAAATACAAAGACTCTTTAACTCAGGAAATAAACTTCACAGATAAAACGTGTCTCCATCCTACTGCCATTTAAGCAAATAACTCATCTAAGCAAAGTGTTAGAAAGTCTGGCACACGTACAGCTGTCCCATGATTCCAATAATCCCATTTTTTTTTCTTTGAGGATTGCTGTTTGCTTCTTTAACACATGCTCATCCTATGAGCATTCATAGGATTGCCTTCAAATAATTAAAGAAGCTTACCAATTCAGATTTTATAATATAGGTTTTCAATAATTTCTTATTTCAGAGCCAAAGCCATTGCAAAACTCACTGTATCTTCTTCATAAGAAATGTGAGCTTTGCAAAGAAAAATAGCTCGTCTCCTCTGAATGCATTCAGCAATGATCATTTATGTCTTTGAAAAATACCTCAAACTGAAAGAGCTAGTACAATTGCTCAAGAGTCATAATACCTATATTACTGAAGCACGACTTTAATTTTATCCATCCTCTTTAACAATCTGAAATAGACTCTCCTTAGCCATGTTGGAAAACAGTTTAAGTATCATTGAAACAGGTCCATGGAGACCCCAGCTCTAACAGAACTCAGCAACCGGGTCTGGACTATCTCTCTGTCAGTTAGATTTTTAGCTGGTGGTCATGCATGCCTCAGAATGGAACCATATGTACAGGATTTAATAAATATTTTGATGAAATTTTCCAACAGTATATAGCTAACCTATCATCATGACTTCCAAATCCTACACATTCAGTCCCATTCCAAATAACGTTCTTAACTAACAGTTGGGCCAAATGGTATGCATCTGAGATGTTTTTTTTCTAAGTCTCTCTAGTTTTGAGAGAATGAGATGGTAGTCCATCTCTTCCATATCTCCTAAAAATCAGGTTGAGGGATGTTCATTTCCAATTTCACAAGAATGATATTTTATACATGTAGCTTTCCATCAAACTGCATCAGAACTTTTAGTAGATGTTATCTGGCAACATGGTGACAGCAAGACAAGCGAAGTGACATTTCTACAGTGTGGACAGTGAATAAATGCCTCTGCAAAAAATAAAATGTTATGGCTGATGTGAGAAGTAAAGGTCTTAATGCCCAAATCAACCCAACCATTTAGAGATACAGTATTTCCAACTATTTACAAATGTATATTCGTACGATCTTAAAGATAAGTTTCCATTCTAAAGTCTTTGAATAATGCTGATGGTTAGTCACATTCTGCCTTGACTCATTTTGGTCCCATCTCCTACCCTGAGAGGACCACAGTGCAAAGTAGCAAACAAGTTTACTACAAGCAACAAACAAGTAGCAAACAAGTTTACTCACCCCATGAAATATGAGCTAGCCACAAAGCATCATCAATATTAGCAAGCAGGCCGATTACAGGTGGCTGTTTGAGTACAACCTCTGTGCCTTTCCTATACATAAGTTAACCAGTAAATCAAGTCAAGTTTCTTTAAAGCTTACACATCTTGAGAACTGCCATTTTAACAGAGGAAAATGAAGAGGACAAATGTGAGCAAGCGATCAGAACTTTAACTGATAATGGCAGACAGTACCTGATGACTCATCTAGCATAAAGGCCATGTTTTCATTTCCTGAGAGGATACTGTATGTTATTCTTCCATTCCTTCCTTCATCTGGATCTTGAGCTGTGATGTGGTGCACCAAAGAGCCTACCGTGGCATTCTCTTTGACGTGGGCAATGGGGAAAGACATAAAAGTGGGGCTGTGGTCATTGACATCCAAAATCATGACCTTTGCCATCAGTGATCTCAATCGCCGGTCTGTCACATTCACAGCCTGATCCGATGCAGTTATTGTCAGGATGACAGTTGGAACTCTCTCCCTGTCAAGGGGGGATGCAGTGACTAATGTGCCAAATGAGGGGTGAATGAGAAATGGACTCACTCCAGGGTGGTGGGATTCAATGAAGTACTGAATTCTACTGTTCAAAAAACTGCCATCCCCATCTTTGGCATTGAAGACATGCACCAGGGTCCCTACAGGGACATTCTCTTCTACGCTTATCACAATGAGCTCTTCTTGGAAAGATGGGGAATGGTCATTCTGATCCTCCACATCAATACTAAGGAAGACTGTGCTATTCAGGGGAGGGGTTTTGCTATGGTCTTTGGTAACCACCCTGAAAAGGTAATGAGATGTCATTTCATAATCAAGTTCCTTAGAAAGGAACAAGTCCCCTGTTGAGCTGTCAATTTCAAAGTGGCCATCCTTGTCATCTGCAGCAATACTAAAATGTAACTTTCTGTTCTGATGTTGTTGAAGGTGATCAGGTGACTTTATCAAACTCATTATTTTTGCAGGCTTCAAGTTTTCGGGTAAGACTAAGTGTCTAATATTCTGAGAAATGATAGCTCTCCCTTTAGATAATGGTATCACCTGAAATAAGAGTGGAAAGGAGCTGTTAATTTAGGGTCCTTTTAAACAATTGAATCAATAGATGCGATGATACTATTTTGGAAGCTAGTTCCTTCCATTTGTATAATATGTGTACGTTAATTGGTGAGAAAATGTCTTTTTCAATGATAGAATCACATTATGTCTCTGAAGATTGAAAACTGCATAACATCTAGGAGATAAGAAAGTACAAAATTTTCCACTTCCCTGTTTGTTCTAATGTGTGAAATAAGGTTTGGTGAGACCATACTATAGTTAAGTTGAATTGTAGCTTTGTGATTCTCCAATGAGAATGTGGGATAAATGGTTCTCCAAATTACTCTAAATCCTAGAGACCAATATATCCATAATGACAACATCTGTGCACATTTATGTATCATGTGTCTTTGTTTATCTGAAACCAGAGCCTTGGAAATATTACGATACAGAATTTTCTCCTAACCCACATATCCTCAATCAATAAAGAATATAATTTGGAAATAAAACTCTTAGAGATATATATATTCTTGATTATTATACATATCTTCATTAATATTACTGGTCATTATGTGCATGAGTAAAGAAATCTAGCTATGCACAGTCATCTCATTTTTCACTGGTTAGTGTGAATTTTTCCTACAGTGAAGACTTCCCACAAGTTGTTTGCTCATTATGATTAAAGCAAAGCCTTAAAATATGGTTCTCAAGTGACTTTTCTAAATTTAAAAATAATTACAAACAACTATGTGATTTATTATGGACGACTTGTTTATATACAAGTTGCTCCTGCAAACTTACCAGGTCCTTGCATTAGGAACAAGTAAAAGACAAGACACCTTTTTGTTCTTTATAAGCAAAGCAACATAAATGCCTAGGTAGTGATAAAGGTGAATACCTTGTCAGGAACTGTACAGTTAAAATGAAAAGTTATTGGGGTCTAATCATTTTTCAAATGATGATAAAAAGACACAAAATCTGCAATGCTCTCTACGAATAGCATTAAGATGTTTAAGGTACCTTCACAGTACACATTTGTATAAAAATAAAACAAAAAGTGGGATCCCTGGGTGACGCAGCGGTTTGGCGCCTGCCTTTGGCCCAGGGCGCGATCCTGGAGACCCGGGATCGAATCCCACATCGGGCTCCCAGTGCATGGAGCCTGCTTCTCCCTCTGCCTGTGTCTCTGCCTCTCTCTCTCTCTATCATAAATAAATAAATAAATAAATAAATAAATAAATAAATAAATAAATAAATTTTAAAAATAAATAAAACAAAAAGCTTCTGAACATTTTTTTCACACTTTATGGTGACAATGGAACATTACCTGGATATTAATGACTGCCTGGCCTTGAAGAGGAGGCACTCCCTGGTCACTGGCAATTACAGTCATCCTGTAGGAAGGTCTATAATCATATGAAAGGATTGTGGTAGTTCTTATTTCACCACTGTTGGCATCAATCTTGAAGTGATCAGAACTGTCTTCTATACACATACACACACAAATGAAGAAATTGATGTTAACCGACAATGCAGAAAACAGAGAATCTGCATATACCTGTGATAATTTGGAAGATTTGCTTCTTTTAAGCTCTGTGAGTGTATGAACATAAAATAATATTAAACAGAGAGACAGGAAACATGACAAATTTTAAATGTTTTATTATGGAAAAACTCCAACATATATAAAAGTAGATGGAATGACATAGTGAACTCTTATGTGCCTGTCACCTCACTTCGATAATTATCAACTCATGACCAATCCTTCTTCCCCACTCATTCCTCTTTACCATTCTCTTTTGAAGCAAATCCCAGATATCCTATCATTGGAATGGTTCATTGTGGAAAATCAGGATAAATACTTGATGTTAAGCTTTTATTTAATAGTGTTCAAAATAGTGGATTGGTTCACTAACATCCTCCTGCACTATGATCATTAAAAGTTTGTTTAGTTTCTGTTTTAAGAATCATAAGCACGAATTTAAACACATTAGCAGTGTTGAACACTAAATCTGAGACTATGTACTATATGTTGGTTAATTGAATTTAAATTAAAAAATAAAATAAACACATTAGCAGAGTTTCAATCTATTGCCATTATTATTCTTATCAATGTTCAAATTGTCCCATCTTTGAACATTGGAATTCTCTTGAAGTTAATTCCCAAACTTTTCCTATATGATCCTAGTAGTCTTTAGTAGCCTCCTTATATCTGGTGTGACAAAATGGTACAGACGCATCTTGTAAATTTCTTGTCCAAGACCTGGAGTCAGCCATTTTCTTCAAGGACTCCTGGTTCCTTTTGATGGAACACGTTGTTAGGAGGCCATACTCTGAACATGAGGGGGTGCTTATTGCTTCTGGGCCAATCATAGTTTCTAGGCCTTTTTCAGTGGACAGAGAATACACACATGCACACACTAAAATATATCATAAATTCATACTGGTACTTCTAATCAAATTGATTATACAGGGTTTTATGCTGTTGTTGTTAAATAACAGGCTTATATTCTTTAATAAAATCTAAACACTTCAAACAACCCCCAAAAAACTCAAGACGAAGCCTCAGCTAGTGTCTCTCTTTCATCACTTCGTTCCAGTTTGATGAATCATTATCACAGAATAGATAATTTACCAGTTATAAGAAATATAAAGACAAATAAGAAAGAACTCCTGCCCTTAAGAAAGTTAGAGGGTAGAGCAGGAAATTATGTAACATCTCTTAGTTGTGATTTATATGCTTTGATCCATTTATTCATTTTGACATCAATACCGAATGAAATTTTGATAAATGTTATATCTGTATTTGTTTACATTATTTTATTTAATTTCTTTTCTTTCTTTTTTTTTCTTTTTAGAGAAAGAGAGCACACGAGCTGGGGGGAGGGTCAGAGAAAGGATATAGAGAATCCAAAACAGACTCCATGCTAAGCGTGGAGTCTGACATAGGGCTTGATCTCCCAACCCTGGGATCATGACCTGAGCCAAAATCAAGAGTTGGACACTTAACTGACTAAGCCACCAGCCACTCTGTATTATATTTATTTTTAACTCATTATTTTTTTCTTACATTTTATAGTTGGCTCTATTTAGCAACTGGATGAAGTAAAAGCAATGGTATAAATAATATATACCATCATATTTTTTATATTGCTACACCCCAAGTATCATTTAAAAGCTAATTTTAAAAAATTTCAAACATTTGAAAATATATGATGAACCATGAAAACATTTCCAAATTAGTGAATTCCCCAAATTCTTCAAAAATTTTAAATAAATAACATAGTATCACTACCTCAGATGATCTGGGTATACCCCCAAGTCTCATTCCCCTCCTTCCCTGTATCTAGCCTCTTTTCTAAAGTGGTGGTTTATTTTTCTAGTCCATATATTCATGAATAACATATAACTTGGTTTTGTTTCTTTCTAAATAATGGTATTATAGCAGGATTATATTTTAATATACTAATTTCTGTGTGTGTGTGTGTGTGTGTGTGTGTGTGCAACAGGTTCATTACCATTGAATATGTTGCCTTTAGGATCTTGAACTTTCCCAAGCATGAACGTAATATGCTTTTCACATTTTTCGTTTAAAATCCTTTGTTAATATTTTATAATTTTCTACATAGAGGTCTTGAATGTCTATTATTGAAATTTTCCTCTGTATGCTCCTTTTAGGATGTTCCTGTTTTGGGGGGCTTTAAAACATATAATGTGAGGGGCTCCCTTTAAGAAAAATGGGACAATATTACAAATATAAATTGTCCACTCACCCTTACTGTCATCCAGAGTAGCTCTTCAAGTAAAGGGACCTGAAACTTAAACTTTATTACTTCATAGCAAATCTGCCCCAATACCCTGTAATGGTAAGCAAGAGCTTTGAAAATATGCTTAGTTTGTAAAATGCTAGCAATTTTTTTGGGGGGTGCCTGGTGGCTTAGTTGGTTGAGTAATGGACTCTTGGTTTCAGCTCAGTTCATGATCTCAGGGTCGGCAGAGTATCTGCTTGGGAATCTCTCTCCCTGCCCCTCCCCCTCTTCTCTCTTTCTCTCTAAAATACATAAATCTTTGGGGCACCTAGGTGGCTTAGTGGTTGAGCATCTGCCTTTGGCTTATGATCCCCGTGTCCTGGGATCAAGTTCTGCATAAGGCTCCTCACAGGGAGGCTGCTTCTCCCCCTGCATATGTATCTCTCTCTCTCTCTCTCTCTCTCTCTCTCTGTGTGTCTCTCGTGAATAAATAATAAAATCTTTAAGAAAAAAGTAAAAAAAAATACTTTGAAAATATAAATAAAATGATAGTGATATTTTTTAAAGATTTTATTTATTTATTTATTGAGATAAAGAGATAACATTGGGAGCAAGAGATAGCATTATGTCACATTTTGTGACAAACGTGACAAAGCAACAAAAATCTTTAAAAATATTTTATTTTATTTTATTTTATTTTATTTTATTTTATTTTATTTTATTTTATTTTATTTTTTTATGAAAAAATATTTTAAAATGCAATGCCAACTAAAGGTAATCATCAGAATAAATCTGAGATCTGTGCATTCTAAAAGAAAAACATAAACATGAGACTTTTTCAATGAAGCTCCAACATACACTCATATATAGGTACTGTGACGTTTTCTAAGTATGATTTACTTTGACCTTAAGGATATTTAGTCTTCATAGAGATTCATGGATATTTAGCATTCACAATCATATTTCTTTATACTTAATATCAATTTTAATTCACTACTACTTTAATTTTAATAAAAGTATATTTGTATTTCATATTATTGAAAATGATCCATTTAAGATGGATGTTTGGTTGGTTTCTATTTAAGACAGAAAAACTACTATAATTTTATATTAAACTTTTAAGTTATTTAAAAGTGAAGGTGATTCTGAATAATCACAAATGCATTTTTTTCAATGAAAAGGTGATTCTGAATAATCACAAATGCATTTATTTTTGGTACCTGGTATTGTTTGCAACATTAACCATTTTCCCAGGAGAGGGTAGATAGTTGTAAGACAAAGAGGAAATTCTAAAAGGAAATCCTAATCCTTTATGAGGGGTGACTTTTACCTGAAGATACTGAATATACAACTTCTGCATTGTTTCCTTCGTCAAAATCCTTTGCAAACACAGTTGTAACCAACATATTTACTGGTTGGCCTTCCAGAACCTATCATTAAAACAAATGGTTTATAAATTAGTGAATTTTTAGAAAGAAATATGAACCTTTAAGTGAAAGAACATGTTGCTACTAAGCTTCTTAAAAACTATGTTAAAATCCACCCACAACTCAAATATCTACCATATAAAAGCTTTATATGTGCAAATCCATGAAAAGAAACAACACTACAAATTTGAATAAATTTGTTCAAATTCAGTTTGGGCAAGTTATCTGCAGCATTTGAATTAATTTTGAGAAAAAAATCAAATTGACTAAATAATCTTAGATTTTGTATATATTTTAAGATTTCTAGCATCTTCTCATTTTTTAAAAGGTCCAAAATATGCTAAAGACAAATGTAAACCTTTTATTTCAGGAGACCCATCCCTTCAGGTAACATAACTCATTAGTTAACAGGAACTTTCATGGAATACTGAAATTTACACATATGGAACTGAAATCCATGTGTAGAGTCCTGCTACCATGTGCTCTTTTAATGATATAATTAAAATCAAAATGCTACTCAAATCAAAATGATTTGCTTTGATAGAATTTTCTTTAAATACAGCTTTGGAAGATGACTTTAAAGTTATTAACTGTCTCAGAGCCTTTTTTGAGTTATTCAATATACATATCTGAATACAATTTGAATGTCCAATTCAGTTGTTTTGGAGCAACAGCTTCCAAACCTTTTATTCAAATAACCTATTAATTAAACAAGTATAAATACCTCCAAGATCTATTTATTATGTACATGAACATTCTAATTCATTATGTATACGATAAGACATAGAAAATATGGAAACGAAAAAGATGAAATAATATAAATGTAATTAGAAATTTCCACATGTGCTACCAAAGATTGAATTTTATAATCTCTGGTTGTATGTCTTTCTACTTTAGAGGTAAAGATTGCTCCCCTATATTTAACTTAGCGATGTGTACCAGTTGCCCATAAGGAGATCTTCATAAAGATATGCATGCAAATGACTGGAAAAACAATCCATTATCTGAGCATTACTGGTAATGAGGCACCATTATGTTTGCAAACAACAGGCAAAACTACATTATCATAAAACTAGATGTGTGATCCCAAATAACACATATGACCATTTTATTTTTTCTTAATTTGTGGAGCTTTGTGCGTTTTTGATTTTGTTTTTGACTCGTGCACAATTTCTAGATCTTCTGGAAATGTATGCATTGCCACACCAACACTGATTTGCTAAATTCACACTTTTTACCACAAGATGGTGCTCAAAACAAACGACTAAGAATATTACAAAATCATTGCAAGGCTACTTCACTCCACAAACCTTGATGTGTAATTCCTTCCCAGGGAGACACTGTGGGAAATACGGTCTGTTATCATTGATGTCAGTAACTGAGACATAAACCACCATGGTGGCATTTCGTGGTGGGGAGCCATGATCAGTCACTAGGACAGTCACCTGATGGTGTACCTGATGCTCGTGATCCAATGCCACCCAACTGATAAATTCACCTAAGGAATACAGAGTAGAACAAAAGAGGCCATCACTATGTACTAAAATTACCACACCCAAGCTAATTCACAGGAAGGAAAACCAGATACAAAATTCAGAGTAAATGCACAGTTCTAAGATGATGTAAATTAGTAGTTTGGCTCGACTGTTAATTTTCTGAAGTTTCTCCTGAAAATGCCACTTTAAATTTGTCAAACTGTCTACCATCCGCTATTTAAACTAAAAAAATGAAGTCATAAAAATAAATGATAAAATATTCTGTGGGAATTTAGTAGTAATTTAGGAGATTTAAAATTATGATATATCCTTCTTCATACTCCTATACAGAATAATGAAAAGCATCCCAGCTCTGACATTACAAGTTCTGGGTTTGGACCCCAGTTTCTCCACCTCAGACATGGAAGGATTTCTCCCTAACCTACCTCTGAGGGCTACCAGAAACAAATACAATCTTAAATTTAAAAATATTTTGTAAGCTATAAATTATTACAAACGTGACAGTTGTTATCATTACTTTAAAATCATGCCAAAATACCTTCCTGAAAATCAAATACATTCTGTAGGCAATGTATTTTTATTTGTAAATAGTTGTTTTACATTATTATGTCACAAAACATATGTGAAGCAATGGATAGTGACTTCCCAAATGACTTCCCAAATGACTCAATGCTTTGCAAGCCTTATTGTCCATGTTCTTTCTCAGAACTGCTTTCTAGCAACCTTCCTCATGGTTCAGCCAGAGACTCAGGTATAAAATCATAGCTGCCTCTACCTGTTGCAAAGGACCATTGGAAGCCACATAGTCTCACCTGACAGCCTAGCTGTAGAGTTCCACTGGTCATGGTTTCCCTCACCATTTATGGTAATTGGTAATATTGGTAATATTATGGTAAATATCTATTAGTGAGAAAGTCAATATGAAGGAACTTCTAGCTAACATTACCATTTCTAAGATTGGCTTTACCCCCTTCATCCAAATGAAAGGACAGTAAAAACAAAGAATGAAATCAAGAACAGAAAGGAATATTCACATTGGGTAAGTTGCTGAATTGCTGAGCTTAAATGCAGTGTTTACTATATACATCTAGTATATAAGTTACATTTATATAGTGTTTGCAAGAAGTGTGATTTTTAACAAAAGTCATATACCCAACAACTGCATTTTAAAAGTGCCAAACTAATTCTCCTCTGAAAACACTAAATCCTGAATGGCAAGCAGCTTTTTATCCAATGAGCCAACTCTGATTGACAAGTAGCAGTTTGGAGGTCAGTGGTGTAAAAGACTTTGAAGGTCAGTCTGGAACTGGGCATGGGGACGCCAACACAGGCCTCCATGGGAGCTAGTCCCAGAGCACCCTCTGAGCTAGGCTCAGAGCACCAGGATGTGGAGATGTGGAAGACCGGCACACCTGCCATACTCAGAAGGGGGCCTCTGACCCCTGTATTGGCACACTGTACCCAGCCCTCGTGAACTGGAATCATTTGCAAGAAGGTAGTCTTGTAATCCCCTTCATAGGCTTTAACTCTTTCCTTCTCAGAGCAGGAATTATCTCCTCTATTCATGGTAAGGAAACTGAGCTCTGAGGTTAAGCTACTTGCTTGAAGCAATTCTAGGAAAGGACACCTGGTCTTCTGAATCTGGACACTGGGCTAATTGTGGGATAGAGAAAACCATGGGGAAACCGACTGTATACTTTATTTTTAAAAAAATCAAGTGAAATAGAAGACCTTGGAAAACTACCTAGCATGTGGAAGTCAAGAGCCAGCAGATCATCCTGTACTGCTGTGCAGTTTGTGCCCTGCAGAGGGCGTCCCAGCTTGGGCGTGAATGGGAACTGAAATCCACTTAGCAGCCTTCTGGGCAAGTCATGTGCCCTGGTGTAAAGCTCCATCTGCTGGATGAAGGAGCACCTGTTCCTAATTCACACAACAGGCACTTGAAGGGAGTAAAGGCTTGAAGTTCATCAGAACTGAATTCAAATCCTGTCCCACCACAGGGCAGAGGGTACCAATGACAACATAAATGGTGCCTCCCGGAGTTGTACAAGTGTTGGCCTCCTCTTCCTTCTAGCTTCATAATCTAGGGCATGTTTTTTGAGCTGCATCTCAGTTTCTACAGGCTGTATGGTTGGCATATGAACGTATTTTATTTGTAGGTGGTTGCAGAGTGAAATAAAATCTTTGTAAATTTCTGCAATATAAATTTTAAAATATAATAGCGTTTTAATATTTAGCTTCATAATGAAGACTTGAAAAAATGCTCAGTGGAAATATTTGCCTCTTTCATCATGGTTCCCTTATCAGAATGAGAATAGAGAAATGCATCAACAGAGTGATTTTGCAATCTTACCTAATTGGATTTTTTCTAGCTTTAGATCAATAACATTTATAGTTTATGAAATATTATTTGGCATATTTTTTTAAAAATCTACAAGTGAAATAGAATGGTTGGGGGATAATTAGACTTTGCATAGGGACTTATTTGGTCCAATCCTGACTGAACCTCTAATTCAGAATAAGAGCCATATATTGGCAATATGTGGGTGTGAGGCAAGAGAAGTATGAATCAATACAGGTAAAATTCTATTCAATTTTGACTTCATTTTAAAATCACAATTCTCTAACTGAATAAGGTATCTACTAAAAACTAATTTCAACTACATGTTTGTACTAATGTTATAACTAAAAGACTTGAGTTTTGTTAATTTTGATTTTAAAGGAGTAAGTGGAAGCTACAAAATGCTACCTGTATTAGGATTCATCTTGAAGAATTTTCCATCAGACAAAAGGAAATATGACAGCTGTCCATTCTTTCCCGAGTCTCTGTCAATTGCTGTAATTTTGCCTATTACCCCTTGGGGAACAGGGCTCTCCTCGACTTTCAAAAACAACACATCATGCAAGAAGGTAGGGGAATTGTCATTCTCATCCAGGACATGAACAATTACTGAAGTGCTCACATTTTGCGACAATCTGTCCTCCGGGATCCAGGCAAACACTCTAAAATTATATGTCTGTGTGGATTCATAGTCAAGCTGTCGTCGCAAATAAATCCAACCTGTGTAAGGATGGATGCCAAACACAGCAGAGTCTGTGTTGGGTTCCAGTGAGTACAGGAGCTGTGAGGTTGTGTGCTGTGGGCCAAGTGGGTAGGCCCGGATTTGCAGGATTTGGGTCATCAGTGAGAGAGACTCACTAACTTCCACTTGATAGACCAAGTTTTCAAAAGTCAAAGATGGGCTTTGCTCTCGTTCTTCAATTCCTACTGTCAGCACTAGCAAGGATGCCCGAGGAGGAATGCCCAGATCCTGGGCCATGAGTGTTAGTGTGCACTTCTGGGGCACGTCACTCCCCAGACTCTGATTGAGGTACACGACACCACGGCCCGAGTCAATGGCAAAGATGCTTGGGATCTGGCTTGCAATCGTATATCTGATGAATCCATTCTGCCCACTATCTTCGTCATGTGCTCGGGCAAGGTACAAGGCTGTGCCAGGCAGTGTGGTCTTGGATATTTTAACCTCATCAGAAGCTTTGGGAAATACTGGATGGTTGTCATTGACATCGATTACAGTTATGTTGACCTCTGTACTGCCATAGGCTGGGGAGCTGCCAAGCTGGGCCTGTACTGTGAGCACAGCCACGGGCTGTGTTTCATGATCCAGAGGCTTCTGGGTTCGAATGATGCCCAGCCATGGGTGAATAGAGAACTTTCTGTCCACATCACCAGAGGAGATTCTATAGAAAATTGGCTCTGAAGAATCTGGAAAAGAAAGGTTGGGGGTGGGGGAGATAAAAAGAATAAAAAGAGAGAAAAAAAAAAGCAATCCCCATATGTACTTACTGGAAACACTGAAAACTTAAAGCATCTATCTATCTATCTATCTATCTATCTATCTATCTATCTATCCTATATCCATGGAAAACACTATGTGATATCTTAAACCTTCCTTCAAAATATACTGAAAAATGGACAGGTAGTTAAGATGTATTAGCAGACAAAGGTAGTATCCAATGGACAAGGAGCAAGCCACAGGTTTCACTACCTTCCTTTCAATCATTTTGCATTAAGTAAAAGGGAAAGATATTCAGAAAATAATATGGATCCCTGTTTTACATATTTGGGGAAGCCAAGTTAAGCTTATGCTTGACGCTTCTCTATGATTACTACCTGTGAATGGCAAATATCCCCACCAAGATTAAGGGAAGGGAAAGAGGACAGGGAAGTAGCCTGTGAGCCTAACAAGATCTTTGGACAAATAATTCACTTCTAGGAATTTACCCTGCACAGAAACCTTTATAAGTTGTATGTGGATATTTGCTTGAGTCTTATTTGAACTAGCAAAAACTGACTATAAATCATTCGAATTAATAGAAAAAGGAAAATGTTTAAAGAAAACATGTTTATATCTAAGTCAAAATACTATGCAATCTTTTTTTAATGAGACAGAATGATATCCAGTTACTTGAAAAACTGTCCTTAATATATAAAAGTGTGGGGGGAGGGTAGTTGTCAAACCACAATATAGTAGGATGTATTTTCATTAAAAAATTGAAAAGTGGGGATCCCTGGGTGGCGCAGCGGTTGGGCGCCTGCCTTCGGCCCAGGGCGCGGTCCTGGAGTCCCGGGATCGAGACCCGCGTCGGGCTCCCTGCATGGAGCCTGCTTCTCCCTCTGCCTGTGTCTCTGCCTCTCTCTCTCTGTGTGACTATCATAAATAAATAAAAAAAAAATTAAAAAAAATTGAAAAGTGTGTGTGTGTGTGTGTGCGTGCACGCGTGTATGTTTGGAGGAATGGGTTATAGATGCATATTTTCTACATTATAATCATTCTGTATTGTTTTAGACTTTTAAAAGTATCTATTACTTTTTTGATTAGGAAAAAATGTAGGATAGGAATAATGTTGAAACAACAAAGCAAGCCACAGATCCTGTGGTCTTCATTCCTCTTGCATGGAGAAAGGAAAAGATTTATTCAAGATTACACAGCCTAAGAAAACACAGGAAATGTTCCAATAATGGATTTTAACAGAGTATAAGAAGTACTTACTCAAGGACTCTTTTGCTTTCACTGTTCCCACAGGACTGTCTTCAGGTACATCTTCATAAACTGAGAAAGTATACTTAGGACTTTCAAATTCAGCAGGTGCCAGTGTTGTCTGAAGAATGTGTATAGTGATGTCAGCATTAATGAGAGATGTGAGCCCGCCGCCATCTCGAGCACAGACCATCAACAAAAGTGTAGTAGATTCCAAATGACTAAGAGTTGACGTTAAGTAAAGAATTCCTGGTTAGGAGAGAGAGAGAATTAAAAAGCACAGAGCATGCAATACACACTGATAAGCAACAGTAACACTGGATCTGCGAATTCTATTGTGATGATTAATTTTATGTCAACTTGACTGGGGCATGGGGTGTCCAAACATCTGGTCAAATGTTATGTTGTATGTTTCTGTGATGATGTTTTGGATGAGATTAACATTTAAGTGGGTAGACTAATTCAAGCAGATTGTCCTCCTTCATGCGGCTGGGCCTCACTAAATCAATTGAAGGTCTAAATACAATGCAAAGACTGACCCTTCCCTGAGTAATGGCAATTCCTCATGCCTGACTGCCTTTGAAATGAGACATTAGTTTTTTTCCTGCTTTCAGTAGTATACTGAAACATCAGCTCTTCCTAAGACTTGAGACTGCCAGCATCAGACTGAAACTACACCACTGGTTCTCCTGGGTCTCCAGCTGACCACCTCACTTGCAGTTCTGGGATCTGTTTGCCTCCATAATCACATGAGCTAATTTCTTATAATAAATTTCTTTATATCTACATATATCATCTATCTCTGTCTATCATCTATTATCTATCATCTACCTGCCTATTTTTATTATTTCTCTCTTTTATCAGTTCCAGTTTCCTGGAGAACCCAAATACATCCACTTTCCAATCCAAGAACTTGAGCCTATTTGCAAAATTATGGCCCAAATTCTGTTAGGTAATCGATATTTTCCTAGAGCTTAAACATTAGCCATCTTGGAAGTATATCAGTTCAGCAGTAAAGACAAATTGTGTTGCCTTTGTTAGGCCTTACAATCATGTCACCAGCCCAGGATGATGGAAGAGCAGAGCGTGACCCCATAATCCAATGTAATTTTTGTTGTTGTTGTTTAAAAGTTCTGTATTGTGTTATATAAACTGTCTTCATATACATAAAGACTTCTCTCTTCCTTCTCCTGTCCCCCAAACATCACAGTAGACCAATTCTTGCTATTATATGATAAAGTTAAAACATACCCCTTCCTGAACTCTAAACAGCTCATTCTAGACACTAGCTTCTAAATTTTTTAACTTAACAATCTGGCACAGGCATGAACAGTTCTGGTGCTTTTACACTTGTCCCTGAATGTTTCTCTCTCCAAAGTTCCAAGCAGTAATTGATTTGAATGGCCTCAAATTGGATAAACCTGACTCCTCAGCCAATGGAGGACTGTAGGGTGGTCATGATCTGCCCAGGCATCAGGATCCTAAACCTATGGAATGAAACTATAATGTCATCTTCTGAAGATTTGACACCTGACCTGAACTAGATGGTTTAGGGCAGCTCTCTTTTTCAACTGGCTCTATCTTTGTTGGTGAGAAGGTATAATGTCAACAGTTTGGGGTAAGAAAACTTAAATAAGTGTTAAAACTGTGGCGGTAGGGGGGGGATTTGTGGGGGGTGCCTGGTTGGCTTAGTTGGTTAAGCATCTGACTTCAGTTCAGGTCATGATCTTGGGGTCCTGGGGTTGAGCCTCGCTGGGCTCCCTGCTCAGTGGGGAGTCTGCTTCTCTTTCTCCCTCTGACCCTCCTCCCACTCATCATGCTCTCTCTTTCTAATAAATAAAAATATTTTTAAAATAAGTGCTAAAACCATGGGAACAAGAATGGCAAGTTAGGCTGGTGTACATAGTGTGGGTAAGAAGAGAAGGTGTGAATGGTTAAGTTGGGGAGGGATCCAGTAATGCTGAGGAAACCAGTTATTTAATATTATTAACACCACCCTTTCATATGCCAGTTTGAAAACAGATATAACAGATATTTCAGAAATGAACATGTTAATTTTTTTTTTTAGAGAAAGAAAAAAACACAAACTTATCACATGAATTTACATACAAATAAATGTAGTTGAACTTTGAGGAGCCTATCACAATATAATTGGCCAGGATGGTCAAATGAAGGAATAGTACAGTTTTTGCCATTCTATCAGAAGCTGGCCAAAACATCTGAATTGTCAGCTTTCTAGACATAAACAAGATGATATCCATTCAGTTTTTTTTTTCTTTAAGTCAAATCTGTCCTCTCACAACTCCAACTCCTGGTTTTCTATTTCTATTAGAAATTTAATGAAACATAATTAAATTATAATTATTAATGTTTCTCTATTGATAACACATCATCAATAACTGAAGTCAAATATCTTGTCTGACCTGCTCTGGTCTACATGGTCTATGGTCTACATAACCCATTTTCTGTAGCAATTCCTTATCTAACATGATTTTAGGTCCTTTCACTCATGGCTCATTTCTCCTGAGCATGCGCCAAGTTGACTGGTGAACACATGGTTCCAGCTATAATCTATTACAAAAAAGAGTATAAACACTCTTCATTAGAATATTTTTAATATATTAATATAACCAAGGATTATTACACCAGCTATAGCAGCCATATTAAAATTTGGGTTTATACTGATTTGGTGATCCACCAAAGCACTCCATAATTATCACATAAATTTCTAAGTCAGATTTTTCCTATCTGTTACCAATGAGCTTTAAAAATTCTTTATTGTTAAAGTCTATGCTTGGTTAAAAAAAATAAGAACCCAAATAATACAAAAGTGTCTGACTACAAAAGAAAATGAAAAGTCCCTCCACCCCCAATCATCCCTACTTCCTGGGCATATAGTCTTCCAGAGTTAACTCAGTTCCAATTACAGAGAAATTTTTTAAGAGTTTCATTTTGCACCCTTGATGATTATGACAATGAAGAGATTAATGTCTGCCTCAACTGGACCACAACTTGGTCTTCCTGAATCCAGAAGACTCCTTCTGAACCATTTTTCATGTGTGTATTAGAATAGGCTTCCTAAATCCACGTCTAGATACATCGGTGCCTCCCCAGGTTTTCAGGATGAAGTTCAAATGTCTTATCTCTATTGACCAAGTTGTTGGTAAATGAGCCCTTTCCACCTCTGTAACCCATCTCTGGGCAGTCCTTTTTGTCTCAGGCACAAATAGTTTATAAATATAAACTATTTATAAATATAAAGTTTATAAATATAAACTATTTATAATTTCCAGGATAGACTTTGCTCTTTTTCATTTGGATTGCTCCATCCTCTTCCTAGAACAACTTCTTGATCTTCTCTGACCTCTAGTCACATTTTGAAGCACAGTTTACATTTTGTCTGGTACAGGTGGGATTCATAGACCCTCCACTTTGTTTTATTTTATTTTTTAAAATTTATTATTTTTAAATTTCATTTATTTATTCATGAGAGACCCAGAGAGAGAGAGGCAGAGACACAGGCAGAGGGAGAAGCAGGCTCCATGCAGGGAGCCCGATGTGGGACTCGATCCCCAGTCTCCAGGATCACGCCCTGGGCTGCAGGCGGCGCTAAACCGCTGCGCCACGGGGGCCAACCCCACTTTGTTTTAGATCCACCTTCTACGATCCCACAGTGGCTTACATACACATGCTTATCATAAATTTAACACGTATTTTAATGAACAGTTTTGATCTTTCTTATTCATTTACGTGTTCTTTAATTTAATTGATTTATCATTAAAATCAAAAGACAACATTTTGAAAATATATAAACAATTTGGTATCCTAATAATAAGAGACGTGGCAGGAAGGGTTGAGGTCGAACTAAACAGACTCATGGGCTGTCTGCAAGAGGGAGGGACAGTGCCAGGAAGAGGAGGGCAGAGAAATAGACCCCCAAATCCAGGAGCCTTCATGAGGAGGATGAACCCCCATGATATTTGGCTTTGAAAACCAGAGGAGCTGAATTTCATGACTTCTTATAACCAGTGGGACCTACAACCTGGAATTTTAAAAAATCAGCAAGATTGGGTCTGGGAGAGGTGGGAGGGTGAGAGGAAACTGAGTCCCCACCCTTAAAGAGACAGTACAAGAAAAAAATGAATGGTTCAATCCATTGTGGTATATTAATACAATTGATTATTAATGTGGCATCTAAAAAGAATGAATATGCACGTTTTCACTTTAAAAAATTTTACACGCTACATTTTACATGGGAAAAATACAGAACAATATGTAAAGTATAATCATAAACACTAACACATACTTTATTTGTATCCCTCCCAACACACACACACACACACACAAACAGAAAAATATACAGAAGGAAAACATGGAAGGATCTGAACAATGATAAAAAGAGGTCAATGGGTTGAGATTATGGGACAGTTCATTTTCTACCTCATATTCCTATAGTTTTAATGAACATACATGCTATGGACTGAATTGTGTCCCTTAAATATTCACATGTTGAAGTTCTAACCCCCAGTAGGGCTGCATTTGGAAGTAAGTAAGTAAGGTTAAATGAGGACATAAGTGCAGAGCCCTGATCTTATAGGATCAGTATCCTCATACAAGGAGACATTAGAGAGCTCACTCTCTTTCCACCATGTGAAAGTAGAGAGGAGGCAACTGTCCACAGGCCGGGAAGATCTCTCACCAGGAATCAAATTGGCCAGCACTTTGATCACACACTTGCAGCTTTCAGAACTGTGAGAAATAAATTTCTGTTATTTAAGCCACTTTGTCATGTTTTATGAGAGCAGCCTGAATGGACTAATATGTTAACTTTGAAATTAGAAATGCATATATGGGCAGCCCAGGGCGTGGTCCTGGAGACCCGGAATCAAGTCCGACATCGGGCTCCCTGCATGGAGCCTGCTTCTCCCTCTGCCTGTGTCTCTGCCTCTTTCTCTCTCTGTGTTTCTCATGAATAAATAGACAAAACCTTAAAAAAAATTACATATGTTAAAATATTAAAATATTCAGGAAAAAAGATACATTTGTTATAAAAATATATCTACTACCTTCTTGTATAGGAAATGGATACTATACTGAAGATTTAGAATGGACATGAAAATGTGTGTCTTGAAAAATAACTGCCAGAACTCCTGCTCATTCAAATGTGAACTACCCTGTGTAAGGTTCAGCTCAAGTTCTATGGTCCTTAATTCCTTCCCTGAATACTCTAGAGTATTTTCCAGATCTCTCTTCTGAAGGCCTACACTCTCTATAGTCATTACTGTGATCAATAGATGGAGTTTGCCATTTTGATTTCATGGAAGTTTGAAACATTTTGATTTCATGGAAGGCTAACACAAAATTATCTTAATAGGACAGTGTGACTCTGTGACCCATAACCTTGATTGTACTTGAAATGTGAAAGTGGTCTCTTAAAAATAAGACAACCCAAAGGGTAGCTGATGAGTCTAGGAAAAGTAGAAAAAAAGAGAGGCAAATGTTAGGTGCACAGATTCAGGTCCAGTCCTCAGAAAAGAAGCGAGATTGTTAGCAAACAGACTTTCCTATTATTATTTTTTCAGACTGTTTATTTCACTCTCGATGAAAAGTAGAGTAATGCAGAGTGCTATAAGTCAATAGGCTTTCATATCTTTGTTCTACTGACAAGAACATCCTTATGATGGGAAAGGTCCATCAGGCTATTTTAATTTGATACCACTAAACATTAAAATGACCTCATTTCCTTCTTTAAAAATCAATGCTCATTTATAAACTCTTCCAGATATGATTTTGCTTTCTCTATAGTGTGCCTAGACTGGAAAGGTAGGCTGAACATAAAGCCTCAAGTATTCAAGTCTTGTGGTAATTATGGTTTCCATTATAACCTGATAATTGGCATTCAGTTTGCTACATCAGTAAAATGAGTTTGCTTAATGTAAGTATTTGCTTAATGTAAGTATAATGTAAGTATCATCACAGGAGGAAGAGGAAGAGGAGGAAGAAAAACAAGGAGAAGGGGGAGGAGGAAGAAAGAGTATAAAAAGAAGAGGAGGGGGCAGCCCAGGTGGCTCAGCGGTTTAGCGCCGCCTTCAGCCCAGGGCATGATCCTGGAGACTCCGGATCGAGTCCCATGTCAGGCTCCCTGCATGGAGCCTGCTTCTCCCTCTGCCTGTGTCTCTGCCTCTCTCTCTCTCATGTTTCTCATGAATTAATAAATAAAATATTTTTAAAAAAAAAAAGAAGAGGAGGGAGAGAAGTGGTAGCTGGTATAAGGCACAAGTGAACACATGAAAAAGAAGAATTCTTGGGTCTGCAGCCATGGTGGGAAGCAGGGCAGGTCATGAAAAGGTCTGGTGGCCCTTAACAAAGATTTGGTCTTCAGCCAAAGAGCTGTGGGAAGTCACTGAAACATTTTAGGTAGGAGAGTGAAATGACCAAATCTGTCTTTATATTTGAACAAGGTCCATTTTATGTCTCTATATATGAATTCTTTAGGCCTCTTTTGAGCAGTGACTACTTTTTTGACTTAAAAAAATATATTTATTTATTTATTTATTCATGAGAGACACAGAGAGAGAGGCAGAGACACAGGCAGAAGGAGAGGCAGGCTCCATGCAGGGAGCTGGACACAGGACGCGATCCTGGGTCTTCAGGATCACACCCTGGGCTGAAGGTGGTGCTAAACCGCTGAGCCACCAAGGCTGCCCTCAATCTAACATTTTTAAATAAACTGAGGCATCTATTAAAAGTTGAGGGATTAGGGGTGCCTGGGTGGTGCAGTTGCTTAAACATCTGACTCTTGGTTTTGGCTCAGGTTGTGTCTCAGAGTTGTGGATCAAGTCTCATGCCAGGCTTTGCTCAGAGTCTGCTTGAAACTCTCTCTCTCTCTCTCCCTCTGACCTTCCCCACAACTTGGATGCTCTTTCTTACTCTTTCAAATAAATAAATCTTAAAAAAAGGTGGAGGAACCAGAAAATATTATATATAGCTCTATAATATATATTGCTTATACATATGCATACTTATATATAATAATAAGATGGTCAATAAAATGAATAGCTCTGTTTGCCTATGTATTTATCAGCTTAGGATTTATGGCATTATATTTTCATATTTTAAAGTACAGTGATTATTTGGCTCTCATTTTTCATGATATTTGCAAATTATCATTAACCACCAGTGCAGGGACAAACTTTAACTTTAGAAAAATAGACTGATTCACTTACTGGCTATTCATGAGCTCTGGTTATTTTATGCTTGATTACTGAGTGTTTGGATTTGTACATCCAATTATAATGTGCAATAATGTTTTGCCTAAGTTCTTAATCTTGTCACTTCTCATTTAAATGGAGGAAAGTATTGGAATGAAATATTTTTTAATTGACAGACTAATAAAAGAACTTAAAGACAAAGGTCCTCTCTTAATTAAAACCTAATATACATGTGATTGTACTAATTAAACAATACTGACTTTCAGAATCCAATCTCCTGAAAAAGCTGAGATGCTCTTAGCCAAGGTGATTATTCATAGTCAGAAAGCAGCCTGTGGGTCATTACTAGACTTATAAGCTATGAAATAGTTAAGAACAAGCAAAAGCACAAGGGGTGCCTGGATGGCTCAGTTGGTTAAGCATCCAGCTCTTGATCTCAGCTCAGGTCTTGATCTCAGGGAGCTGAGTCCAAGCTCTACACTGGGCTCTGTGCTGGGTATGGAGCCTACTTTGAACAACCAACCAACCATAAAATCTTGACCATCACCAAACATGAAGTCTTTAAGTGTGGCTTTCTCAAAAATAGAGATGGATTAAAAAAAAAAACTAAGGGATGTCTATACCAATTTCTTATTGGTTATTGGCATTTATGATGTCTTTCTTATATTCAGTTTGTGAGAATATAGGAACTTATTCAGTAAATAGGTGACATTATGCTATTTATATCACACACAAATCTGGGTTGCTAAGTTGGAGTAGCTGAAAGGAATGGAATGGACTGAAAATTTTGTCTCATATTGGTAATGAAAAGGATTCATAAGAAAAACATACCCATTTTGGAAGATTCCACCAAATTCTATGTAGTCAGTTAAAAAGAGCATATAAACCAGGAGATAATTTGGTATTTCAAAAAGGCTTACACAAAAAGTCACAATGAGAGATCACTTTTCTATCTTACTCAATTGAGACAATGAAACCTATATTTATCTTAGCTTTGTGTTTAGTTTAAAAGGAAAAAAGGCATAATAATGGAAAGAGCCTTGAAATAGGACTCTAAGAAGTCAATTCAAGTGTCAGGTTTGTTACTGTGACTCGGCAAGTCACTAAGACTCTTAGGGCCTTTATTCTCTTAATTTGGAGATGGGCACAAAAGCATCTGCTTCATTTATGCCATAAATTGATGTAAGGCCCACATAGGGAAAAGATCTTACTGGAAAAGATATTGAAAGGTGTTGTCATCTGAAACAGAGCAATACAGGGACAGATGACGGGTCTAGGAGAGGGTTTAAGTTCAATCCTGCCGTTTACTCACCGTGTATCCTCAGGCAAGTCAGTAAATCCCTTTCAGCCTTGATTCCTTCCTCCACTATATCAGGGAGCTGAATTATAAGGTCCCCGAGAATCTGTGATCTTATACTGAAAAAATCAGTAAGAAAACTCTCTAAAATGCTTTTGTTTCCTACAAATCAGCGCATACTGATTAGGTGTTCGTGATTAATTTTAGTCTCTGTCGTACAAATAAAAGGAAGTCATTATTTTTTTGGCATGAGTAGGCTCACATCCCTTATGAAATGAGATGTGGTTTTAATTTATTAGCCACGTATCTGAATGTTCTAAATGTAGGAAAGTGGCAATCATGGAGAATTATGAGAATCATTACATGATATGAAATGTGAGCTTAAAACTAACATTAGAAAAAGATCTGCCCTTGAAATGAAGAAAAACAAAGTCTGTGCTACATTACTCACAGCCTATGTTAAAATCCACGCACCCTGTACAAACAAAAGATTACAACCAAACACAGAGGCATAGCTGCCTTTAACTCACTCAGTTACCCTTTTAATTACTTGTTCTTCTGTAATGCTAAAGTTGGATTTTGTGTACACCACAACTAAACATAGATCAGACAATAAGCGAGGCAACATAAGCTTTTGGTGTAAGTTGTATGAGAATGGGAATTTTTATCTGTCTTACTGGCTGATGTATCCCAAATACTTAAAACAGTGCCTGGTACATAATAGGCACCAAATAAATATGTCTTGAAAAGATGAGTTTGCTTCCATTTTCTTCTTTTGATAGATAAACTACACTCTTCGAAACTTTAATGGACTTCTCTTTATATCGTTAACTTGCTTCTATAAAAAGAGGTAAACCAGAAGAACTTAACCAAAGGCAGTTTTAGCAAAAGAAGTAGTTGGGCTACTGTATATGACCAACACAAATGTTTGAAATCTGACACCCTAAAGTAATCTGGCTTAGCAGTAATGTTTGCTTCAGTGTAAAATTACTAAGCAAACAGGACAAACACAAAAGCTAAAGGACTACACTTTTCATGCTACTGAAGAGAACACTTCAAACAATGGAAGAAAAAAATCTACATACAATTCATAAAATAGGATTAAAGACATAAAAAGAGCTATTAATAAGTATGACTTTTGTGTTTCCTTCTTTTAAAACTCAAAACAGTGTGGTCTGCCTCGTGCCCACATCAAAGGAACCCAACTAACTGAGAATAGGAGAGATGAAGGCTCAGTTCAATATCTCTCTCCTGGTGCCCAAGCACATTTTACAAAAATGTTCTTTGAACCAACAACAAACTTAGAAAACCAGAAACAGAACAGGAAGATAAACCCACAAGAGAAAACAACCATGACATCACCACACCCCCTTCCAGTTTTCTCCAAAACATTTTTCTTACCAGATGAACACAGAAAGTCAAAGAGCTCTATTTTTAAAGTTTTAGTCTTGGTTGTGACACAAAGAGATCAATGGGCAATCTCTAGCCTTCAGTAAAACATGAGGCTAAACACAAAGTGTGTTAACTTATAAAAGAGCATGTCTGATATAGGAAGCAACAAAATGAAAGGATGGATGAACCAGTGAGGAAATGAGTAAATGTCTCTAAGAGAGATTTTTAGAGTAATTCAGGAAGAAGTGACAACGTACAAATTAGCTCATGAATTCTCAAGTCTTCTCATATAATATAAAACTACACAGATATACACCTATATAAGTACAAGTGTATTTAGTATACTTAGCATATATATCTAGAAAAGTGCTAGCCAGGTGGGAAGAGTCTTGGGAGAATTTTGACAAAAAGCGGGGGTAGGCCATAGCATTACCTACCACACCGTGATGGAGAAAGAAGATTTTAAATGAAATTTTGCTCTGTGTTATCAATGACACTCCCTTGCAGTTTCTTAAGAATATGTAGTAAGGATTTAAATCACTTTTTAATTATTTCTAGATGTCATTTTTTCATTCGTTCTACAAATATATATTGATAGAAGCAATTTCTAGATACTGCATTTATACTGGCAGCCTCAGTGAAAACAGACCTTATGGCAAAAGCATGAAAGCCCAGCTCAATATAGGTTACAGCAATAACAACAGCAACACACACAGATTTAGAAGAGGAAAACTGTATTCCAATCCCATATTCCTTGCTCTACTCTTCAAGACATCAACAGTTAAATTAGCTTTTATGGCATGGCCTAGAAGCCTATTATGTACAATATAAAAAAATGCATTCGGAGTTGTGGTCAGCCAACAGATAAACTTGAATTCAACTGTTCAAGTTGAAGACTGCCTGTTCACTAGGCAACTTTTTCCCACAGCTAGTCGTGATGCTGTTTAATTCTCTTCTAAAGGTTAAAGTAAAGCATTACCAGGCCTCATGAATTTCTCATGAGTTGTGATTAAGCGCAACCAAATTCTAAGCACTGTTAGAAAAATGTCTTCAACCTAAATGAACCGGCATCAAAACTGCCAACAATAATACCCCAAGGCTACTTCCATTACGAATTTGGTCTTTGCTTTAAAAAAAAAAAAAATACTGTGATACTTCCCTAGATAATGACCCACGTAAAGCGTTCTCCTTGATTAACAATGGCATTTGTCTTATAGCCTGTGCCAGGAATGGAAGCCTGTGGCTTTATTGAAGCCAGTGCAGCAGCAAGAGATCTCTTCTAAAAACAGAACACAGTACTGCTCATTCTTCAAGACCTTCCAGGAAAAACTAGACGATGAGCATGTTGATGTCTTTTAAAAACAATCTACTAAATGTTTTTAGATCCTGTGCCCTGATCACTGGCTGACCTATATATTTTTGGCAATGCTAGCGTCCTAGAGGGCCTGACAATTTGACAAGCAGTTTAGATGGATTTTGAAAAAGCCAAGATAAGCAGACTAATTTCCTAAAAAAAAGTATTTTCTTCTGATCTTTGAAATGCTAAAGGAGCCATGTCAGTGGATTATTCTGAGCAAGGGAAGGTCTGCCTTATTAAGACTGCCATTGTAAACAACTAATCCCCCAGCCAGTCACACACACCACATGTAAGTATATTTTCCAAGCAAGAAGCAAAGACTCTCCATCTACCAGGGATGGATGGGAAGCCAAACTAAGTTGGCAGATTAGATTTGCTATGTAAATTATTGCTTGTTGCTAGTGAATATGTTTGTTGCAAAGGGTATTGTGAAGATCCAATAAAGACAATGTACAGAAAATGTCTATTGTAGCACCTGACATTATCTTCATCACCGTAGAAGTGCATTTTACCCATGCTCAGGTCAGGTGCTTTAAGAAGAAATAAAATGTCAAAGAGATATCTGCACTCCCATGTTCACAGCAGCCAAGTTGTGGAAACAACTTAAATGTCCAACAACAGATGAACAGATAAAGAAAATATGGTACATACCTACATCAGAATAGTATTTGGCCTTAAAACTGAAGGAAATCCTGCAAAATGCAACAGTATGGATGAATCTGGAAGATATTATGTTGAGTGAAAGAAGCCAGTAACAGAAGCACAAATACTACATTATTCCACTTACATGAAGTCTCTGAAATAGTCAAAATCATAAAATCAGAGAGTTGAATGGTGGTTGCAACAGGCTGGCAAGGAGGGAGAGAGAGATGGGAAATTGCTAACCAATGGGCATGAAGTTTCAGTTAAGCAAGAAGAGTAAGCTCTAGAGATTGTACATTGTACCTGTAACAACAGTAATGCAGTGTATACTTAAACATTTGTTACATGTTCTTACTACAATAAAGTAAAATTAAATTAAAAATTTGTAAAAGGAGAAATGCAAAAGAAAAAAATTGTTTTGTTTTGGTTTTTTAAGCATCGTTTTGGGACCAGATATCTCCAATATCTCAAAAGTACTACAATGTAATATTATATACTTGAGATTTTAGATTTTCTTGTGATCAAGTATTTCAAACATTACTTTGTTAACCAATAAGAAGGGGGTGATAACCTCCTAAATTTTTATTATTTCCAAAAGACTCAGTTTATTCACTGGACTTCTTTGGCAGATATGCAATTACCATATTAGAGAAGTAAAAGGAGCTTTAGATATCTTATCTATTCATACACTGAAATCGTGGCCATCATCCTCGGATGGCAAGATCATATGAACGGAGTGAATGGACATTTGCAAAATAAATATTACTGGCCAGCTGCTTCTCATAATTTACTGCTTTTAATCCTCACAAAATCTTGCAACATAGGGATTGATAGCACTGCTTTTAAGGTGAAGAGACTGAAGCCAATAAACATTATAAGACCAGGAGGAAACAAGGCTTGAACTCAGATCCATGTCTCATGTAACCACAAAGCCTTGGTTCTTTACAATACACCTTGCTGCCTTCTGGAAGGTGAAGTGAGTCCTGCAACATCCCTGCTAAAAACAAAATAAAACAAAACAACAAAACAATTTTTGCCAGTTTTCTGGCTGTTACACAGAATCTGTTGATTTCAGAGGAAAACTGTTCCAAGAGCACACACCTGTAGCAGAGTCGATGGTAAAAAGGGATGACAGGTGTCCAGGAATGAGCTCATAAGCCACTGTTCCATATATCCCAGAATCCCTGTCAGTGGCAAGAACATTGATGATCTCGGTGCCTGGCTGGGTCTGGCCACTAATGCTCGTCACGTAGGTCGACGGATTAAAGACAGGTTCATTATCATTCACATCCTCCATTTCCACACGAACAAAAGCTTGGGCACTTAGTCCACCCTGTTGGATAAATGAGAAATGATTACAAATGGATTTCTCCTGAACACTAAGATGTAGAATAATTCAAAGATCCTAGAATAGAATTTTAAAAGAACAACAAAGATACATATTCATTTTACTTTTAACCTTGAGATATGCGTTCACGTGTATCCGTCCGTGCTTCAGCACTGATTCTTAAATATGAATGAGGTTATCACTTAAAATTCCTATGAGGCAATAATTTCAGACTACAGGCCAAAGATATTCAAGGCAAGTTTTTATTTTGTCCAAAGAGAAAAAAAACCCAACACTTTTATCCCTGGGATAATTTTTAACTGCTAAAGAAGAAAGGTAAGGAAATTTCGGAGCAAGATGGAATTCAGAAAAGGCTGTCAGTGAAAGTCTCACTTAGAAGGAATAGTAAAGATCGACCTATATGAGGGAGCTGGACTTCAGTAGTCTGGAGGAAAAGCATAACAGATAGAGGAGAGAGCAAGTGCAAAGGCCCTGAGACAAGAGCACATTGTACGTCCCAGGCCTCTTCGGGAAACAGCAAGGAAGCCAATGGGGTGATGTTAGGATGGCAAGGGCAGCTCATGGAGGGCTCTATGGGTCTCTCAAAAAAGGACCTATTGGAGGGTTTTGAACAAAGGAGCGGCTTGAATTGACTTAGATTTTAACTGTTACTCTAGCTGCACCGTTCAGAATAAACTGACGGGCAGCAAAGGGTGGAAGGAGGGCAACCAGTTAGGACCTTATTAGAATCATCAAGTCTGGAGCAGATGGTGGCAATGAAGGTAATTATCCTAAATATCTGGTATCAGATTTGTTTTGGAATTCTGAATTTTTTAAGTTTTAGAAAGATAATAGAGGGCATAAAGGAGTAGTGGTGGTGGTAGCAGTAGTAGTGGTGAGAAGTAGATCCCATACTGTTTATTTTGTGTTGCCTCCAACTGAAAATCAGAGGAAGGGGAGAGAATACAATAGAAGAAAATAATCCTCTGCAATTTTTACTTTTCTAAAGTAAAACATGTGTTCCTACTTTACAGCACCATTTTCCATTTCTGTCTGGTGCATTTGGATACTTTCATCTTTGACAAAAATCCTTGGTAAGTCACAACAGCCTGGGCTTACTCACTCACTTACCTCTCTCTCCCCCTCTCTCTTTTTCTCTTCCTCCCTCCTTCCCTCCCTCCCACTCTCCATTACTGTTCAGGGATGCACTGAGCAAAGAGGAAGAAGGATTCTGCAGAAGAAAGCTTTGGCAGGAGATCAAGAGGGAAGCTCATGCTCACAGGGAGGGAGGGCAGAAAGAGAGTATCCTCTGGGACGAGGTTAACAACAAACCTGCAGATGGCTCTCAGGCTCTGAGGTCCCAAGAACCCTAGGTATACCTACTGGGGACTAAAAAACCATTGGGAAATACACCTTCAAAAATAGAGTGGTTTTCCATGTTCTGAGTTGAATAACTTGCCAGGGCCATGTCAATTAGCAAATAGAACAGGAGAAATGGAGGCTGGCTACGACTGCGATGAAAATAAGGCAAGTGCCCCACTACTCTCCCCTTCTCCCCTCCCTGCCTTGTGCTTATAAAACAACCTGGGGCTGTGTCTGCTGCAGCCCTGCATGACCTGCAGGTCCACGGTGGAGGGCAGCAAGAGGGGCCGCAGGCTGCTGGTCAACAGATGGAGTCCCACGTGGCACCTGACAGAGGCCCCGCTGGTTCTCCAACCTGCCTTCCTTCTCCCTTGTTTTCCTCTGGCCTTTCCTTTCCCCTTGCTTTAACACTTCTCCTCGGGTTCCAGAAGTCAGCTCAGTTTGAGGAGGGGGTGAGAAAGCAGGTGGGAGAAGTGATGAGAAAGTGGCGAAGATGTGAAGAAATGGGTATCGCTCCACTTAGGATCTTTAAGAACAAAGATGTTAATTTCTAGGCTGTCCATGAAAATCCTCAATCAGGCAACGCTGCCCAAAACACGTAAAATGTTAGATGGACAACGTGAAAAACATATCCTCATGAAACAGTGAATCTTTCTGCAGGAAAATTATCATAGATCTCAGGTTTCCTGTTGTAGGAATTCAATTTTCTTAATTGTCATCTGTTGAATTCACCAGTGGTGGTGCTTTTCTCTCATAACAACCATTTGTGAATGTGTATTAAGTGTATTTTGTGTATCTTCTCCTTCTATTGTTCTAATCCCCCCTTTTAAAGACTTTTATGGTTTCTATCATTTTTACAGATAAGAAAACCAAAGCACAGAGAAACTAAGTGACTTGCCCAAGGTAAATGAGACTGTCCATTGCAGATCTGGAAATGGACCAGAGAGCTCTCCGTCCCCAAAATTCCTTGGGGCTTCTTTTAAATTAGACTTTTTAAAGTCTTGCGATGAGATAAATTCTACCTTTCATGAAAGGCTTGTTTAAACACAATGGTAAGGGCGATGTCAACCACGGACTCCGTCTTCGAGGAAAAAAGGAAGGCAGAGTCCACGGACTTAAAATCTATGCGACAAACACTGTACAACTGGGTTTACAGCACAGCGGAACAATCTGGAGCCGAATGATCTGGGTCTAATGCCTGCCCTGCCTGCATCTGGGATGATAGACTGGAGAAAATCAGAGAGTCTGGGCCACCTCTTCTGCAAAGCAGGAGACCTGTTCACCTTGCAGGCCTGTTACTGGAAGGAGGGATATAATATGTATGAAAGTACTCATAATGGTTAATCACTATCAATAATAAGATTTCATAGACTCATTTTTCTAAACACTTGGGGCCAGATAGATTTGTCTTGGAATGTTTCAAGTTTTAGAAAGGCAAGATAGTGTGTCTACTTAGTCAGGTCTGGGGCAGTACTGCAGAACCAAACACTTGATATCCTGCGGCAAAATGTATGAATAGACACATTTAGAGGGATTTCAAAGAACATGGATAGCTTTTTGTCAGTCCGAATCAGGTTTCTCTCCAAATGAAGCTTTAAAACTTTCCATCTTGAAATGATGTTGAATTAGGTCAATTCTAATGCCCGTTCCAGGTTTCTGTTTTAATCAACTACGATGGTACTATCCGCCCCTTCTTATTATTTCTTTTACAATTGGAATCTTATAAAATTGTGTTGTATAATTCTCTCTTCATGCAGGGCTCTCATCAATCTCTCTGCCGTCTTTAGTTTATACCAAAACGTTTAAGTCATTACTTTTGATTGCTAATATAATATTTGTATAGATGGAAATAAGTAACGCAATAAAATAAAACAAACTCGCCATCTGAGAGCTTTGGGGGCTTCAGAACTACAGATAGGGAATCGTGGATCTTCATGATTCAGATGTAGGCACAGAGTAGGAACACTAAGTGGAGAGAAACCTCGGTGCTGAAGGAATCCTTGAGATGGGTCCTCAAGAAACAATCAGGACTTTGGATCTCCAGCTGGTGTGCAATTCCAAGAGTCTGGAGGAGCCTTTTGAAATTGGGAGATATGGACCCAACATTCGAGGTGCTAAAGTAAAGTTTGGCTGCCATCTGGGTATCAAGGAGGGCCTGGTATGGTCCCTTCCAATAAGGTTCAAGGGAAGTCTTTGTTGTTAGTGATTCCAATTCAGAAAGCTGGGAAAATACTGGAAAAGTTAGTTCAAAGAGTTATAGGCAGATTTTTGAGCAAACTAGAGGAGTTCAGGATCCAGTCCACTTTAGAGATAGATAACAAAACCTTAAAGAGAAATGAACAGAAACAGAATCTGGCCACTGAAGCCATAGCCAGTCAAATCCTTTTCTTGCTTTACTTCTGCTTCTTCTCTATAAAAATCTTCCCCCAGCTCCTGAGGGTGAAGTGCTGCTAACCACTTCGGATTAGGTGCTACCAGATTCAAATTGATTTTTGAAACTCTTTAAAGAAATTTTAAACTCTTTAAAGAAATTGACAAACAGAAACAGGTGAAAATAATACCCTGGAAAATGTAATAGCATTTAAACAAATCCTCTGAGATGTTGTAAGAAGAGTCAGCACACTAGTGTGGATGGAGAGGGGGATGGGTGAGTCCAGGGAGAAGTCTGGCAGGGTCTACAGAAAAGCCTGGAGAATCAGATTCATGGAACCTGACTAACTTTGTTCTGTACATCAGTGGATTAAATCAGTAAAAAATGTGGCAGGTACACCTCCATACTAATTTATTTTACTTTTACTATATTAATGTATTATCCACATTAAAACATCACAAAAATGTAGTTTCAAATGATAAAATTCAAAGTTCTGTTTTCTTCCCAAATCCTTAAATTAAGGACACTATTGTTGTCCTTAATGAAGGGGCACGATCAAATCTAAGTGTCAGAGATATCTGAGGTAGTAAGCAAAAGTTGTGTCTTGGGGCGCCTGGGGCCTGGGTGACACAGTCAGTTGAGCATCTGACTCCTGATTTCAGCTTAGGCTGTGAACTCAGGGTTGTGGTATCAAGCCCTGTGTAGGTTCTGGGCTCAGCAGGGAGTTTGCTTGGGATTCTCTCTCTCTCCCTTTGCCCCTCCCGTCCATGTTCTCTCTCTCTCTCTCCCTCTCTCTCTCTCAACATAAATAAATAAATCCTTTAAAAAATGTGCCTTAAAAATGAATAAAGGGGTTCCTTAGTCCAAAAGTTGAGGAAATACTGAATTAACCAAGTCAAATAGGTCCTGTGCCTCAGGATTTCTCCCAGAGGCTTCCTTATGCCCATTTCTAGAGGGGTAAGTTTTAAGGTGTTTCCCATTCTTATTTGACCACCGAACCTTCTATGGAAGGAGCACATCTGGAGACAAGTATCTCACACAACACAATTAGCAGAAAGCTAATCTGAACTGATTTTTCTTCATTTCTCTCATAGTGTTCACCTCCCAAGTCTCTGTAACTAATCTTCTGTCCATCTGGTCAAGACTATCCTGATAATGCAGCCTCTAAGACATGCTGAGTCAGAACTAACCAGGTAAGCGACTTACAGACCTGGCCCTTAGAAACTGTGTGATAGCAAATGTTTGTTATTTTAAGCTGCTACGTTTGGAACAGGTAATACACCCCATAAAGTCTATCCCTGAGTATTTCTTAACTTTGTCTTATTCTTTCTCATTCTATCAACAAGTCGTGGTTTGTTTTGACATAATTTTAATCACTTAATTTTTTTTAAAGATTTTATTTATTTATTCATGAGAGACACAGAGAGAGAGAGAGGCAGAGACACAGGCAGAGGGAGAAGCAGGCTCCATGCCGGGAGCCTGACGCGGGACTCGATCCCAGGACTCCAGGATCGCGCCCTGGGCCAAAGGCAGGCACACCAAACTGCTGAGCCACCCAGGGATCCCCAATTTTTTAAATTATAGTAAGAAAGAAGAGTCTGTCACTATAGTTTTAAAGATTAAGTGATTAAGGATGTCTAGGTGGTTTAGTTAGTTAAGCATCTGACTCTCGGTTTTGACTCAGGTTCTTATCTCACAGGTCCTGGGATGGAGACCCATGTGGGGCTCTGTGCTCAGTGGGGAGTCTGCTTGAAATTCTCTCTTCTCCCTCTGCCCCTTTCACTTGTGCTCTCTAAAATAAATAAATAAATCTTTAAAGATTAGGTGATTAAAACTAAAATGGGAATGGGAATTACCTCAGATCGGAGGTGGGGGGGATGGGTGAAATAGGTGATGGGAATTGAGGAGTGCACTTGTTGTGATGAGCACTGGATGTTGTATGGGAGTGCTGAATCACTATATCGTACACCTGAAACTAATATTACAAGGTTAACTAACTGAAATTTAAATAGAAACTTTTGAAAAATATATAGTAAGAGACTCTTAATCAATCTACCTGAATTCCAATCCCCTCAAGGCATGCCCTGAAAGTTGGGAGTAGTTTGGGAAAGCACCAAGCTTGAAAACATGTTGGAAGCTGGTTGTCTAGGGCAATCAGCAGATATGAAAAAGTTTCTGCCATTATTTTTATTTCTACGTTAGCCATTGTCTGCCATTCATTGTCTCTGTTCTTGCCTCCTAGGCCTTCTCAGGCTCTTAACAGTAGAATATTAATATCTCATAGTTCTTGTGGGCTGCAGTTTTCTTTGTCAATACATTTTGTAAGAGTTCATAATTCAGTGAGCAGAAGTGAAGGGAAATCAAAGTCCAATTTGTTAAGGAAAACAAACAGAACAAAACAGGAAGCTGTAGTGTCACCAAAGTCAAGAGAAACAGCATCCAAAGAATCATTTCAAGTTCACTGAGAATTCGAATAAATGAAAATAAAGAATTTCAGGATGTGGCACACGAGAAATCATGTTTGATTAGAAAGCAGTTTTACTAGAGAGGTTGGTTGGGAAGAATGGATCAAAGAAAGACAGCAAAGTGAGGAAAGGAGAGACAACTATTTTAAGTTGATTTGCTGTCAAAAAAGAGGAACAAAATGGTTTTCTAAAAAGGTACATGAAATTTAAAAAGAGATTCCTTTTTAAAGATGAAAACCATTATTATGCTTTGAATGCTTCTGAGAGACATTCAATAGATTTTCAGGTATTGGGATCCCTGGGTGGCTTAGTGGGCAGTGCCTGCCTTCGGCCCAGGGCATGATCCTAGAGTCCTGGGATCAAGTCCCACATCAGGCTCCCTTGCATGGAGCCTGCTTCTCCCTCTGCCTGTGTCTCTGCCTCTCTTTCTCTCTCTCTCTCTCTCTCTCTCTCTCTCTCTCTCTCTGTGTCTCTCATGAATAAATAAATAAAATCTTTAAAAAAATTTTCAGGTATTGGTGATGCAGGAAAAAGAGAAAATATTTACAGAAGCGATGCCCTTAGGAAGGCTACACTGGGTGGGACACCAAACATTAGAGAGATTTGTTTTTGATGAAAACAGACATCTTTAACAAGGTAATAGGAAAGAAAGCAAGGAATGTGAGCTGATACTAGGCAGGAAGGTCAGGATTTGTCCCTTAAGCAATTACATGGTAGTATTTTATTTTATTTTATTTCATTTTATTTTATTATTTTATTTATATTTATTCATGAGAGACACAGAGAGGTAGAGACTTAGGCAGAGGGAGAAGCAGGCTCCCTGAAGGGAGCCTGATGCTGGACTTGATCCAGGACCCCAGGATCATGACCCAAGCCAAAGGCTGAAGCTCAACCACTGAGCCCCCCAGGCATCCCTAAATCTCTAATCTTGTTCTTCTTCAAAAGCATCTTGCCTCAGGGCATCTGGGTAGCTCAATCAATTAAGCATCTGACTCTTGGTTTCTGCTCAGGTCAGGATCTCAGGATTGTTAGACTGAGCCACCCAGGTTCCCCCATGGTAGTATATTTTTAAAACTGGTAGGCAATCAGTTTGAGATATAGTTCAGACAATCTAGCTAGAAAACAGGAGCAATTGTGTGGCAGCTTATTGCTGAAATGGGGTGGGGGGTAATCAGTGAAACATAAGATAGAACAAAAGCAGCTGAATATTGGAAAGTGAGATAACATAATCTAGTAAAATTAAGATGGATGCACCCTAAGTTTCAGTTATGCAGGATGAGTAAGCTCTGGAGGTCTCATGTACAGCATGGTGATTATAACTAATATTACTGTATGTATACATGAAATTTGCTGAGATTAGATAGATCTTAGGTGTTCTCACCACTCACTATGTGAGGTGATGGACATGCTAATTATCTTGACTATGGTAATCCTTTCATAGTGTATGCATATATCAAATTATGGCTTTGGGGCACCTGGGCAGCCCAGTAGGTTGAGCCTCGGACTCTTCATTTCAGCTCAGGCCATAATCTCAGGGTCATGAGATCAAGCCCTGCATTGGGCTCCACACTCAGTGGGGAGTCTACTTTTCTCTCTGCCCCTTCCCCGCCCCCCGCTCCCCACCCCCAGAGCTTGCATGACTGTGTGCGCTCTCTCTGCTCTCTTTCTCTCTCTCAAGTAAATAATAAATCTTTAAAAAAAAATTTTTTTTAGAATCAATATGGCTTTGAATTTCAAACCAGAAAGCTTCCTCTACTTTATTTTTTTAAAGATTTTATTTATTTATGATAGAGAGAGAGAGAGGCAGAGACACAGGCAGAGGGAGAAGCAGGCTCCATGCAGGGAGCCTGACGTGGGACTCGATTCCAGGTCTCCAGGATCACGCCCTGGGCTGAAGGCAGGCACTAAACCGCTGAGCCACCCAGGGATCCTCTAAATCTTTTTATTTTTTTAAAGAAAACATGATATTGTACACCTGGATGTATATGATTTTTATTTATCAATTATACTTCAATAAAGCCAATGGAAAGATGAGTGTGTGCTTTCACTCTGCAAGTTTGCTTCTAGAGATCTATCTGCTTTAGATGCAACTGGGCAGTACAACTTCCATAGCCAAGTTTTATCATGTATATATAATGGTGAAGGGCTAACTCAATTTACTTTCCATATTGCTAGTCTGATGCTACCCTCCCCTAAGCCTGCAAAGGCAAGATAGAATTGAAATAGCTTATCTCAGACACATATTTCAACTCCTGAATTCAGATGTCACAAAAAATAGAGATAGAATGTATTTATTAAATACATACCAAAAAGAGAGATTCATTTGGTAAAAATGAATGGGAAAAGGAAACAAGGAATTAGAGATAAGCACGGAATAATTAAACCTAAGCACTTTATTGTGAAAAACCACTTGCTTTCCAGTGTAATCCAATTGTTTCCATTATGCAATTTTATAGTATTCTCATGGCTTCCATCTATGAGATAAACAGCAGCAGCAGTAGCAGCAAAAAATAGATTATTTCAGAAGTAATGCCAGTAGAATAGGAGAAGTGATTAAGTTAAAAAATATTGACAGTCATCACAAGGATAAATAGAGCAGCAGCAAAGAAGCCCAGAACATCTAGGTATTTCATAAGAAAAAAATTTTCTATCGATAGATAACAATCTCCTAGTGACTACCAGCAAATGGGTTCCTAGCAGTTTTCTTCCAAAGAGCTTTCAGGATATATAGTAGAAAGGAAAAAGTATCAGAAGAAAGACCATAGATTATGAGGGTAATTATGTAAAGTTAAAGGTCTTCTGTTAAGATGCAGTTCATTGTTTTGAATAAATTCAGTATGACCTAGAATCCAACATCCTGAACCTAAAATATCTTGCCTGAGTTCATTTATTCTTCAAATCCAAGCTAGATTGTTATCATCATTGTTACCAGTCTTTTTGATTAGGGACATATCCTACTAGTAGATATTGCACAGAATAATTATGACGGATGCAGGCTTCACCCTGTAGAAATGCACAGTTCATCACAGAAGAAATTTATAAAGATTATGCAGGCAACAGTATAAATACTGCACACCGGATAATACATATATACACAGATGTACACACACGCTGACATAAGCACTATGTTGCTTGCCCTTGTATTTTCTGAGGCAAACAGAGGAAAGTTGGAGACAATATTAAGTACAAACTGCATAGTAAGCTGTTAAATGCTTATGATTGGGATGGAGGTGGGACAAATTTTGTAGTTCGTCTTTAAAAATGCATCACCAGGCCTGCCCCGGTGAGGATCCACTTCTTGGTGGGCTGCACATGCAGCTCCCTCCTTGGGTGTTCCTGTGCAGCTTCAGACGCACATTATGGTCAAAAAGGAGAAAAGGCCACTATAAGGCGAAGAAAATGTCCAAGAGCTGGGGAAGGAGGAGACCTTGAAGCTATGATAGGCCACCTCCAGACATGAGATACTAAACACTCAAATTGTAGAAATGCACATTCCCCACCTTCACCAACATTGAAAGTGTTTTTCTCTGATCATCCTGAGAAAGATGAATTGACCATATTCCCTACATAGATCTTTGGGTCTTTCATTTGGCAGCTGAGGTCTGAGACCAAGTCAACCAACGAGGGGTCCTTTAAGTCAAAGTGGGTATCAGATAGTAACCTGGAAGACAATTAATTCTTTTTTTGGTGTTTTCCAGGAGGGTATATGGGATTACATCTATCACTATGACATGCATGACTTAAATCTGGATGCATTAACGTGGAGCAAGCTGTCCCATGAGGAACAGGGTCCACACCCAAATTGGGCTGCCAAATTTCTGTCACTCCATAGGGGAGCATAACCATGAATGGAGGCTATTGGAAACAGTCAACAAAGGTGGACAAACACACCCTGCATTCAGGTACGCTCCACTAAAGTCTGAGGAAGGAAAAAAGGCAAATGGGTATGGATTCAGATTATCCCCTGGGGAATATAGTTGACTCCTAAATCTAGCATTTTGATAGCTGTGGTCTGAATGCCTCAAACACTGCTTTTGGGGGATGTCCATAGTAAGAAAGAAGAAGAGTCTGGAAATATACTTCTTTGATGAGGCATACTTCTATAACACCACAAAGAGCCTCTGGTTTGCAAGAACAGCTAAAGGGACTGGGTCAGAGAAGAAAAAAACATAAACAGGCAAAAAAAAAAAAAAAGTGAAAAAGTAGAGCAGTGAAAGTGATAATGAGCAGGAATGTGGGGAAGCCGCATCCAGGAGTCCCTAGGTGGTCAGAAAGGTCATCACAGAGGATGGGGCAATGATTAGCATTGAACAAATGCTCTCTGCCCCAGGTGGCAGGAAGAAGGAAGATGGTTCTGATGAAGCCAGTAGCCCTTTGACAGAGCTGAGTCCTTACACCAACGCCATGCTGACCAAGAAGCATGAGCTGCTCTATGTATGGGGGCATGTCTGAAATAGGTGACTGCTAGTTTATTCTGAATGATTTGTACTACTTTGAACCCCACAGGATGGAAAAGTGGAAGACATTAATACAGATGGATTCACAAACTCAAGAGCACCCACCCAAAGGAGATAAATTTGGAAGAGGGCAGAGATGAGGTAAAAAATGCAGATGAAGATGAGGAGGAGGATGACACCAGAGAGAAAAGTGGGGAGGAAGATGAAACGGAAGAGCACTCACGTGTGGCGTCTGATGAAAAGTATGTGGGCCACCTGCCCAGGACCTAGCAGCAGTGGGTGAGGCTTGCAAGGCACCACATGGAGCCTAACACAACTGACAACAAAATGCTGAAAGGAGCCCAGGCCATGACAAAAACTGTCTTTGATTACCTAAGATGCTACGCTGGAACAAACGTGAAATTGGATAGTGAATTCTCTCAGTATCCCTGGGTGCTACTTCCAATACACAGTAAAACAAGGGAGCTGCAAAGGTTGTCTTTTCCAGAGCCTTAAGTATACCAAAAGCTCTGGTGAGCCCTACGCCTTCCTCTAGGAGGGGACTCTGCACCGGGGTATTGTATGAGCCCTGTCCTCGGTGTTCCGATGCTTTGACACTGGGCCTTGCCAATCCTGGAAGATTGCCCAGGATCAGGTGAGCATGCTTTTCCAATGCAAACCCATCAATCTAGAGCCCCAACCCCCAATCAGATCCTTTATTGGGCTTTCACCACTCCAGGCCACTACTCACCTGCCCTAATTACTCCAAGGGAGCTAGAGACGGCCTCTAGGCCCCAGGGTTCCTTGAAAGTACTCAAACTAGCCAATCCTAAACCACCGTATTCTGCTTTTCTCATTCCTTCCCTTGCCCACAGTTCCCCCCCTCTCCAATCCCCTCACCTATCTCAGTGCTTCCCATTGTGCACATACCTAGCCCCACCCCATGGGGTGATGTATGACACCTCCTCCACCCCCTGCCCCATCTTGGAATTTATGAGCACAACAAACTGTTTTTTTCAATGGCAGCCATCTCCTTGCCCATTCCTAATAATAATGAAACCAAGAGTAAGCCACTCAGGGGACACAGCAGCTCCAATCTGTGGCAGGGCCTGGTTTAATATGAAATCACCTGAAGAGTAGGGTGAGAATTTGAATACGAAGTACCCATAGGGAGGTTGTTTCTGTTCAAACAAAACTAAAATATGTTGTGCTTCGTTGGAGCGCTTTCCTTCTACAAAGCAAGGAGTTTTCAAATAGAAGAATGTTATGCCTCACACACATCATTGTCTTAGTCCATTCCAGCTGCTCTCACAAAGTACCATAGACTGGGGGGCTGACAACACAGACTGATTTCTCACAGTTCTGGAGACTAGAAGTCCAAGTTCAGGTGGCAGCACAGCCAAGTTTGGGGGAAGGCTGGGAGACTGCCAACTTTTCCTGGTGTCCTCAATTGGTAGAAAAGGCTAAGAGGCTCTCTGGGGTCTCTTTTATAAGAGCACTAATCCCATTCATGAGAGCTCCACCCTCATGACCTAATCACCTTCCAAAGGCCCCACCCTCCTAATATCATTAGTTTGGGCATTAGGTTTTCAATATATGAATGGGGAAGGGGGTGTGTACAAATATTCAGACCATAGCAATCATCAGGCTGGAGATGGTCTCTTCTCTGATTTCTAAAAATTATCAAAAAGGTGTGCAGAGCCTGTAAACATTTTATTGGTTATTTTAAAAATAAAATAGCTTTTGGCTAGGAAATAAAGAGTGCATCCCATTTGTTCAGTCTGGTAAAGCTCTGTGGAGAGATGCTGTGGCTAAAGATGCACGTGAACATTGCAAGAGAGTCTGGTAAGCTGAGAGGAAAGGGAAGCATTCTTCATAATGTGTGTAGACTCGGCTCAATAGGAAAACAGACAAAAGCAAGGAGGTTTAAATTAAATATCTGGGTTGATTTTTTTTTTTTATTCCACTGCCAATAATCGTAATTAATTGCACTGCTTTGGGGGGATAAAAAATTTCCGGCATTAACCGATCTTACTTCTCTTAAGATAATTTCCTTATACACTTTTATAAGATCATCTGAAACCAACTAATTAGAAACAGATGTTCAACTACTGCAGAATTGGATTTAAACTGGTTACTCACTTCTAGGATGGGCTTTTACAATTGTCTCAAAACCTATTAAGAATATATTTCTTGGGGGCACCTGCATAGCTCAGTCGGTTAAGTGTCCAACTCTTGATTTGGGGTCGGGTCATGTGCTCAGGGTCATGCAATTGAGCCTTATGTTGGCCTCCAGGTGGAGTATGGGGCCTGCTTCAGATTGTCTCTCTCTCTCCCCCTTTCCCACTTCCTCTGGCTTGCACATGCACATATCTCTTTCTCTAAAACAACAACAAAAAAAGAATATATTTCTGAAGCCTTGGATTAATATTTGTGTGTGCATATATTGAGCTTTACATAGTCACATAGATTTGAATTAATCTAAATTCCTCTGTTTATCCCTATTTTTGTTTCCTACATCTTTTCTTACAAAGAAGCAAGAATTCCTAAAACCACATGGTTAGAGGTTGATAAAATCTAGTCAAATCATACTAGTTTTACCAAATATAAATTACTTCATTTTCATGGTAGTTTCTACATGTTTACTTGTCGTAAATATATTTTTTTAGTTTATTTGAGAGAGAGACAGAGCAGAAAAGGGGCAGAGGGAGAGGGAGAAGCAGACTTCTCACTGAGTAGAGAGCCCAATGAGGGACTTGATCCCAGGACACCGAGATCATGGCCTGAGCTAAAGGCAGATACTTAAGCCACTGAGCCACCGAGGCACTCCATGTAGTAAATATATTTAGACTCATTTTTTCCCTAACAAATTATGTCTTAAGTAGGTAAATCTGACTATTATTTTCAAAAGAGAAAGTTTAGACCAGATTGGTGTTAGTAGTACCCAACAAAGGAGTAGTAAGCAGATAAAAAAGAAACAAGGAAAGTCTCCAAAGCAGAATAACTGAAAAAATAAAAACGCAGAATAGTATGCATATAATAGGTTATCTTTGCTGTAACATATTGAAAATTGAAAAAGCTGTTTCTGAAATGGACTTGGAAATGCAAATGGAGGGGATCCCTGGGTAGCTCAGCGGTTTAGCGCCTGCCTTTGGCTCAGGGCGTAGTCCTGGAGTCCCAGGATCGAGTCCCCCACCAGGCTCCCTGCATGGAGCCTGCTTCCCCCTCTGCCTGTGTCTCTGCCTCTGTGTGTGTGTGTGTGTGTGTGTCTCTCATGAATAAATTAATAAAATCTTAAAAAAAAAGAAATGCAAATAGAATAGGCAGAAATAGCCAAGGCAATCCTGAAAATGAAGGACAAAGCTAAAAGGATATACAATATCATGACCTATTACAAAGCTTAAGCAATGAAGAGAGTTTGATGCCAGTACAGAGGTAGATAAATAGGTTAAAAAAAAAATAGGAGGGTGCCCAGAAATAGACATATACGTACATAAGCACATGATTCAGGACAAAGAGACACTCCAGTGCAATGATGGAGAATGGTCATCTTAGTATCCATATTAGAAAAGAAATAACAAGCCTTCCTCCTACTAGATTGAAAAAATGAGTATGAAGGGTTAAACAAAGTTTTCAGAAGAAAATGTAAGGTAATGCCTCATGTCTCTAAGGTAGGCATTTACTTCTAAAAAGGACAAAGCATCAGCTTAAAGATAAGCAAATTGATAAATTAAGCTTTATGAGAATTAACAACTTCTGTTCCTCAAAAGGCACTGCTAAGGGAGTAAAAAGGCAAGCCAGAGAATGGAAGAAGATACACACAATAAACATATACAACAAAGGGCTTCAATACCCAAAATATAAAGAATTCATATACAGAACAAGAAAGGAATCCAATAATACAATAGAAAATAGGTAAAGAACTGAAAAGACATGTCACAAAATCAGTTCTACAAACAGCCAATAAATTTATGAAACAGCGCTCAATTCATTAGTCATCAAGGAAATGCAAAGTAAAACCCCAATGTGATAGACCACTGCATGAGTACCAGAACTGTTATAATTAAAAAGACATTAAATACCAATTATTGGGAGGATGTGGAGCAAATGAAATTCTCATACCCTATTGGTGGGAGTATAAATTGGTACAGTCATTTGAAAAATTGTTTGGCTTTCTTATGATCTAGCAATTCACTCCTAAATATATACTCAATAGAAATGCTTGGGGTGCCTGGATGGCTCAGTCCGACTATTGATTTCTGCTCAGGTTATGATCTCAGAGTCATGGAATCAAGCCTTGTGTTGGGCTCCTTGCTCAATGGGGAGTCTGCTTGAGATTCTCTCTCTCTCCTCTGCGCCTCCCCTGCTTGTACTCTCTAAATAACTAACTAAATAAAATCTTTTAAAAAAAGAAATTCTTGCATTTCTTCACCAAATTACAGGTATAACAATGTTAATAGAAGCACTATCTGTAATAGCCTACAATGTATGCTATCAATTATAGAATAGATAAAAAATTATCAAAAATTCCCATAAAAGAACACTAAAAACCAATGAGAATGAATGAACTATTGCTATACACAACAGCACGTATGATTCTCAGAGATAATGTTTGGCAAAAGAAACAATAAAAACATGTAGTGTATAAATCTATTTGCTGAAAGTTTAAAAACAGGCAAATAATATTTGTTGTTAGAAGTCAATAGTGATGGGAATGCCTTGGTGGCTCAGTCCATTAAGCATCTGCCTTTAGCTCAGGTCATGGTTTCAGGGTCCTGGGATCAAGCCCCGCATTAGGCTACCGGCTTTTCCCTCTCCCTACGCCCCTTCACTGGCTCACATGCTCTCTCGCTCATGCTCTCTCTCAAATAAATAAGTAAAATCTTAAAAAAAAAAAAAAAAAGTCAGTAGTGATTAACCTGAAAGGCAGTGGTTGGGAGGGTGGGGATGACTGGGGAGGCAAGCGATAAGCAAAAGGCCTAGAGACGGGCTTCCAGGGTTCTAGTAATGTTTCTTCATCTGCTTCCATACACGTGTTTATTTTACAAAAACCCACTAAACTGTACTATAATTTGTGCACCTTTATGCACGCATTTTATATGTCAATTTAAAAGTTTACCCAAAAAAAGACATAAAGATCAAATTGAAGGTGACTCTACTGACCTAAGATGAGTCAATATGAACATTAGAAAGAATAATGTCAGCAATGTATGAAATACATCAAATATGTAAAAATCCAGGACTGTATAGCACACTAGGAAAGAAATCATCCATACCCTTCAGAGATAGTAAATGTACCAACTCATTGTTCTAAAAACTGATAATGAGAAATAAGCATTACCCTGTTTCTTCTCTATGAATCGTATTTCAGGATAATCGAATTGTTGATGAGAGAACATTCTTAGTTGAAGAATTCTAGATAATAAATGCAAGAGGAATAACGGAATTCAAAAGTCACCTCATTGCACTCCCTAATGGAACAATGGCCTGTGTCGGCTGATACAATAAGAAGCACACAGTACCACCTAAATGAATCCAAAACTAATTAGGTTTCTGACTTGGAATGCCAGTTCATAGGAAATATGATAAAAGAGGACATTAAATGAATCCCAAGATGTAATCAGCCACATTCTGAATGTGGAAAATTTATAGGTCAAATAATTTGATTTCTTCCAAAACCAAATACCATCAGAAAAAGGTAAGAAGGGGCAGCTGACTGTTACAGATCGAAACTTAAGGGATATTGCACAATTTTTGAACTCATTTGGATCTTAATTCAAATAAGTCACCTTTTAAAAGACATTTTTAGATAATCCAGAAAATGTTAAATGGAGTGGATATTAGATATTATTAAAGAATTATTAATATACCGCAGTCTTGCTTTTAAAAAGGAATTATCTGTTATAGATATGACTGAACTATTTATGGATGAAGTGATATTTCATAATGTCTGGTATTTGCAAAGGAAAGAGGTAGTGATTTATGAAACGAGATTGGCTAATTGATAATCAGTGGTACTCTCTGATATGTACATAGTGGTTCACTGTTGAGTATGTTTGAAGTTTCATGCATGAACACTTACCCCATCCCTAGCTTTCACCAAGAGGTCATAGGTTGCTGGATCCCTTTCCCTATCAATATCTTGAGAAACACAGATTCGCCCATCATGTGGGTCGATCTGGAACGCTGGAGACGCACCATAGCTTTGGAATCCATCATAAAGAGAGTACTCCACAAAGCCATAGAGTCCTGCATCTGCATCGGAAGCCTTAACCTACAAGACAAGAGGTTTTAATCAGTAAGGAAATGGAAATGTTAACATTACTTTTCAGTTGGTCATTAATTACTATCACGATGTGCACAGCCATTCATTCATGGAGCATAGGCTTTGGTTTCAACTCTCTCCTTTTACCTTCTGTGACAGTTCTCCTTCTTAGTCTCCTTAGCCTGTTCCTATACTGACTTTCTTTTCTTTTCTTCTTTTTCTTTTCTTTCCTATTTGTTCATGAGAGATGCAGAGAGAGAGGGGCAGAGACATAGGCAGAGGGAGAAGCAGGCTCCCTGTGATGAGCCTGATGTGGGACTTGATCCCAGGACTCTGGGATCATGACTCGAAATAAAGACAGATGCTCAACCACTGAGCCACCCAGCCATCTCAAAAATGATCTATTTTTTTTTTATCAGCACAATACATATGCAGGAGTTCAACCCTCATTATTATGCTTCCCAAATAAAACTTCATATCAATAACATGCCTTCCTCTTCATTCCATTCTATCTGGAGCAAATACCTGGGATGTGACTTTAGGGGTTCTTCATGCAGTCTGGCACAGTGGTTCTCAATCAGGGTCAAGTCTGCCCCCAACAGGACATTTGGCAATGTCACAACTGGGGAGAGTGTGCTGTGGCATCTGGGGGTGGAAGCCTGAGTTGCTGCTCATCATCCTACCATACACAGGACAAACCCCACAACACATAATGATCTGGCCCAAAATGTCAACAGTGCCTAGGCTGAGAACCGCTGCATCTGATGAAACCCAACAATGGGCACTGTTATTTCCCTCTTTAACTGCCTTTATTTATTTTCAACTGATGACACAGTCTTGTAAATTTCTCTTCACTCTCATCTATCTCATATTCTCTGGCAATATTATTTATTCTGTGCAACCAGCTAACATGTTTGTGAGTTATTCTTCTCATCAGATGGGCTGAACCAGGAAATCCACAAACTTCCCAACTACAAAGAGCTAAATTCCAAGTACATTTGGTCTATTCCATTCTGGCAGCTGTTAATGATTTAGTAGCCTCAAGTTCTCAAAGACACCAAATATATTTTCTAAGAGCATATGGGATTCTCAATAATTTTGGCTTGATTGGAAGATAAGTATAATGAACTTTAAATTCTAAAACTCATTCTCAGCCTTTCGTAGCACATATTAACAAATAATCTGGCTTACATAAAATGAGTTTCCTTATTTCCACTTTTGAGACCTTTCTCTCATCTGGACTTTTGGCAGGCAAAAGAGAAAAAGTCAGAAGTGGGATAAGAGTACTGATCTCAATTTATGTCAGACGCTCAGATTCTGAGCTTCAAAATCATAAAATAAAAATGTATTTATTCCTCCCTGGTTTTACTCAACTCCTTAAAAATACTGACCTAGTATTTTAGAACAACATATTTTTCCTGCTACTATTTGGTCTTGAATACCAATAATGAATTTGGCACCTTCATGAGGTCTATATTTTCCAGTAACTGTTGACTTACACATAAAATTTAGGCAATTTAAATTACAGAAAAATGGGGAAGGCTTTGCCAGATCTTCAAGAGGAAATTTGATTAGTAAAAAGCTCACTGGGCCTTTGCTTCAGAGATAGCTGCTTATATAAAAGAGAGAAACATCTGGCCAGAGTCTATTATCACCATCTCATGGTGCTAATTTTGGATCAAGAAGAGATCTCAGGAGGATTGATTCCTGAATCTACTCAAAGAGCCATGTTCAATCTACCTGTTTTAGACTGAGATGAATCTAGAGATTTTTACTCTAAACTGACCTTGAGTCAGAGTTGTTCTTTAGTCTGATCTCTCACAAATTTAATGCAGACATTATAAAATGCAAAATATTGATATAATATTAAGATTACCCTGGTTGCCTTATTAGCTTTCTGAAATAAACTTTTTTTTTTTTTTTTTTTTTACTGCTTCCCTATATTAACAACTGGGGAGATAAACTGAGAACACTGACTCTTGAATACATGTTTTTTTGGATGTTCTATAAGTGGAATGGATCTATTTACACTTCATTCACCAGCACAGACCTCACTATTTTGTAGGGTCTCCTTTTTAACAACTGGGCAGCTTTGCTGGAAGTCACCTGCCCAGCCATTCACATCAGTACCCCTAAGCCCAAAAGTCAACCCAAAGTCATAGGGTGACACACTGTGAACAACACTGTCCTCTAAGTATTCCTGGGAAATCACATCATTGAATTCAGTGACATTTCTAGAAAAGCCTCAAAGCTCAATAAAAAAAAATGAGCAATCAGGGATCCCTGGGTGGCGCAGCAGTTTGGCACCTGCCTTTGGCCCAGGGCGCGATCCTGGAGACCCGGGATCAAGTCCCACGTCGGGCTCCTGGTGCATGGAGCCTGCTTCTCCCTCTGCCTATGTCTCTGCCTCTCTCTCTCTCTCTCTCTCTCTCTGACTATCATAAATAAATAAAAAAATTTAAAAAAAAATAAAAATAAAAAAAAGAGCAATCAAACAGGAAAGTCATAGAAAAAAAATGGTTGCAAAAAATGACTTGTTTAGACGAAATTTAAAATGAAATAACCCATTTTAATTTTTTTCTTTTGGTAATTTCCAAAATTTCTACCAACAGCATATAACCGTTTGTTTGAAGAAATCAAGCTATTGACACAACACACATTACAAACATGACTTCAAATAGAAAGAAAAAAAAAGAAATTACAAAATAACTTTTTAAATTCTATGTGCTTGGCCAACCACTGATCCCACAGTGAAAACAGGATTATAATATTCCAGTGGAAGCTGGATTCAGCACTGAGGACCACAAGAGATGCAAGCATGCTACTCTCTGAACACAATTTTGGCAAGTTCATCAATGACTTGTGTTTCATAAATTCTAATAATCAAGGCTCGGTCCTTATTTCTACACAACTCAGCAGCTTTCCGTACAGTTAATTGTTTTCTTATTGAAGTATTTCTTTCCCAGACACCATGCTCTGGCTCTCCTGCTCCTCCTACACTTCTCTGACCTCCTTTCAGTTTCCTCCACTGGCTCTGAGTTCTCTTCCTGGCCTCTGAGTGCTCTAGTGCCCCACAGCTTAGTCTTGAGACCACTTCTCCTTTCAGTCCACACTACCTTGCTTATGGTGGGTGAACAGTGGACCCCAAAGACAGGTCCGTGTTGTAATCCCAGGAGCCTGTGGATATTGCCTTACACGATAAAAGAGTGATTATTGCCTTATATTGCGAAACATGGTTAGGTTAAGGATTTCTTTTTTTTTTTTTTTTTTTTTTTAATTTTATTTATTTATGATAGTCACAGAGAGAGAGAGCGAGCGAGAGAGAGACAGAGACATAGGCAGAGGGAGAAGCAGGCTCCATGCACCGGGAGCCCGACGTGGGATTCGATCCGGGGTATCCAGGATCGTGCCCGGGCCAAAGGCAGGCGCCAAACCGCTGCGCCACCCAGGGATCCCAGGTTAAGGATTTCAAGAGCAGCTTGTCATGGATTATCCAGATGAGCCTTTCATCCAAAACAAGAGCCCAGAGAAGACAGACAAAGAGATCAGAGTGAGAAGCTACATACCAGAGAACAGCAACAAGCATTAGAGCTTAGAAGAGACAAAGAGAGGGAGGGAGAAAGGCCCTGCAGGACTTTGGATTTCTAGCCTCCAGAAGTATGAGTAACAACAATTTCTGTTGTTTTAAGCCAGCAGATTTATGGTCATTTGTTACAGAAGCCGTAGGAAATGAATATACTCCTGAGTGATCCGACCCAGGCCCACAGTACTAAACCAACATATGGTGTCCCAATATTGCTATCTTTGTCTGGTGCTCCAGATTCATGCATCATCCTGCTACCAATTAGACATCACCTCTCATGTGGCTAACAGGCACTTCAAATGAGGTATGTTTAAACAGAACTCTTGATACCTACCATACAAATATGCTACTCTCCCAGTGTCCTTGGTGATGGTGATGCCATCCACTTTTTGTAAAGGCAGCCAGAAAGATACAACTCAAATGGCATCAAATCATGTCATTCTTCTATTCAGAATCTTCTAACAGCTTCTCCTAATCACTTCAGTAAAATTGGACCCTTTAATTTGACCCTGACCACTTTTCCGACCTTATCTCCCACTACTCTCTGTCTCACTCCTTTCTGGATATGCTGGGCTCCTCAATGGTTCCAGAAGCTATCAGTTTGTGTAACTTGCTTCCTCACCTCTTTCAAGTATCTGCAAAGACCATCTAATCACAGAGACCTTTCTGAATCATGCTACCCAAGAGTGTCACCCTCATTTCTGCCATACTCTTGCTCTTTACCTTGCTTTGCTTATATTCCGAGTACTTATCTCTATTTTATACTGCATTATATATTTTTATCTATTTGTTTATTTCTCCTCATGGAATTTAATCTTCAGAGCAAGTATTACACTTATCTTGCTCCTTGGTATATCTCCAGCACCCATAATGCTAATGCCTGGCTCATAGTGAGGATGCTGTAAATATATGTTGCACGAATGAATCAATATCATGTTGTCATAAAATGCAAGCATGTTCTAGAAATAGCTTTCATTATTATTCTCCCTATTTTGACCTTGGAAAAACAAGAATGAAAAGATTCTCAACATCATTCATCATCAGAGAAATATAAAACAAAACCACAATGAGATATCACTTCACACCTATCAAAATGACTAAAATCAAATAAAAACAACCAGTGTTGGCAAGGATGTGGAGAAAAAGGAATCCGTGTGTGCTGTTGGTGGGAATGCAAACTGGTGCAGCCACTGTGGAAGACAGTAGGGAGGTTCCTCAAAAAAATTAAAAATAGAATTACCATATAATCTAGTAATTCCACTACTGGGTATTTACCCAAAGAATACAAACACACCAATTCAAAAAAAATATGCGCACTTTTAGCACTCTTAGTTTATTGCAACAGTATTTACAACAGCCAAATTATGGAAGCAGCCCACATGTCCATCATTGTATAAATGGATAGAGAAGATGAAATATCACTCAGCCATAACAAAGAATGAAATCTTGCCATTTTCAACAACATAGCTGGATCTACAGAGTATAACGCTAAGTGAAATAAGTCAGTCAGAGAAAGACAAATACCATATGAATTCACTCATATGTAGATTTAAGAAACAAAGCAAACAATGGAAAAAAAGAGGCAAGCCAAGAAACAGACTCTTAATTATAGAGAATAAACTGATGTTACTAGAGGGGTGGGGGACGGGCAATGGGTGACATAGGTAAAGAGGATGAAAGGTACATGCACCATGGATAAGCACAGATAATGTATAGAATTGTTGAGTCACTGTATTGTACACCTGAAACCAATATAGCACTGTATATTAAGTATACTGGAATTAATTTTTTTTAAAGGAAGGAAGAACAAGAATAAGATAGCTGTGCAGACACCATCACCACCTCCTGGGGCTGTACCGCACCGCACAGCCATGCCCCACTCCACCATATTCTTTGACATCACCATCGCCAATGAGGCCTTCAGCCACATCTCCTGAAAGCTGTTTTCAGACAGACTCTCAAAGATAGCAGAAAACTTTCATGTTCTAAGCACTGGGGAAAAGGGATTTGGTTATAAATGCTCCTGTTTTTAAAGAAATTATTGTGGGGTTTAAGTGGCAGGATGATGACTTCAAATGCTTTAATAGTACTGGCAACAAGTCCATCTAATGGAAAAATTTGACAATGAGAATATCATCCTGAATTAAACACATCCCAGCACCTTGTCCATATCAAATGCTATGCCAAACATAAATGGTTCCCAAGGATGCCAAGACTGTGTGGTTAGATGGTAAGCCTGTGACCTTTGGCAAAGTGAAAAAAAAAGTGCATGAATACTGTGGAAGCCATGAAACAGTCAGGTCTAGGAATGGCAAGACCAGAAAGAAGATCTCCATTGCCAGTGTAGAAAACCGATAAATGTGACTTGCATTTTATTTTAACTACCAGGCCATTCCTTCTGTTGCTCAGGGGAACACCCCTCATTCCTGTTTGCTTCGAACGTCTATAATCTTTGTATTCATACTTCAGTTCTTTGGGTTCCATATTTTCTTTATCTGACTCCAAGTCTTGCTGGATTGCAGAGTTAAGTTTATGATTACGGAATAAAAACCAAACAATAGCAACAACAAAAGAACAAGATATTTCAGAACTTCCATCAAATATTCATTGAGGAATAATTTTTAACACCTCAGACACAATCTATTAACCAACCTATCTCATCATAGAATAAAATCCAAAATGCTAGAATTGGCAAAGGAAAAAAAAGACTATTTTAAGACATGTGGAACTATTCAGAGGTTGGAAACAGAACTATATTTTATTTTCACCTTTTAAAATGTATTTCCATAAAAGTTGATAGAGCTGTTAGAGGAATAAACTGTATATCTATTTTCAAGTTACAGAAAAAAAAACCTTATTGTTCTAATAACATGTTTCTATTGCCTTAATTGAAGAACAGGATTAAGAAACCACTAATTCTACTACTCTTTGCCCTACCCACCCCCAAAAAAGCAACCAAAGGAAATTTTGTAAAAGGAGATCTATGGGTGGAGGGAGGGGTAACTTGTCCTATGAGGTATTACAAATAAACAATTAAAACAGTGTGATCTAAAAAAAGAATTGGCAGGCAGATCAGTAGAACATAAAAGCAAGACCTGAACGAGAATCTGGTAAACCTAAATTATTTTTATATTACAAAGGAAACATCATAAACCACTGAGGAATGTAGGTTTATCCACATAAGTTGCTAGAAAAATTGGCAAAGTACAGGGGGGAAAATCAAGTTTGATATTAACCTTACACGAACGTAAATTCTACACAGATATGTTAAATGTAAATAATGAAATTGTTTAAAGCACCAAAAAAATATAGGGGAATATTTGGCTGATGCTTGTATTGGAAAGAAATTTAAAAGCAAAAAAGGATTACAAAACTAAAACATATGGATAAAAATCACAAAGGAGAAAATCAATACAATGACTACATAACCTTTAAAATTCTATTATGTCAAAAATACCATACACAAAAACATTTAAAGGTGAATTAGGTGCGATATCTATGATATAAATATAAATTTTTTTAAATTTATTTATAATAGTCACATAGAGAGAGAGAGAGAGAGGCAGAGACACAGGCAGAGGGAGAAGCAGGCTCCATGCACCGGGAGCCCGATGTGGGATTCGATCCCGGGTCTCCAGGATCGCGCCCCGGGCCAAAGGCAGGCGCCAAACCGCTGCACCACCCAGGGATCCCCTATGATATAAATATAGATACAAATATGAGCATGCATATACACAAAAGCTAATGTCCTTAATATGGAAATAGGCATTTAAAAACAACACTGACTTCTCATTATATATAAAAAAAAAATGGGTAAAGGACAAAAGCAAAGTCACAGAAAAATAACATGTATTTAAGAGATACAACTCTACTAGTCACAAAATAAATGAAAATTAAAAGAATATTTTTAAAATATTGGCAACCGTTAAAATAATGTTTTAAGTACAACAAGAATGAAAATAAATATGCAGTCATTTTTAAGCCTATCTGGGAAGTAATTTTGTTCTTACCATATGCATATGGTAAATATTCTCCCAAACTTAAAAATATTCATCTCTTTCGACTCAGTATATTTCTAAAAATATATGCAGACAGCTATTTGTATGAAAGACATATAATGTAGCATTATTTATTCTAGAACCCAAATGTCCAACAATAAGAGTTGTTAAATAAACTATAATTCTTCCATCGGAAGAATATAAATGTATAATGAAAATTGTACATTTAAAGACACATGTTTAGTAAAAAAGAAATAAGTCAACCAAAAAGTCATATATGATATCTCATTTCTGCAAAAAGTATCCAACATACAGAATAAAAATTAAAAGGAAATAAACCAGAGCAGGGAACCCTTCCAAACTCCATTTTATGAGGGTAGCATTACCTTAATACCAAAACCAGGCAAGGAAACTACAAGAAAAGAAAATTATAGGCAAATATCTCTGATGAACATAGATGCAAAAATCCTCAACCAAATATTAGCAAACCAAATCCAATAGTACATTAAAAGGATCATACACCATGATCAAGTGGGATTTATTCCAGGGATATAAGAATGGTTAAACGTCTGAAAATCAATCAATGTGATATACTACATTAACAAAACAAAGTATGAAAATCATACAATCTTCTCAATAGATGCAGAAAAAGCATTGGACAACTCAACATCCATTCATTATAAAAATATAATTCCCTTTTCTTCATATTCTTGTCATCACTTGTTATTCCTTTCCTTTCTTTCCTTTCCTTTCCTTTCCTTTCCTTTCCTTTCCTTTCCTTTTTCCTTTCCTTTTTCCTTTCCTTTTTCCTTTCCTTTTTCCTTTCCTTTTTCCTTTCCTTTTTCCTTTCCTTTTTCCTTTCCTTTCCTTTCCTTTCCTTTCCTTTCTTAACAAAGTGAGTATAGGGGAATGTACCTCAACATAATAAAGGCCATATATGACAAGCCCACAGCTAACATCATGCTCAATGATGAAAGCTGAGAGCTTTTCCCCTGAGATCAGAAACAAGACAAGGATGTCCACTTTTGCCACTTTTACTAAGCAGAGTACTGGCAGCCTTAGGGAGATTAGGCAAAAAAAGCACCAAATCAAAAAGGAAAAATGAACACTCTCTCTATTTGCAGATGACATGATATTATACAGAAAAAAAATCTAGAGTTTACCAAAAGAAAAAATTGTTAGAACTAATAAATGAATTCAGTGAAGCTGCAGGATAAAAAAATCCATATACAAAACTCTGTTGTGCTTCTATAGAATAATAATGAATATCAGAAATAGAAATTAAGAAAAAATCCCATTTATAAGGGCATCTAAAAGAATAAAATACCTAGGAACATTTACCCAAGGAGGTAAAATACCTGTATACTGAAAACTATAAAAGCATTGATGCATTAAACTGAAGAAGACATAAACAAATGGAAAGATATTCCACGCTCATCCACTGCAGGAATTAATATTGTTAAAATATCCATACTACCCAAAGCAAGCTACATATACAAAGCAATCCCAATGGCATTTGTCATAGAAATAGAACAAGCCATCAAAATTTCTGTGTGACCACAATAGGTGCTGAATAGCTAAAGCCATCTTAAGAAAGAAAAAACAAAGTTAGGGGCATCACATTTCCTGATTTCAAACTATATTATAAAGCTGTAGTAATCAAAACAGTATGGTACTGGCATTAAAAACACACAGAAAGATAAGTGAAAAAGGATAGAGACGGGTGTCTGGGTGGCTCAGTTGGTCAAGTGCCTGCCTTCGGCTCAGGTCTTGATCCCAGGGTCCAGGGATCGAGTCCCATGTCCAGTTCCCTGATCAGTGGGGAGCCTGCTTCTCCCTCTCCCTCTGCCACTTCCCCTGCTTGTGTTCTCTTGCTTGCACTCTCTCTCTCAAATAAATAAGTAATATCTATAAAAAAAAAAAAAGGACAGACCTATATGATCAATTTGTCAAAGGAGCCAAGAATAAACAATGGGGAAAGTTTCTTCAATAAATGGTGCTGGAAGAACTGGACAGCCATTTATGCAAAAGACTGAAACTGGATTACTCTCTTACATCACACACAGAAATCAAGTCAAAGTGAATTAAATACTTGAACATAAGACTTGAAACCATAAAACTCCTAGAAAGAAGCATAATGGGTAAGCTCCTTTGCATTGGTCTTGCTTGCTAAGATTTTTTGGATCTGAAACCAAAAGCAAAGGCAACAAAAGCAAAATTAAACAAGTGGGACCATATAAAACTAATTTTGGAAAGGAAACTTGTATTGCTCTAAAATTAACCAACAGGAAAGGAAAAGAAAGGAAAGGAAAGGAAACAAAAGGAAACAAAACGAAAGGAAACCATCAACAAAATGAAAAGGCAACCACAGAATGGGAGAAAATATATGCAAATCATTTATCTGATAAGGGGTTAATATCCAAAGTATATTTTTAAAAGACAACAACCTCATATGACTCAATAACAAAAAAGGGGGATCTGAATAAATATTTTCCCCTCCAAAAAAGACTTAGAGATGGCCAACAGCCATTTTTTGAAGGTGTTTAATATCACCAATCATCAGAGAAATGGATATCAAAAATCACCACCAGGAAATATCTGTTAGAATTGCCACCCCCCCCCCCAAAATAAAAGGAAAGGAAAGGAAAGGAAAGGAAAGGAAAGGAAAGGAAAGGAAAGGAAAGGAAAGGTAAGGAAAGGAAAGGAAAAGGAAATAACAAGTGATGGCAAGAATATGAAGAAACGGGAATCCTCATGCATTGTTGGTGGGAATGCAGACTGGTGCAGCCACTGTGGAAAACAGTATGGAGATTTCCTCCAAAAATTAAAAATAGAACTACTGTATGATCCAGAAATCCCACTTTTGGAGCATATACCCAAAGAGAATGTAATCAGTACCTTGAAGCGATACCTGCACTCTCATGTTCATTGCGGCATTCTTCACAACAGCCAAAACATGGAAACAACCTAAGTCTATCAACAGATGGATGGATAAAAAAGGATATGGTACGTATATTCAGCAGATTATTATTCAGTCATGAGAAAGAAGGAAATCCCACCATGTGCCACAACATGGATGGCCCTTGAAGGCATTATGCTAAGTGAGATAAGTCAGATAAAAACAAGTACCGCATGGTATCACATATACGTAGAATCTTTAGAAAAGGAGTCAAACTCATAGATACAGCAGTAAATTGCTTGCCAGGGGCTGGGGCAGGGTAGGGAAATAGGGAGTGGCTGGTAAAAAGGGAGAGGCTGGTAAAAAGGTATTCAGCTATCAACTGAATAAGGTTTGGGAATCTGATGTAAAACATAGTAACTGTGGTTGATAACACTATATTGTATAGTTGAAATTTGCTAAGTGACTAAAACTAAAAATTCTCATCAAAAAAGAGGAAGGGAATAAATATGTGAGGTGGTGGGCGAGTTAATGAGCCAGATGGGGGGAATCTTTTCATAATGTACACATATACCAAATCACCATGGTATACACTTTAGATATCTTACAATTTTATATGTCAATTATACCTCAGTAAAGCTGACGTCAAATAATAAAGAAATGAAAACAAGCCAAACATTAAGTAATATAACATGGGGAATAAGTGATTTTTATTTTCACTCCATTCAGTTTTTTGTGCACATTCTCATAAATTTAGTTTCACGGTAACAATATTATGAAAAAGAAACAGAGCATCAAAACTACAAACCTAAAAAAAAAAATTGTATTTGATAAGCAGTTGCCATCCATTTATTCAGCCATTTGTGAGGACAGCGTCTGGTACCTCATTCTTGCAAACCCACCAGGTGCAGATACAGAAGAGGCATAAGGCCTACACTATCATGGACTTCAGAAGCAGATTCCCACGAACTGTTCTGTAAAAGGGTAGATCATAAGTATTTTAAGCTTTGCAGGTCGTCAGGCCTCTGTTCCAATGATTCGACTCTGCTATTTTAGCACAGAAGAGCCATAGACAATATGTAAATGAATGGCTTTTTTTCTAATAAAATTGTATTTGTAAATACCAAAATTTGAATTTCATATGCTTTTCACTGTTACTTTTCACTGTTATGTATTCACTGATACAATGCTGACATACGAAGAGAGATAAATACAGGCCATGTAACATATTATAAAAGTACTGCAAAAATTATTAAGTAATTAAGTAAATCCGATCCGATCTTTTTGGGTATCATTTTATATTATTTTTGTCTTTCAGGTTGGAAAAGATGAAAGGTGTTGATCATGTCCAGTGAATGTTGAAGATATTCTCACTTTCAGTAAAAAAATGGGAATACAAAAGCCCATTGAAATGGAGATGGTTAACTTTAGAGCAATACAGCAGACTAGTAAGAATTTGTTAAAAAGAATAAAGCAGATAGATCCACGTGTGCACACATAGAAAAATAACTGGAATATATTTTTAAGAATTAAAGATTAAAAATTTGCAGTAAGGTCCCACTTTTGAATTTTCATGCTACATGTGGTACAATAACCCTATTGCTTTTGACTCTAGGATCTCACAGGTCAAGGGAAGAGAAGGGCTTTTATAATGACCCTCAGGAGACAGAGCTCTTTTAGCAGACTGTGGTAGGTGGGCTGGGGGGCATTACACCCCCTCCCCCCACATCGTACGAACACTTGGATATTTCACAGCTTTCCAAAATGGATGAAGGCTTTCTTCCTCCCCTCCACCCAAAATTAGAATGATCCGTCCTCCACTCCAGAGGCAAAAAAAGGATGGATCAGAGAATGAGGAGAGCCAGGTTTGGGAGAATTAGGTGCTAAAGGAGTAGACTAAAATGAGAAAGACCGACAAATGGAGGCAAACTAATGCTTCTCCAGGAGTGTGCCCACATGTCCAAGGGAACACAGGCCAGGCCAGGGGACAGGGCGAAGGAGCAGCTGGGCAAGGGGCATCATGCTTGGCTTCTCAACACCCTCTCACTACCATGAGGGTTGCAACTGCACTGCAAGACTTAAAGTACAAAGGGGACTTTACATGCTTTGGGGTTCCATGGGTGTGGTCACCAGCAGAGGAAGAAGAGCAGATACAGTTCTCCCCACCACCACCTGGACTCTTTCAACATGAACAGCAGGTGAAAGCGATAGGCCACATGGTACCACCTGACCTGCTGAAAAGTACAGCTTACTTCCTCTTGACCAGCTTCCTAACTCAAGATAGAGCACCACTCTGCAGAGTTGCATAAATGTTACTATTTCCAGAGACAATAAAAATCTGAAGAGCATGCCCCAAACTACTAACAGGTGTTCTCTCTTGGGATGCAATCCATGGCAAATGTTCACTTTTTAAAAGATGTGTTTTTGTAAGCAGCATTTTCTATTGAGCATGCTTTGGTTGATACACAAAGCTTCTATGCTGTATGACTTTTAAGGGCCACCCTCTCCCCACTCCGCCCACAAAGGACACCCTTCAGGGCCTGTGAAGTCTAGAAAGGGGAGCTGGTTGCTATATATATATTTTTTAAAGGATTTCTGTGAAACATTAAATGTTCTTTCAGCCAGTCCCTGCTTCGTTAAATGAGGGTGGGGAAGGAGAGAGTGCACATGTAGAAGAGAGAAGGGCCTCCGTATCTCTGCATTTCAGAATACATTCTGAGTATATGCCTGTGTCTTAATTTTTTGCAGCCATGCTTTTTTGTTACTATTTTTCTGCACTTTATTTTCTTATTTACATTCAAGAACGAATCTTCTAAAGACTTCATTTTTTAAAAAAATTGATTGAGCTTGTTTCATGATGATAGCACTCTGGAAGTAGTTAAAGACAAGTGGGTGCAATACATACGTGCTTCTAAGAAACATGATTTCCAAAATTCTTAACTTCTTAAAAGGAAAAAAAGTGTCTCATTCTCTTTTGAGGATGAATAGCCTAAATTAGAATCATGTGACTTTTATCTTTTAATTGTAACCTTCCCTGCACATGTTTTGTGAAAACAAAGAGGTCTGCTAAATTGCTAAATTTATGAACACACAGGGTCTTCCCAGTAGAAGGGAGCACTCTCAGACACAAGCATGAACAGATACACTCTAAACTCCAGGGGCTCCCATGGGTTGGAAACTCCTCGGGAAAAGACAAATGGTGGGAAGGCAAAAGTAGGAAGTCCACAGTCTGAACTTAAGACTGTGAGGAGTTCCAGAATGACCTCTGAGTTGCTCCAACAGAGTTAAGGGCTGTTTTTACACCTGCAAAAGCACCATAATCACAGTTGACAAGTGTTAAGGTTTGGAAACTTCAGTTCCATTTAGCAGCTTTGCTTTCTGGGAGGAAAAGAGAAGGCGGTGTGGGTAGATGGAACAGAAAAGCCTGGGCTGTGTGGCTCTACCTCCCTGCCCTGATGCAGCCAACTGCTGTAGAGCTGCAAATTACCATAAGTATATATACTGTTCAGGGAATTTCCTACCACATGTCAGTGTTCCCTTTATGAAGACCTACAGGGAAAAAATTCCCCCAAGCTTTCATTCCAGGAAAGTCAATGCCACTTCTCCGGAGCAGCAGAAATGTTTCTAACTGGGGGACTACATGAATCCTTGTTCCTATGGGGAATTGCATCAGCTTTAATGCATATGCATGATCTTGCCCACTCTACTTCCATGTACTAAATTCTTCCTGGTTTTGTCTTATTATGTAACTTCGTGCTCCTCTCACCTTGATTTCCTTAATTCTATCTTTCTGAATCTCATGTAGTTTTGTTAGTAGCTTCCTCTTATTTTTTTTTAATTAGGTGGAGTACAAAGTACATTAACTTAATGAAGACTATCTTATAGAAATAGATACTATAAGCATAACAGTTATATGACTGATAACTGAACGAGGAATGCAAACTTAAGAGACAGAGACCAAGGGCAGCCCGGGTGGCTCAGCAGTTTAGCGCCTGCCTTTGGCCCAGGGCGCAATCCTGGAGACCCAGGATCGAGTCCCACATTGGGCTCCCTGTGTGGAGCCTGCTTCTCCCTCTGCCTGTGTCTCTGCCTCTTTCTCTTTCTGTCTGTGTCTCTCACAAATAAATAAATAAAATCTTAAAAAAAAAAAAAGACAGAGGCCAGAAAAAGGCCAAGACCACTCTAAATACGTAGCTAAAATGAATTAAGTGCATAGCCTCTTCCTTGCAAATTAGAGCCTCTTTAAGTTGACTGAAGGCCCACTCACATGGCTGTTCAACTCATCCCACGATGTTTCAATAAACACTTGGGCCTGAAACCTTTGGGCTGAGAGTGAGACAAAGACAGGATAAGGAGAGTAAATGGTTATTTAAAAAAAACAAGCTGTGTATCTTCATATAATAATCAGCTCTTTTATCTCATGTCAACATAATCATGAGGTTTTCTGTATCTCAAATGCCACAAGTGCCATATCAGTGCTGACGGACTATGTCTAAAGGAAACTTTTAAGCCAAAAAGCAGTACTTTCTTGCCAACGTATGCTACAGACTTTTCACTATGACGTATACCAATCTAAATTTTCCAGTTTTCCAGAAATGTCCTATCAGTCTTCTCCACCATTTCAGCCCTGAATTAGACATGCTCCTTTTGTGACCCTGAAGTCTAAGGAGCAACTCCTCACTACTCCTCCAAGCACGTCCAGGGACGCTCAGAATTAATTACACCAGAGGTTAATGATGTCTCTTCACACGGCCTTATTTGTATTCCCAGGATGGCACAAATCACTCAACACATACATACATAATCTTGATGTGCATAGGGAATAATTCCTTGGTCCCAGATACTTCCATACTCAAGAATTTAAAAATCTATGTAAGTAAGATTGGTCACATAGCTTTTATATCCATGATATAGTCATATATTAATCCTCTCAGAAAGCACAGGTAAAGGTGAAGAACAGAAAGTTCTCTCCCCCCGCTCTATAACTGTTATTAATGAAGGCGGCTAGAGTCCAGGCCAGCCTTAGGGCCACCAACATCTTACTCCAGGCCAGACTAATATATTACAACGAATTTCATTCTTTACTTAAGTCGGCACTATTTCACTTGTAAAGCAGTGAAAGATCAGGACAAGTAGAGTGGTGTTACAGCTGGTGATTAAGCCCAGGAGCCAGAGTAGCTTTGAAATCTGGTTTTCCCTCTTAGCACCTTATCTTGAGCAGTAACTTCTCTATGTCTCTGTTTTATGAAAGGAAATAACCCATCTGTAGGCATGTGCTCAGTTGCAAGTAACAGAAAACTCAATCAAAACATCTTAAACAATAAGAGCACTTGTCATTCCCCTTATCAAGAAGTCTGAGGGTAGAGGAATTCCAGGACAGGTTACTTCAGCAGCTAAGCAATCCCATCAAGATTTTCAGTCCTCTGTGTTTTAGAGCAAGACACCTCTTTCCAAAAGTTCCTACCAGCTTTTCCCTTAAGTCTCAGAACTGCATGGCCTGCACAGACTTAAGCAATTATTTAGCAAGGCAACTTAGACCATTATTATTTGTTTAGACCAACTGCAATTTGCTTCTAGGGGAAGGACTGGGGAAGGGCCAACAAGGAAATGCCCTTTGGGAGAAGGATAAAGGAAACAAGGACTATATACCAAGGGTAAAGGTACTAAGACAACTGTTGGGTAGCCAACAACTAGGCTCTGCTGTGCTATTTCATGGGACCATTGTGTAAATGAGATCATGTGTGTAAAGCATCTAGCACAATACTTAGCAACCACAATGGTAAGGAGAAAAAAAAAAAAGAGCTGTTTGTATTATTAAGAATATTTTTAATAACATCAATAAGCATGAGTACCACATACTCTTCCTACACAGTGTTCATAATCTGTTTCTTTAAATACAAAGTTTTTTTTAAAGAGTATTTATTGGGATCCCTGGGTGGCACAGCGGTTTGGCGCCTGCCTTTGGCCCAGGGCGTGATCCTGGAGACCCGGGATCGAATCCCACGTCGGGCTCCTGGTGCATGGAGCCTGCTTCTCCCTCTGCCTATGTCTCTGCCTCTCTCTCTCTCTCTCTGTGACTATCATAAATAAATAAAAATAAAAATAAATAAAGAGTATTTATTTAAAAGAGAGATAGAAAGAGCATGCACAAGTGGGGGCGGGGGGCAGAGGGAGAGGGAGAGGGAGAGAGAATCCTTAAGCATCAGCTGGCTGATGCTTCCCATCTATCCTCATAGCCTCCTGGGTTGTGGTCTCTCTTCGCTCACACATCAAACACTCTGCAAGGAGAGGGACCGTTTGTTTCTATGTTGTTCACTGTTATTCCCCACTGCCCAGTGTGCTGTTTGGTCCAGCACAGACCCCTCATTGAAGGCCCTGTTCTAATAAAAACATTTTATCATTGACCAAGTTTTATTGGTACACTCAGAAGTTTGTCAAATTTAAATGATGAGTTAAAGCATTTCCAAAGCACAAACTTTCTTTCCAGTGATGAGTAGTTAATAGGACTATTACAGAAAGCAGTTGGGGGGGGGGGGTTGTCTTGGAAAGTATTCAAATATCTTTAGTGGAGAAAAGCAGAAAAGTTAAGAAGGGAAGTTAAAGGATGAATCAGAGGACAAAGAGGAGTTATAGTAATAAGAGCTGCTATGAAAAAAAGAAGAAAGAGCACATAAGCTGAAAACACTAAGGTTTATTAACTAATCGTTTCTTTATGTGTGAAGAGTATGCTAACATTTCAATGTGCTTTCATTTGACTTAAAAAATCGAGGAGTTAAAAAAAATCGAGGAGTTATTCAAGGGAAGAATTCTTATTACCATTTTATAGTTTAGAAAATTGAGTGAGGTAAACATTTGTCATTTTTGTGGTTACACAGCATCCTGAGTTGACGAGAAAAAATTGAACGCAATCAGCTGAGGCCTCTGGGATTTGCGTTTCAGATTTGGTCTTAGGAATACTAGAATTCACTCTCAAATATAGGTTCTATGTCGGTCTGTTAAATCTTCATCCTTCGCATGTAGATTACCTGGCATAACAGGTACAGATAACAGATGCTCAGTTATTTTGGAAGGAAGGGAGGAAAGAAGGGAGGGAGGGAGGGAGGGAACAATCTCTCCTGTGGTAAGGGGCCTGACTATGCAAGATAGGTCTTCAACTGCCCAAAGTTTTCCATGCCAATTAGGTGATTCTGGTGAATTCAGTGGTGAGGTATCAGTGAGCCACCGGTGTAGAAGTCCATTTCTAATCAGCCTTAAAAGTAACAATGATGACACCGTAGTCACATTTTGTTGACTACTGTGATCACTTAATTGCCTCTGAATTCAAAAAGAGAAAAGAGTTTATTGGGCCCCAATGCCAACACTTTACATTCAGTTTCAATGATGTCCCCAACCCATCTTTATTTATTTTTTAAAATATTTTATTTATTTATTAGAGAGAGAGAGAGAGAGAGAGAGAGAGACAGGCAGAGGGAGAAGCAGGCTCCATGCAGAGAGCCCGACATGGGACTCGATCCCGGGTCTCCAGGATCATGCCCTGGGCTGAAGGTGGCACTAAACTGCTAAGCCACCGGGGCTGCCCCCAACCCACCTTTATAACCTCTTTTATTTCACTTGTAATGTCTGTATTCCATCAAGATGCACAACGTACCACTTCACGTACTCTTTGCTCCAGGCTTTGCCTCATGGTGTACCTTCTGCATGGAATTCCTTCCCCATCCACTTTAATATGATCAAATCCTATTCATAAGTCATTCATTTATCTGAATGTGAGGGCCCAATGCAATTGCTACCTCTTCCAAGAAACCTTCCTTGATGTGCTCCACTGAAGTAGTCTTCCCTTCCACTGAATTCTCATAACCACTTAGCTGTTTCATTCTCATAATACTGACCATTCCCTATTTATTTGTATGTCTTAAACCTTCTTCCATCACTTCTTTAAACAAGATCTCAAAGAACTGAATAGCCCAAGAGAAGAGGAAGATATCCTTAGTGAAATAAACAGCCTGAGCAAAAATGTTAAGAATCATGCTATCTATCCCATGGCTGTGAGTGGAGGAGGCATGGAGGCAGGTAGTATAAGCCAAGAGTAGACAAGGGTATTGTCCTAGGAAGTAGAGCATGCAGTCAAATGTGTAATTTAACAATCCTGGAAAGCCCATCAACAATCTGGGAGAGCTGAGATAGGGAAGGGACATAAACAGTTATCTGAATGAACATTTATTAGGGCAAAAAAATAAGCAACACATTTGTCTAATCATATTCCACCACATATATAGTGGGCTAGGATTTAATGGCTGGTTATTTGCTCTATGTCTGTTCTCAACTTCTTTCATAAATTAAGCCAACAGTTTAAAATTAAGGTTGTTTAGGTCTAGAACACCTGTTCTACATTCAAGAAGAGAGCCAATTTGTATTCCTGAATGTGGCTCAATTTAGGACATGGGCTCCATTATTTATTTATTTATTTATTTATTTATTTATTTATTTATTTATTGTTTTTAAAGATTTTATTTATTCATTCATGAGAGACAGAGAGAGAGAACGAGAGGCTGAGACACAGGCAGAGGGAGAAGTAGGCTCCATACAAGAAACCGACATGGGACTCGATCCTGGGTCTCTAGGATCACGTCCTGGGCTGAAGGCAGCCCTAAACCGCTGAGCCACCCGGGTTGCCCCAAGACATTATTTACTTATACTTCCTCAGGTTCTTCCCCAATACAATTTGCTTTTTCACAAAACTGTGGCAATCCTTTAATCAGATACTGTGCCTTTTGGTTTTGTAGACAACTGCCCTCCTAATGGGCACTCTTTCACCTTCTCCTTAAGCCTGACTGTGCTTACCAGTCAGTTGTGCCCATCTCACGGTTAACCCGCTCAAGGACAGACAAAGCATTTACTGTTTACGAAAGGTCTCTTCTAAACAGACATTAAAACAACCTGAGAAATGTGAAAAAAAATTTCCTGAGCCCCAGATCTCACCTTTGCCAATGAATTCTGTATGCTGCTTTCACAGCAACAGCTTCTCAAAATGAAGATATGAGGAAAGGGCTGAGAAGTCATTTCCCCCTCTCTTTCATTTGCAAAATAATGAATAATGAAAATCTGGCCCATCATCTCAGTATATCTGCTCATCTCTGGGCTGGACAGAGTGAAACCATGCAGGAGGGATGCAGCTAGTAAGAGGAGCATCTGAAAATATAAAAGAAGGGGTTACTGAATGGTCTAAGAACAGACTGGAAAAGGAGAAAGGGTAGGTATGCTTTGATTTTTGTTTTTGCTTCTGGGAGGGGGAGAAGTCCCACCTGATACATGTTTACCTTCTATTTTATTTATTTATTTATTTATTTATTTATTTATTTATTTTAAATATTTATTTATTTATTTATGATAGAGAGAGAGAGAGAGAGGCAGAGACACAGGCAGAGGGAGAAGCAGGCTCCATCCCGGGAGCCCAACACGGGACTCCATCCCAGGACTCCTGGGCTAAAGGCTGGCGCCAAGCCGCTGAGCCACCCAGGGATCCCCCTTTTTTTTAATTTAACTTAATTTTTAAAATAAAATTGTATATATTTAAGGTGTGCAGCATGATGTTTTGAAATACATACACATTGTGAAGTGATGACTACAGGCAATTAATTAACATACCCATCTCCTCATATATAGTTGTGTGTGCGTGTGTGTGTATGTGATGAGAGCACCTGATAGCTACTCTTAACGGTACACAATTTCCAGTATACAATAAAGTATTATAAACTATTGTCACCATGCTGTATTGTCACCATGAAATACATTCTTCAGAATGTATTTATCCCACATTAATGAAACTTTGTCCCCTTTGACCAATACTTCCCCATTTCCCTTACTCCCTGCGCCTTGGTAACCCACTGTTCTACTCTCCATTTCTATGTAGTAACCCTCTTTAGGTTCCACATAGAAGTGATATCATGTCATATTTTTCTTTCTGTGACTGTTTTTTTTCACTCAGAATAATGTCCTCCAGGTTTATCCATGTTGCTGTAAATGCAGGGTCTCCTTCTGTTTTAAGGCTGAATAGTCCAAAATCTACATCCCCACAAGGCCATATACTATGATCAGTGAATATCTGTTGATTTGATTTTAATGTCATTCAAATAAAGGATTACATATGATAAATTTTCCCTGTGCCCTAAAGAACTGGGGCACTACATAAGAGCCTGAATCCTGGTCCACCATTTACTAATTGTGTCAAATGGGAGTAACAAGCACTTTCCAGGGGTAAAGGTGAAGATTCAATGAAATAATGTACAGAAAGTGCCCAATGCCTGACATGTAATAAGCCCTGAATAAAGCTTGGTTACTATTATTCCCAGCTCTCATTCTCCTGCTCACCCTCATGTCTTTCTTTACCCAACCCCACCTCCAGCCTTTCTGTTGTCACACGGTGTGACTCAGCAGTTCTCAACCCCGAGCTCTAAGGTGTAAGGCTGGGCAATAAGGCATGTCTCAAATACTGTGTTTTTGATATAGAATAACTTCCAAAATTTTTGAATAATTTGGAAAGTGAGCTTGGCATCTTTGATGCTGAACCTCACAAGGATATCCCCATGATGATGCTACTTCCAGTTATTCTCATTCTATAACCTCCCACATAGGACACCCCCAGGCTAACTGCCAGCCCCAGTCACTAAAGCCATATAAATTTATTGTATGAAGACATTTATTTCTCCATTCCTACTCAAAACTAAGGCCTGAGTCTAGTTATATATACCCAAACTCATTAAGGTCCCCAACTTCAGATGGTTCAATTTAGGATTTTTCAACTTTGTGGTGGTGCAAAGGTGATTCATAATCAGTAGAAACAATACTTTGAGTTTGGAATTTCAATCTTATCCTGGCCTAGTGGTACATGGTACCACACTTTCATGTGATGCTGGGCAGTGGCAGCTCCCCGTCAGACGTGTCATCACAAGGGTAAACAGCCAATACACTTGCAACTATTCTGTACCCAAATCATCATTCCGTTTGTCACTTTCAGTATAGTATTCAATCAATTACATGAGATTTTTCATGTTGTGTATAAAATAGGATTTGTGCTGGATGGTTTTCCCAACTGTATACTGTATGCTAATGAAAGTGTCCTGTACATGTTTAAGGCAGGTGAGGCTAAGCTAGGACATTCAGAGGTTAGGTGTATTAAATGCACTATCAACTTGCAATGAGTTTATTGGGATGAAATCCCATCTTAAATCGAGGAAGATCTATATTTAATAGAGGCAATTCATCACAGATCTGTACTGCTTGAAGCAAAACATTGGCAATGGTTTTAGAAGGACATTTTTTCCTTTAACATCATCAAATTCTTAATCAGGACTCCCTTCTCTACTCTCTCCTCCTTCCCACTAGATCCAAGGGGAATAGGAAACAGACTTACTTTCCCCTTTATCGGCACAAGCTCTCAGTGTTTGTGGGTTTTTTCCATGCCTCCAAAACATCATCTTAAGAGGAGATTTGGAGTTTCATGGAAGATTTCATTAGATCTGTCTTCTGGGAGAACTGGAAACAGAAACTGAGTTGTAAAATGTTAGACTGCCATGCCTGAAAGCAACTTCCATTTTCCATCCTGGATTGATTTTAAAATATGGTATCATTCCCAGAACTGTTAAGAATAATTCAACTTTTACCTACCCACCCTTCCCCCTTTGCTCTTAATCCTTCCCTCAAATCAGATGGCATGCAAGATTTTACTATTAAAATCTGCCAAGAAATATGAAAAACTAGTGAGCACAAATCTGTTAATAGTTAGAAATATATTATAGAAATACATTTTTAAGTACTCTGCATTTAGAAAAAAAAACCTCACAGGTTTTAAGACATGCTTTATTGCTGAGTTCTACAATGATATATCGAGTGGGGGTGGTGGTGGGGTAAGGTGGTCAAGGACAACTGAGTCACAAAGTAGAAAACAGAAGGAAGGTGGGCAGGAAAATGGGAGTTGGGGATAATAGTAACTAAATTTTATTAAGCTTCCTCATAAACATGTTGTTTTAGTTTGGGGCTGGTATCTTTATATGGCAAAGAGATAACAATCATACTAGATGGGGAAGAGGGTTGAGTAGTAAGATGCAAACTCCAGGCCAGCAGAGGGAGTTGGTGGCAAAGGGATTCATACACCAAAGTCCATAACTAATGCAGGCCTTTAGAGGCTGAGCAGAAAACGAAGTAAATTCCAGCTGTGCCCAGAATGTTCTGCTGAGGTTCCGTAGCTCCAAGCTGTTGTACAACAGTTAGGGAAAACTAGGGGTTCCCCTGGGAGCAAAGGAATAGAGAGGGAATTCCAAACTGCCGTGAACAGGTTGCAAGAGAGCATAAATCCGTAGGATGTTTCAGTCTGTACCAGCAACCCATGAAGAAATCACCAGGATTTTTCATTTACAAAAACACAAGTAACATTTTCCTTTAAACTAACTAGACTGCCAGGTGTGACATAAGGACCCCTGAAGAACTACCTTGAATGGCCCTTCTCATGTAGGAAACCAGACACTGGACACTGTGCTCCCCAGTACCCACCTCCTATTGCCCTATGTGGAGTGACTTGGAAATGTGTGGGCCTGCTCACGGAAAGCCACACGCATGCCTCGTCTCAGTGTGGTGACGTTACAGAAGAACACAAATCTGCCCTGGGAGCCAAGACTAATGGAACTCTTTAGGTTTTCTTTTTTTTTTTTTTTTTTAATTTCTTTTTTTTAAAATAAATTTATTTTTTACTGATGTTCAATTTGCCAACATATAGAATAACACCCAGTGCTCATCCCGTCAAGTGCCCCCATCAGTGCCCATCACCCAGTCACCCCCACCCCCTGCCCACCTCCCCTTCCACTACCCCTAGTTCGTTTAGGTTTTCTTGAAGAGATGATGAGACTTCACACTGCTTGCAAACAAACAAAGCTCCCTAAATAGCCTTCCCTGCTCCCCACACTTTGTCCTCATGAGAGCAAGGAAATCCCTCCCTCTCTCCCAGGCTACCTTACACTCACAGTCACCTCTCCCTTTACCCTATCTCCATGTTGCTCTCTGTCCACCTCCATCCACGCATGCAGATCCAGAAAATGAAACAAAAAAGTCCACTCTCTTAAGTGCTTCCCCTCACTTTTTTATTACCGTGGAATTTATATTCAGTGATATGCACTGAGCTCAAGGTAGAGCGAGATGAGTCTGGATGTATATATATTCATAACATATAAAACCTAATATATAATATATAAATATATCTGTGTAACCAACATACAAATCAAAATATAGAGCATTTCAATCACCCTGGGAGTTTCCTTTATCCTTCTCCCAAGCACTCTCCACTCCAATACGCAACTGTGTAATTTCTGTTGACATAGATTAATTTTGCTAGTTCATTAATTTCACATAAATGAAATCACGTGTGATTATTTTTTTGTGGCTGGCTTCTTTCATTCTACGTTAGGACTTTGAGATTCATCCATAGTGTTTTATGTGTTAATGCATCATCAATCTTTTCTATTGCTGCGTAGTATTATATTGAATCTACATAACCCAACTGATTTTTCCATTCACCATGAGCATTTGTGTTGTTCCTAGTTTGGAACTATTATGAATGAAGCCGCTATGAACATTCTTGTACGTGTCTTCCCATAGACATATATTGTCATTTTTCCTGGGTAAAAATCTAGACGTGGAACTGAAGGGTCATGAGATAGGTGTGAGCTTTAACTTCATGAGAAACTACCAAACACTTCTCCCCAAGCAAGATGTGAGTTCCAGTATGTTGATGTTCTCATACTTGTTATTTTATCCTTTCTAATGGATGTAAGTAGTATATTATGATCTTAGTTCCCGTTTTCCTGATGATTGATGATGATGAACACTTTTTTCATGGGTTTACTGGACATTCCTAGATATGTTTTTTTCAGTGAAGTGTCATTTCAAGTATTTTACCCATTGTTGTAGACTTTTTATTATTGATTATAGCAATATAGCAAATATGCTCTCCCAAAATGTAGCTTACTTTTTTGTTTTCTTAAAGGTGCCTGTTGATGAGTAGAACTATCCAATTTTTAGTTTTACCAGGGTTATTTTTTCTTTTATGGTTTGAGATAGTGTCCCTCCAAGAAATCTTTTCCTGTCTCAAGAGTGCAGAGTGTTCTATTGTAGAATTTTGAAAGTTTTGTCTTTTAAATTTATGTCTATGAGAAATTTCAAGTTAATTTTTGTGTACAGGGCAGCCCTGGTGGCGCAGCGGTTTAGCGCCACCTGCAGCCCGGGGTGTGATCCTGGAGACCTGGGATCGAGTCCCACGTCGGGCTCCCTGCATGGAACCTGCTTCTCCCTCTGCCTGTGTCTCTGCCTCTTTCTCTCTCTGTGTGTCTCTCATGAATAAATAAATAAAATCTTTAAAAAAAAATTTTTTTGTGTACAGTGTGAGATTGGGATCAAGCATTTCCCCCGTTAGAGACATCCCATCATTCCACAATACTTTATTGAGAAGACTTCTTTCACTACTGAACTGCCTTTATACCTTTGTCAAAAATCAATTGTGAGGATCTCTTTCTGGACTCTAATTCTGTTCCGCCAATTTATTTGTCTGTCTTTATGCCAATACTGCACTCTCTTGATTACTGTAGCTTTATTCAAAGTCTTAAAGCAGGACAAGTCTCTCAACTTTTTATTTATTTATCTATCTATTTATTATTTTGATGTCTCTCAAAATCTTTTTCAAAAGTGTTTGGCTATTTTAGATCCTTTCTATGATTGTCCATAGGTTTTTTGGTAAGATTTATTTTATTTATTTATTTTAGAGAGAGAGAGAGAGAGAGAGCGAGCATGTGCAGGAGGAGGGGCAGAGGGAGAAGATATCAAGCAGACTCCCTGCTGAACTCTGAGTCCAAGGCAGCGCTCAACTCAGGGCTGATCCCACAACCCTAAGTTCAGGACCTGAGCTGAAATCAAGAGTCGGTTGCTTAACTGACTGAGCCACCCAGGGCCCCTGTATTACTATACAGAGTTAGACTCACCATGAACTTTTATCAAATAAGCTTTTTAGAATGTTGATTGGGACTGTGAGAAAGCTATTCAATTTGGAAAGAAGTGACATCCTAAATGTATTAAGTACACTAATCATGAAGAGTATACGTTTCTCTATTTAGTGACATCTTCATTTTCTTTCAGCAAAGATTTGTAGTTTTCAGTGTTCAAATCCCACATACCTTTTATACAATTTTCAATGCTACTTAAGAATTGAATTTTTAAAATTTCATTTGCTATTTTTTACTGCAAATATATAGAAAACCAGTTAGTTTTGTATATCCATCTTATATCTTGGGATCTTACTAAATTCACTTATTAGTAAGTTGAAGATTTATTAGAGTTTTCTACATAAAAAAAATCATATCACCTCTGAATAAAGACTTTTCCACTTCATTTCTTCCTACATTTTTGTCCTTTAATTTCTTTTTCATTATTTCTAGTAAGCACTTTCATACTACAATATTGAAAAGAGTGCTAAAAATAAACATTCTTGCCTTTTTGCTGAACTTAGCAGGAAAGCATTCAGTTTTTCACTATTAAGTATAAAGTTAGCTGTAAGTGTTTTGTAGATGTCCTTTATCAGATCCTATTTGCAGTTTGTTGATAGCAATTTTCTAAAATCTTCAATAAGTGTTGAATTTTGTCAATATGTTTTCTGCACTTATTGAGATAGCCATACAAATATCTCACTTTTTTTTTTTTCTACTAATGTGGTTAATTTACACTGGTTTTCAAATGCTGAACAACTTGCACTCTTAGGATAAGCCCCACTTGGTTTTATTATCCTTTTCATACATCATTGGATTTGATTTTCTAGTATTCTGTTGAAGAGTGTTGTATCTATGTTCTAAAAGATTCTGGTCATAATTTCGTTTACTTGTATCTTGATTTTGGCTCAATGTCTTGGTTCTGATGTCAGGATTATCCTGGACTCACACTACAGTTTGGAAAACAGTCTCTCACTTTCTATTTTCTGGGTTTATGTGATATTAGTATTAATCCTTTTGAATGTCTGACACAATTCACCCATAATACCATTTGAGCCTGAAGATATATTATTTTGAGGGAAGGTAGTGGGTAGTTATTATAAATTCTATTTATTTTTTTTAAAAAGATTTTATTTATTTATTTGAGAGAGGGGGAGAGAGAGCATGTGCAAGCATGTGCGGGGGAAAAAGCAAAGGGATAGGGAATCTCAAGTAGACTTGGGCTGCGTGCAGAGGCCAACGTGGGGCTCACGACTCTGAGATCATGACCTGAGCTGATCAAGAGTCAGATGCTTGCCCACTGAGCCACCCAGGCACCCCTATAAATTCTTATTTCTTAAGTAGATAAAGAGCTACTGAGATTTTTTTCTTTTTGTGTCCGTTTTGTAATGTCAGTTATTTGTCTATTTCATATAAGTTATCAATTGTATTGACAAGGAGCTCTACATGATATCTTTTTAACATATGTAGGATCTGTAATAATATCTTTACTTTCATTCCTGCTATTGATAATTCATTCTTTTTCTTTTTTTCCTTATGATTCTTACTAAGAACTAATCAGTTTTATTAATCTTTTCAACAAGTTTCCATATGGTCACTATCTTTAATATTCATGTTCTAGTTTATAGAATTCTCCTTTCTCTTTATAATTCCCTCCTTCTATTTACTACTTCACTCTATATTATATCTTTCTTCTTTTATAAGTATGTAAAACAATATGCTTCCCTCTACTAACTGCTTTAACCTCATCCCACAAATTCTATTGTTGGATATTCATCATTCAGTTCAAAATATTTTCTAATTTCCTTTTCAATTTCTTTATTGACCCATGGATTATTTAGAAGATTATTTCTTCATTTTTAAATATGTGGTGCTTTTTTTGTCCTAGAAATCCTATAGTTATTGATAGCTAAATTTTATTGTGGTCAGAAGACATAGTCTCTGTGATTTCAATCTCTTAAATGTATTGAGAGTTTTTTATGGTCCATAATATGATCTATGATGTAGAACCTTCCATGTGTATTTGAAACAATGTGTGTTCTCCAATTGTCAGATAGAGGATTCTATAAATACTATGTCAAGTGGAGGAAAGAGTTATTTATATGCTTTTTTTGTTTTTGTTTTGTTTCGTCTACTTGACGCATCAATTACTGAGTAGGGCTATGAAAAACTCCAACTTACGTATTTTATTGTTTCTCCTTTTAGTTCTATCAGATTTTTGCCTCAGGTATTGTGAAACTCCATTATTAGATGCTTACACATTAAGATGATTACATCCTCATGATTAATTTTCCTTTTATCATTAAGAAATATCCTCCTTATATTACTCAGCAATTAGAAACGACAAATACCCATCATTTGCTTCAACGTGGATGGAACTGGAGGGTATTATGCTGAGTGAAGTAAGTCAATCAGAGAAGGACAAACATTATATGGTCTCATTCATTTGGGGAATATAAAAAACAGTGAAAGGGAATAAAGGGGAAAGGAGAAAAAATGAGTGGGAAATATCAGGGAGGGAGACAGAACATGAGAGACTCCTAACTCTGGGAAACGAACTAGGGGTGGTGGAAGGGGAGGTGGGTGGGGGGTGGGGGTGACTGGGTGACGGGCACTGAGGGGGGCACTTGATGGGATGAGCACTGGGTGTTATTCTATATGTTGGCAAATTGAACACCAATAAAAAATAAATTTATAAAAAAAATAAAGAAATGTCCTCCTTTACCTGTGGTAATAGTTTTTGCCTACCTCATCTGAAAAGACAAAGCCACATCAGCTCTCTTATGCTTGTTGTCCATTTGGCTTATCTTTTAACCTGTTGTCCCTTAGTATATAATATGTGCCCCCAACTCTAATCCTAACCACTTTCACAATTGTCTCTTTATCTTTAGTCTTTGGCAGTTTTTAATGATGATATGTCTATGTACATTTCTCTTTTTACTTACCCTGCTTTGCTAATTTGTGGTGTTCTTAGATATGTGCATTTGTGTTTTTCTCCGAATCTGGGGAATTTGGTCATACTTTCTCATATTGCTCCAAATCACTCTATTTTCCCTCAGGGACTCTAATTATGTGTATAACAGATTATATTGTCCCAAGTATCACTAAGGCTCTCTTCATTTTAAAAAATCTTTTTTTTCTATTCTTCAGATTGGACCATTTATTTCAGATATTCACTTTTTCATTTCTAGAGTTCCCATTTAGATTATTTTTATAGTTTTTTTTTTCTGATATCCTCATTGGTTCCCTCACTAGGACTGTCTTCTCTTTTAAGTCCTTAACCATATTTATAGAAGCTGCTTTAAAGTCCTTGTCAGCTAAATCTGACCTCTGGTTAAATCTGAGGTCTATTTCTCTAGGTCACATTTTCCTAGTTCTTCATATGCTTGGGTTTTTTTAATTGTTCACTGGGTATTGTGTGTGACACACAGACAAGAAGCTAAAGCATTCGTCTTCCTTTAAAGACTTGACATTTTGTTCTTAGGGTATGGCATTACTTCAGGGCATGGCCTTTCTGTGTTCTCAAGAGAATGCCCAAGTCGTTCAGTGAGGTCTCCCCACTCTGTGATGGAACCCCAATATCTCATAGCACTGGGTGAGCTGCGGTTTCTCTGTGTTGCCTCTCTTTCTCACAGCAACTGCTCTCTGCTGTATTTCAAACAGTCTTGGCTCAGTCCTAGACCACAGACCTGGGATAAACATCCATCAGGTTTGTGGGTCCCCTGTGGGCAACTTCCTCTTCTCTAGTGCTCTGCCCACAAGAGTGAGCAGCCCCAATTCCCAGTCACTGCCTCCCAAGTCAGCAGACCACTACCTCTCTTGGGCTCCTGTTTACTTCTCCACTTTTAGAAAAGTCCTGCTCTGCCTATTCTTGAACACCTGAGAACAGTGGTCTTGAATATCCTGTTTTCATAGCTGTTTATGGTGGGAGGATTACTCTGTTGTGGCCAGGAGTGCAAGTGATAGCTCTTACTGTGTTTCTTTGTGAGAACCACCCCACCCCCTCCAAGAATGTTGATGAGTAGATTCCTTCACTTCATTACACCTTACACCAATAAAACCTTTTGGAATCCTGACAAATCGATTACATACTTTTCTCTTAGAGGGATGGTGTGTTACGTTCACTTGAGGGAGGGCTTCTGGGTAGCTCAGTCTGTTAAATGTCTGCCTTTGGTTCAGGTCATGAACCCAGGGTCCTGGGAATGGCTTTGCAATGACTGGCTCCCTGCTCAGTTGGAAGCCTGCTTCTCCCTCCCCCTCTGCTCCTTCCTCCACTCATGCTCGCTCTCATAAATAAATAAATAAATAAATAAATAAATAAATAAATAAAATCTTTAAAAAAAATATTGACTCTTCGCTACTGAATCTCTTGACTTGCAGCATAGATCACACTTTTCTTTCTTCTGCTATACTGTTGGGCAACATTACCAATTTCCCTGGATGTAGCCAGAAACCAAATACTGCCAGAAATATGGAGATGTCCACACTCCTAAAGTTCTATGCAGTCCTGAGACTGTTCCACATATCTTGGAGGTGTGCAATGAGCTAGAGAATAAGTGGTTGCAGAAATTTCCTTTATGACAATGTGGGGGAGGACAGGATACACACTTAAATGTCTAAATTCTTGGCTTAAGGGGCCTTTTGCTTGGAATTGAGAGCTCTTTACCTCCTTGCGCATCATGAGAACTTTCTCACTTATTACAGATCTCACTGTAGGAGGAGGATTCATATCTACCTTAATTTTTGTTCAACAAATATCTCATACCTAGCTTCCTGTAAGAAAGCTACCTATTTTCCTCTTTTTTATGTCAACCTCAATCTGCTTCCCCAAGAGCAAATTTCAGAGCCTTCCCAAGTGTGTGGTGCAGCCGATATTATGTGGTAACTGAACTACCAATGACTCTAGCATAGACCCTGGCCAAGCAGACATTCAAACTGAATATACATAGAAAACTTTTCTCTCCTGCTTATTAACAATCACTTAGGACTTCAACTGTCCCAGAACGCTCTTCCCTCCCACATGCATTAGAGCATTCATATAGTCTACCAAGGCAAAGAGTTCCTGTTCACTTTCCCTTAAACACGATGAGCATATGCATGTACAATCCCTGGCTGGGTCAGTGAGATCCTCCTCCACACAACCTTGAGTCTCTTTTCCCTGGTCTTTTGTCCAGTGCTTCTTACCTCAAGGGTCTGGAAGAAGGCCAGCTGTGCCAATGCTTATACAGCCTGCTTGACTGCAAGCACCACGGCAGTGCCAGGAGAACCACTTTCTGTTGGTGGGATAGGGCAAAAGCCTATCTCCATGCATTCCCAAAATGACATCCCATATTTTCCCCTCTTTCCTGACCATCTTCTTCTCTGATTTCCTTCTAAAACCTAGAATTTCTGAAGCTGGACCTGCCTGCTTCTGCTCTGACCCAGCCCAAGCACAGTCTGTCTTTCACCCTCAGACCACTCGTTTCATTGGTGGTCCTTCCGGTTGGTTCTCTCAACAGTACCTTTCATCTCCATGTGTGTCTGATATGGAATTCATCTTCAAAAGCAAGTTAGAAAATGAGAAGGTTAACACAAGTATAATCTTATGAGTAATTTCTCAAATTCCTAGGTTCCAGGATTTAGCGGTAAAAATGCAAATTTAAAACATTTCTTTCATGTGTGAAATATATTCAGCTATGTCATTTTAAAATCACATTAATAATATCTCATTTGATATCCAGTGATTACTCCAATTGACATATTATGATCGCGCCTGAGTTACAATTAACGAACAAATTTAACAAGACTAGCACTGAAAGTCTATCCAAGAAGGTTAACAGTTCCAGAGGAACTTCCATAGGAGATCAATCTATAATTCATATGTTGAATGGGGAGAATTAAATATATTGGTCTTTCCTAAAATAGGTCATTATTTTTGTACATAATTTATTTTTTAAAACTAGCTGAAAGTTAAAAAGAAAAGATTTGAGTTATAAGGCAAATTCAGTTCCTAAAAATTAACACACACACACACACACACACACACACACAATCTACTTGTGAATCATGAAGCTCTTTTTTCTAAATGAATCTTGTCTTGTCAACATCAGAAATAAAGAAAAACCACATCAAATGGGCAATGCCAAGTCAGATTTCTTACCTCTTCTGGAGATGTACCAATGCTCCACCATCACAGACTTCAGCCTCTCCTGGAGGTGAGCTCCCTGGTTCTCCCCTCCTCAGTCTGGCTGACTTTCTCAATTCCCTGCCATTCCTGTATGAGCTTTTAACCTGCCTAGCTTATTGCTGAATTGAGGCCTAGAATCCTCAAAAGAAGGAAGAGAAGGAAATGCTCCCATGGAGTGGAAAGAAATCACTTTGGACTCAATTACTATGGGTCTCTCACTGAGAAAGTCTTCCTCTTCTATGGTTTATGCAAAATTAAAGTCTTATGGACACTTGATGTGCAGTAGGTTATCCAGTCAATTTAATATTTGAGCAAAGGAGTGCTTCTCTGAAAATGGTTTGGAATTGAGAATTCACCCACTTTCAGGAATGTAAAGTATTGCAGCCACTGCAGAAAACAGTATGGAGGTTCCTGAAAAAAATTAAAAATAGAACTATCCTACAATCCAGTAATTGCACTACTGGGTACTTGTCTCCCAAATTCAAAAGCACTAATTCAAAGTGATATATGCACTCCTATGGTTATTGCAGCATTATTTACAATAGCTAAACTATGGAAAGAGCCCAAATGTCCATTGATAGATGAATGGATAAAGATGTGAAATATATATGCAATGGAATGTTATTCAGCCATAAAAAGGAATGAAATCTTGCCATTTGCAACCAACTAGATGGATAGAGTATAAGTATACTCTATACTTAGAGTATAATACTAAGAGAAATAAGTCAGAGAAAGACAAGACTATATGATCTCACTCATGTGGAAATTGAGAAACAAAACAAATATGCAAAGGGGAAAAAAAATAAGAGAGGCAAACCAAGAAACGGATCCTTAACCATAGAAAACAAACTGTTGGGTACCAGAGGGAGGTAGGTGGGGGGATGGGTTAAATAGGGGATGGAGATTAAGGAGTGCACTTATCATGATGAAATAATAATAGTAATAATAATAATAATAATAAGTAAAAGAACAAGTTAAAATAAACTTTATCTCTTGAAAAAAACAACAACAAACCCACCTTTGTAGGGCCAAAATGTGTAATCATTTCAGTAATCCCTTCTCCTTAGTCTTTAATGCATTCTTCACAAGAAAACTAAGTCTTCTTGAATAAGAAGAATGTCTGCTATATAAAAAGTGCTCAGTAAGTGTTAGCTATTATATCATGCTCTTGTTGAATTACTGAGAGACACTCTGGAATGGTGGAATTGAAACTAAACTCCCCAGTTGAGTTGGTACATGGTCTTATTCAATGCAGTGTCTTACTGCTTACTTACTGCAACTATGCAAATTATGGATATTCAATAAAGGCTTGCCTGAAAGCACAGAGGTCAGAAGGGAGGGGAAAGAGAAACAGAGAAAAGAAGAGAGGGAGGAAGAAAGAAGGCTCGCTAGTGCCTACAGATGTGATTTCTACACTGAGTGGGAGTTTAGAAGAGAGTAGGTTTATTTTAATTAGAGGTCTCTGATTCCAAAAGGACTAGAATCATTCAACCACTTTAGTCAAATTGTTCCTAAAATGTGTCCCATCTGTGCACTTTGACACATGACATTTTATAGTCCTGGAATATTTCCTTCCTTCTCAACTATTAATAGTCTATCCATTTCTTAAGCTCAATTTCAATTACACCAGCTCCATGGATGTGTCCTCATCTTCCAAAGTAGAAGCGACCTCTACTGTTCTCAAACATGTTATAGCGTATAACACTTCTATTATCTATAACCAATTTTATATTGTTAGTTATCTTTTCATCAACTTATTTTTATCACTTCAAATAAACTCTGCATGCTTCTGTGGTAGAAACTCTATGATGTTTTAGATCACCACCCACTGTATGTTTCATATGATGTTCCATTTCTCTCTGGTGCTGAATAGTCTACCAGGCCCTCTCAGTCTACACTGTTCATGTTTTTCCCTCTTGCTCTGGGCCCTAGTATATTGCCCTGCATAGACTGCATCATCCAAATCCCTCACTCTGTGACTTACAGTGAGCTAGGCCAATGGGGAACCTCTAACACTGGCAACAAACATTCCCAGTTCCCTCCCTGCAGAGATCCAAAGACTGGCTGAGGCCCCACTGAAGGTCAGAGCCCTTTATGGCAGATCTCTCCACCTGGCTCTCTCCATTCTTTGGAGATGGAGACCCCCCATCTCCACTCATCCAACTGGGTGGGTCTTCCTCTTCAGGGTTTGCTTATTACTAGCCTCAAAATACTACATTAATTTATGAGGCTTCCTTACCTTGCCCCTGTTCATATCCTTGCAAAAAGAGCTTTTATCAAACTTTTGTCAAATTATCATAATTTAAGTACACTCTCTCTTTCTTGCTGGGACCCTGATAAATACATCTGCTCCATTTTCCTGTTTGCACTTAATATCTGAAACGATCCTATTAATTGATGTATTCACTATTTTATACTCTTTCCTTCCTCATCCCTTAATAAAGGAGCTCTAGGTCCATTTGGCAGGCATCTTGTCTTGTTCACCACTATTACCCTCAGCTTCTAGAATAGTGCCAGACAGGGAAGAGGCAGTCTATTGAACAAATAAAAATTTGTTCAATAAGTACATGTATATTCTAATTCAAAGTAATATCACTAAAGTTTATAGATTTAAAAGATGATTCCAAAGCACTAAGTCAGTTATTGACTCATATTTTCAAGGTTTACAACAACACACTAATTTAGAGTCTGAATGTAGCATTTCTTTAAGCCCAGTCAAAACACAAAATGCTTAGCTCTCCACATTATTTTCCTAAAGTTGAGCTTCTAACAAAGGGAAACAAAGCAGAAAAATCCTGGGGCATAATGTAGAAGGAAGACAACCTCCAAACAACCTTTTTTTTCCCCCAAGGGAAATTTGATACTTGCCAAGAAATTAGGCTGTAATTCAAGAAGCATCTCAGATATCACTGTAAATCGTTTCCCAACTCAAAACAAAAATTTATCACTGTTGTTGAGTTGCCCTTCAACTATAATCTCCCTATTTCCTGCCTAAAATTATGCTTCTAAAGTACATTAATATCTACTAAGATAAGGCATAGGTCTTTTTCTCACATGTGTTTTAGAGGGTTGTTTTTTTTTTTTTTTAAAGATTTTATTTATTTATTTATGAGAGACACAGTGACAGAGGCAGTGGGAGAAGCAGGCTCCCTTTGGGGAGCCCAATGTGGGACTTGATCCCAGGACCTGGGATCAACCTTAGCTGAAGGCAGACACTCAACCACTTAGCCACCCAGGTGCCCCTCTTTTTCTTACATGAATATCCAAAAATTACTTTAGGTGTTCAAGACAGAGAAGTGAAGGAAAGATGGGAAGTGAGACCCTACCGACCTCTTTCTTGAATGAGATATTGTGAACTATAAGGAAAACCAAGAGTGAGATGCACAAAAGAAAATTGTTTAGAAGACCTGAATCTTCCATGGCAGTCATGCCACTGGGGAATGCAGCACTTCAGTGGTAGAAGTACTTTCCTTTCTTGACAGCTGTTAAAAAATGAAGTTGGATCTACAGTTCCAAAATGAGCTCATGTGGGTGTAGCAAAAATCTTGTCCCTATAATATGTCCTCCAAGAAGCTCTAACAGCTGTTCAACTACTAACAAATGGCTATTTTCTTTGGCTATTATCACTGAATTATCCTAGTCAGAACCACAATCCACCTAAGGAAGCTGATATTATCTACAAATCAACAGATGAGGAAACTCAGCATATAGTATAGTATATAAAATATACTGAACAGTAATATAGTAAATAATATTTACTATATAAAATACCATATAAAAATAATAATGTAATATAGTAAACAGGATTTTCAGGGATTTGATAGAAATTTGAGTGGTATTTTCCATTACTTACTAGTAGGATTCATTTCCAATATTTTTTCTCAAATACTGATGAAATGTTTCATGATTTGTTTTGGCTTTTACATAAATTTAATTGTGTATACATTTGATTGGAGCCCATGACTCATTTGCAATAGAATTTCCTAAAACTTCCACCTCATTTTCAGTATTCTCAGGTTTCTCAGAGATACAGCCTCTCCCAGTTCCCAGAAATTTGCCACCTCTGGGGATGTTACCACATTATCACTTAGAAGCATACCGACCCCCAGATCTACTCTTGAATGAGCTGCCATTTGACAGAATTTCTCCTTGCTCAGAGAAGCAACCAGAGAGACACGATGAGATCATATAGATATTTATCACTGACTCCGGTTACTGAGGGAAAGCTAGAAAGTCAATACTCTCAGCTAAAGATTCTCAAATAGGTCTGATCTTAAGTAGTGGGAGCTAGCACTTGGTCTTTCCAGGCCCTGCATGGAAGTTAGGTGGAGCCAGTCAGGAGGTGAGGGACGCTGGCGAGGGCGATGTCTTAGGAGACAGGATTCACACCAAGGTCAAGCTCCTGCCTAGCAGGGGTCTCTAAAAGGAAGAGGAGCACTCCAAGGTTTGGTCAAGGGCACAGAGAGGTGGGAAGAACACAAATTTATTTTAATCATTTCCTGACCTCTTCCATTTTCTTATTTCTGTATTTTAATATTTCTATCTTATAGATATACTTCAATGCATATTTTATTATTGTATATATTTATTTATAAAACCCCATATATTGTATATACTTCCATTTATACACATCCATACACAATTCCTTTATATGGTCTATAAGGAAACAAACATTTTTGGAAATGATTCCTCAAAAATTGTTATTAATAGGTATATGAACAGGAAACTCCAGAATTTTCGAAGACTAGAAATGAGATGGATGCAAAAGAGCGAGTTGGAAGAGCAAGCTAAGAGTTTGGGGAGCACCCACAGGGCACAGAATGATGAGATACCAGAGAAAAAGAGCAGCATGAACTCAGAGAACTGCCTGGAAGGAGGGTCCAGAGCAAAGGCACAGGAGGACTGTGGCCACTAGGACGAGGAAGCACACGCTGCCGGTCTCTATTTCCTGCCAGGGGAAGAGGCCTATGAGGAGCCAGACGGACATGGCTGACCTCACAGTCTCCCCAGCAGCTGGTCATTAGCTGACTGCGCCAGGGACGCTATGTTCACCCAACATCCTTTCCTTGCCTCCAGGCCTCTGGGTCTAGTCTCCATCCACTGAGGAATGAGTCTTCCTCTGTTTCTAAGTCTTCACACTCTCTGACTCTTCTCACTATTGTTTCCCTGTTTCTGCCATCTGGTCCTCAAAATTCCTCTTGTTCCTGCCCTGGGAGAGGGCCGCTCAGACAGCTGAAGATTCGAGAAGGGGTTAAGGCTCTGCTGGTCCACATCCTCCCAGGTCCCACGGTAGCTCCACCGCCTCTCCTGAGCACCCCGCTTATTACCACAGAAGGGGAGCTGGGGAAAGCCAAAATTAATGTTTCTAAAGATGGCCAGGCTTCCCATGGGTAACAATATGATTTCTCCATGGTGGTTGTTTTTCTTTTTTTCTTTTTCTAACTCTCAAGGCTGGGGGCCGAGAAGAGGGAAGTAGTGTCTGCTCTAGTTCCTCACACACCTTTTTTACACAGTCTTGGCAAAGGTTCACATTTCCAAGTCAGCTTCACTCATTTTATTTCCCAGATGTTTTTATGCTCCACGACCAAAGCTAAACTCCAACTGCTCCTTCCCTGTCAAATGCCGACACCATCTGTCCCCGTCACTTCTCCCCACCCCATTACTGGCACCCCAGCTGCCAGGATCCCGGAGGCAGAGAAGCACCTTTTTATTGCAATATTTACATGAGCACCCTTGCCATGGGGTCATCCTCTGTGAGAGGCTGTACAAATGGGGTTTGCAGGGTGAAAACCACATGGAGATCACTCTCACCACCTTAGGGCAGTCCTGAGTGGGAGGCTAGTCAGGGGGGCGGGAGGCCTCAGTCACTCTTTCCAGTCTATCCTGTGGACTTCCAGGTGTCACTGTGAGCAGATTTTTGACAGTTTAATGTTCAGGATTGGTAACCCTTACCAGAATTCCTTGGCCAAATTCAATAGCTACTTATATTCAAGCCAAAGCACTTTGTTCTTACTCAACAGTTGTTTGAATTAACTCCCTTAAAGCACCTGTGACCCCTATAAGCCGCTTCAAGGCAAAAATCTTGTGATATTTTTGGACTTCAAGCCCTCAGACACTAGTGGATTGATAACATTAACTGTCCTAGAAGTCAGCTTGTTTCACACAACATTTGGAACATAGTTTACTAAAATAACTATCGGTTGTTTACCTAAAATTCAAACTTAACCGGGTGTCCCGTATTCTTATTTGTTAAATCTAACAACCCTACCACGCCCTGGGGGGAAAAAAATGTCCAGGACTTGGGGCAAAATACCTCTTAATAATAAAAAATACAAAATACCCCTTAATAGTAAAAACTATCTTAATAATCAACTAGACTTCCAATTTTCTTCTTATGTCCCACCACCAAAACAGAACCTCATGCTGTTCTCCCAACATTCAGAAAGCAAAACAATAGAAAGAATTTTCTCGATTTTAATCTTTTCTTTAGCAATAGCTTCCCTAACCATTTTAGCGCTGCTTAATATTAGCTGCCAGCTAATATCAGCTATGTCAGAAAAAGGGAACAGCTGTCAATAGGAAAAAGCACTTAACCATCCTTGGTTTGGAAGTTTGCCTTTTTCATGGACAAGTATTCTTAGTTTGTTCCATTTATATTATATGGTCAAATTTTCTGATAGTAAAATTCTTCCCAGTTAATAGGATGGCTTTAAATACATCTGTCTCTCATTGTGTTCTTGCAGGGACAGTTATTGGAACAAATGTGAAAAACATCAAATTAATCAAATCTATTCCTTTTATTTCACATATGCAGAAAATGAGGCTCAGAAAACTCTAAGAACGTGCTTAGAGTTAGGTAGATGGCCCTGATGTGTCAGTGACTAAACTTGGTGTCTCAGGGCCCAGACCAATGCCTGATGAAAGAGAGGACGCCACTTTTCCATCGGCCGAAGCCCCCAGCCAGGTCTTCCCTGGCCGATGAGTGCCTTTAATCTAGTCACTGAGCTTCTCTTTCCCTCTTTCCCCATTTACAAAAGCGAGAATGTCATACCCCTGCAGAGAAAACAAGAAAATGTATCCAAGTGGCTTAATAAGCATTTATTAAAAATATGATCACCAGCTGTTATACATAAGTACTGAATCACTAAGTGTACAACTGAAACTAATATTACACCCTATGTTAACAAACTGGGAGTTACTTAAAACTTTTAAAAACCTACTTATTTTTTAAAAAATCAATGTAACAAAATACAAGCTATGTGTTTGCTATAAAAAGTTGACACTAAATACCAGTTGTTCTCCCCTTTCAAATCCGTACCCCTTTGTGTGCTAAATGTCCGTATTATCTAACTTTCTCTATCCTTTATAAAATCAGTATCATTTCCTAGCTATAATACAAAGAAAAAGTAAAAATAAAGTGATTTATAATTAAACAGCACATAATTTCTGTGACCTCAATTGCCACCCATATGCTGAGAGCCTTTCAATTTTATTACCTGCCTGTAACGCTCATTTGAGTTCTAGTCCTTCAAATCTAACTCTTTAGCGTCTCCATATGGGTGACCACAGGTCCCACAAACTCAGTATGTCCAACACTGAACCTTGTCCAGGTGATTCCCACTCATTCTTCAAAGCTCAGCTGAAGGGACACTCAATCAAAGAAGCCTCTTGTGCCTGGGCCTGAAGTCCCCACTATATCTGCTCACAGCATCCAATGCTCCTTCTCCATAATCCTGTCCAAAATAATTTTTAACAGCCTTATTGAGATACAATTTACACACCATAAAATTCACCCAAAGTATATTGGTCAATGATTTTTAGTATATTCATAGATATGTGCAACCACCACCACGGTCAACTTTAGAACATTTTAATCACCTCCAAAAGAAACCTATACCCTTTACTATCACTGCCCTATCCCCAGCATCTCTGCCCCAGCCCTAAACTAACACTAAAGTGCTTTTTGTCTCTAGATTCCTCAAAGCCCTTGCAACATATCACTCCAAATTTGAAGGTGGAGAATCCAATTAAGCTTCTTTTTATCACTGGAATAAAAGTCACTCTGCAATCTATTTTTGTACATTTTAGCAATAGTTTGCAAATGATAAACAAATCTACAAATGTGTCTTTAACATTTTACATACCTCTGCATGCTTTACCGCAGAATCTGATTCAGTAAATCTTGGGTGGGGCCTGAGAACTGGCATTTCTAACAAGCACCCAGGTGATGCCAATGCTGGTGCTCCAGGAACCACACTTTGAGAAGTAGGGTCTTAGGCCATCATACTTTATGCTCTTCAAGCTTGCTGGCACTTAAAAATGTGTTCAAATAGTTTTTGATATATTATTGTACTTGAGATTCATACAGTAGGAACTTATCAAATATTTGTTGAAGTACTACTTAGCAAATGAGTAAACAACATTCAAATATAAAAAGGCTCCCTTACAAGTGAGGGAGGTTGGGGTTGTTTCTGAAACAGCAGATAAAAATAAGAAGTCTCAAGAATCAAGGAATCCAAGAAAGAAGTAAATCAGATCCTAAACAATAATTCAGGGTGTAAGGAGACGTGAGTCACTGAGTTGAGTATAAATGATAATAAAAATGAAGCCAGGAAAGAACTTGTGAACATACCAACCAAATGTTTACACTCTCTGAAAAAGAAAATAAAAAGCTTCAGTTGTCTTTATACAAAGATTATAAGGAGCTTAGGCAAATGAGAAACTACAGCCTTGGAAAAATGAAAATTTAAAGTGGATAGAAGAAAAAAAACATGCAAGAACAAGAAAATGAAGATGAAAGCCAGCTACAGATCTAAACAACAAAAATGAATTTTCTTTTGAGAAAATGAATCATGCAGACATGAAACTGAATTACTAGGTCAAACTACAATCTCTTGGATTTCAGGATAAACAGCACAAAAGCACACTGTGAAGAAATGTATGAACACCGATACCAGGAATTTTAAAAACTACAACTTGTCAGAAAGCTCATAGGCTCTCAGGAAATGCATTAGGCATAGGTACCTCACTAAGCCTTTACCACAAATCAGACACCGGACACTAAACTGGAAGGTAATCTTCGTTTGAGTCTGTCTTATTTAAGATTCAGGATTGCATTATCTGCAAATACTGTCTCCTCTTCCACCAGGTAATGAATGGGAGCTGGAGGGCTCAGCTCTAGGACTTCCTCCTCTCCCCATGATAATGACATTGACAACAGATACAGAGTCCAAAGATAAAGATAACCACGAAACTCAATAATTCACTTTTGGCAGCTCTATTTCTTTTTTAATTAACATCTTTTCCAAACAAGTGAGAAGTCCGCGCTGCAGAAAGCAGATTCCTGATAAGCACACCTTGACAGCTGCACATAAACAGGATCTGCAGGCTGAGGGATCACAGCCAAGTAACGTGACAGAAATTATTCACCAGGGCTGTGCAACAAGGCCTGGTGGGGTCTATCCCCTTAGTGAAGAGATTTACCATCAAAGTCATCCCAAAGTCGCAGCTGAATGAAAGGACAAACTACTTTTCAAAAGCTCTAGCACCTTCAGAGGAAAAAGCAGCTTTGTGGACTGTGTCATGCAAATGCTTGGAAATAGCAACCCCAGTTATCCCTGGTCCCTCAAGTGGAGTTTAGAGGGTTCTTCTCTGTTCAATCCTAAACTAAGTAAAAGCTACATTTCTTCCAGATAGAATAATTTAATTGACCGAGATCACTTTTATGTCCAAATGTTGCCAAAAAACATCTAGTAAGAATACAAGATCGCTGCTCTATTTAGAAGCCAAACACCAATTAGCAGGTCCCCTTCATCATTAAGACTGGAGCTCTCAAACTGACGTGGTGGTTAGTTAATTTGGAGAATTTAGCACTTTAACACTTAGCGGGAACTGAATTTCCATTCCATCAGATCTCTGCATTATATATTAGAAAGTGCATTTCTGGTTCATCAGGCTCCACTTAACTAAGGCAAAACACATAGCTGTGAGGTAACTCTCAAAGCCACAGTGCTTAAATGAACCATGACCAATTTTTAAACAGGGCTTTTTAAAAAAGTAATACTGTCATCAGCTTCTCAATCCACACACCACAGACCCGCACCCCAGCCAAGTGTGTCTAATTGCTTCTCTGCTGGGCCCACCCGCACTCTGGGAGCCATCCTGTCCCTGGGCAAAAAATAAGGACGGGTCCAGCGTCGCACTCCGTTCTATTACTAAAATGTTCTGTAGCTATTCCCCGGCCTTCTCCCTAGGACCGAGACACCCTGGGGCCCAGCCTGCACGGAACTGCCACATTTTTCCTTGATCCTCTGCCCCTGCACTGTTTCTCAGTTCCCTTGGTTGGCCGACCTCTTTGCCTCTCTTTTTCCTCACGATGAAAGTATCCGCCTCCTAGACCTGAATTACGTTCCAGACTCTTCCAGGGGCCTCAGCCCTGTTGCCCAACTCCAGCTCCCCTTGGTTGTCCTGCTGTCATCCAAGTTGTCATGTGACAAACAGGCAAGAGAAAAATCCATTTTATTTCATCTCATCTTAGTATCATGGTATATCTCACTGGACTTTATTTCATAGTAGCGGACGGTGAAAGAAGTGACTGGCTAACAGAGAAAGGCTGCCCTTGGTTAGTAACAGTGATGATCACAGAGAGCCTTCAAAATCACTGTTTTCCCATTTTGCATTCTTTATATCAGGATGTATTCCATCTCTTAGTGATAGTACCTGATGTAAGAGAATAAGCAGGAAGTCCCATATGGCCCCTCATAAGACCTGTATGTGAAAGGCCATAACACAAAGTGTTGCTCTATGAAAGAGATGAAATACCATGGGGAATCAGAGGTGGTGGAAATTTCTCAGAGCTACAATGATTCAAGAATACTTCACTGAGAAGGTGGGATCTGAGTTGTCTTGAAAGATGGGGAGATTTGGGTCATGTAGAAAAAAAGGGAAGAGGATTCCAGTGAGAACAAAAAAGTAAATGCAAAGAGATGATAGAATGTACTAGAAGGAACAAAGACCTCTGAACTACAAAGGCGGGCTTTGAAGTTCAGCCCTACCATTTCCTATCACAGTGGCCTAGGGAAAAGCCCCAAATGTCAACTCTCTTCCTCTTCAACTGTAAAATGGAAAGAATAAAATAACTTCGCATATGACTTTTGTGATATTATATATATATCCAAAGACATATATATCCAAAGACAGTCAGTTGCCCTACACATTGTATGTAGTCAACACACAAATATTCACTCATAGCTCGGCTGGAGGGAAGAATATTTGAAGGTAGTGAGGGAAGAAGTAGGTTGGGGGTGCAGGCCGGGGCCACATCATGCTGCGCTCTGAGCTCAAACTCAGGGAAGCTACAGCCATAGAACAGTATAAAGTAAGAGCGTCATGCAGACAGAGCTGTGCTTCAGAGTAACTTAATTTGGTAGCCACATGGGAGGGCAGATTGGAAGAGGGTAGACTGGAGATATACAATCCAATTAGATATAAAGGAATTCGTGCAGAGAGAGAGAGAGAGAGAGAGAGAGAGAAGGGGGTGAAAATAAGACGAGTCAATTCTAGATATTTAAAAAAAAAAAACGTTTAGGTTTGGTAACTACATGGATGTCGAAGTCAAAGGGAACAGAAGAAAGGGAATTGGGTAAAAAGACAGTGCTACTGATAGATTTAGAGAACCCAAAAGAAGGAGTAAGCTTAAAAAGATAAAAAATGAACCTAATTATGTTTGAGGTTCTAGCAGGGCATTTGATTATAACAGTTCTAAACACATGGGAAAACCTTCAAAAATTAGAGCGTCATCTGGCAGCGGTATAAATATTATTTATTTCCTGTGTGGGAGCACAGGGCTATTGTTGCATATCCTAAGTCTGGCTCTTGCAGACGACGCTCCCATTTGTTGGCTTGGATGCAAGTGCCTAGCAGGCCGCGTTTGGTGAGCAGAACTGGCTGATGGGATGGACACAAGACAGCAAATAGGAGCGCTGTCATGACTATCATTTTTTTGGCTGCTCAACGTCTAACCCCCTTTCCTCCTGTGGGGAAGCCTTCAATGTGTGGGTTTTGATGGGAAGCCAAGTCCTACTTCTTACTGCAAAAGCCAAGGGAGAAGGCCACATACTCCCTCTCCTCACCCTTGGCAGATGGAGCATGCACAGGTGTCCGAGGCTTGGCCAAACAGAAGTTCCTATAAGAAAACTGAAATTTTGGGGGCACCTGGGTGGCTCAGCAGTTGAGTGTCTGCCTTTGGCTTAGGGTGTGATCCCTGGGGCCTGGGATCAAGTCCTGCATCCTACTTCTCCCTCTGCCTATGTGTCTGCTTCTGTGTGTGTGTGTGTGTGTGTGTGTGTGTGTGTGTGTGTCATGAATAAATAAAATCTTAAAAAAAAAAAAAAAAACTTAAATTTTTGAGCAAGTGAAGCAAGGCCCAGGAGACAGTTTGGAGCTGAGAGTTGGCAGTGGCACCTAGCAGCAGTAGACTTATCAGCCACTTCTCAACATGCCCCACCCTCTCTGGGTTTCTGTCCATATTCTAGTCCTACTTTCCTGGACTTTGGATCAATTTTTAAAACTATCCAATATCCTAACAAGATTTGTTTTTTTCTACTTAAGTTAGCCAGGGTCAGTTACTATGGCCACAGAACTTGAAAACTTGAAAACTTCTCTTCAGTGATCAACTTCTTGTCTGCATAATAAAAAAGTATTATACAGTAGTGGGTAGCCAGGACCTTAGTATATGACTCCCCTGTGTCTGTCCCCAGCTCTGTTCCTTACTAGCTGTGTGATCCTCACGAATCACTTCACACCCTATGCCGCGGTTTCTACATCTGGCAAAATAGGGGTCCCAGCAGTGACGCACCTCATGGTGATGACTTGGGAATAAATTTAATAATATAAAGTGCCCATGGGAGGGCTTGGCACACAGTGAACATAAATGTCAGCTGTGATTATTGATAACACTATGACAATAATAGTGTAGGTGTCCCTCAAATAAGATCGCTGTCTTTAGCACACTGGAATCCAACTGAAGAGGCAAGAGGTGTCCCTATTCAATATTCTGGAAGTAGGAAAGGATGGTATAGCATGAATACATAGGACACAAATATGAGTCTACACCCTGTTAGCATGTCAACTTATGGATGTTCATTTTTAAAGTAGCCACATTTATGCCACTGAAAAATTAGGGCCATGCCTTAAGGCCATGAAAAGTTTCCACGGTTCACCTAAGAATTGATGACAGGCTAAAGATTAAAGAACGATGAGCAAAGGACATTTGTTTCAAGCCTGAGTGGTGTCAAAAATTCCAAAGTACTTCAGGAAAGTCTATTTCAGTGTTCCCTAAGGGTTCTGGCCAGACACATGGGGATCCTAGGCAGAATAAAATTAAGACATGACCTCATAAGATCCTTCCTGAGGGAATGTGAGACTAAATCCCCCTGATGAGGAGTTAACCATAATCCAAATAAAGTCTCTTCTGCAAAGCAGAAGATGCTGTAGAATTCTTGGACCTGTTCTCATTGCCAAGGTCTGAATCACGCATGTTTTTTCTTTTTTTTAAGATTTTATTTATTTATTCATGAGAGACACAGAGAGAGGCAGAGACATAGGCAGAGGGAGAAGCAGGCTCCCTGCAGGAAGCCCGATGTGGGACTCGATCCCAGGACCCCAGGATCACACCCTGGGCTGAAGGCAGGTGCTAAACTGCTGAGCCACACAGGCGGCCCTGAATCACGCATCTTTTTAAATCTAAGCATGAGTTGTGTGGTGTAGCATCTATCAATAGTCTTGAAATTTTATACATCTCTGCATCACCTAAGACAACTACTTTTCAGGATTCAATCTTAGCAACATCTAGTATACCTGCCTTTAGAAATTCAATTTCATTTTTTCCTTATAAGTTTCCAGTTGTTCCAGCCCCATTTATTGAAAAAAACCATCTTGCCCTGTGGCTCTGCAGTGTCACTTCTAAAATAAATCAAGTGTCCACATGCACGAGCCTATTTCTGTGTTCTCTTCTTTTCCACTGATTGATCTGCCCATTCCTATGCCAGTGATGCACTATCTTAATTACTATGCTTTAATTCTAAGTCTTCTTTCCTGGTAGCTCAGGTCCCCTGACCTCATTCTTCTTCAAAAGCGCCTCCATTATTCTTGGCCCTCTCCCAGTTTATACACACTTTAGAATCAGCTCATCAAATTCCATCAAAACAAAAAAACACACACAAAAACCTTCAACCCATCGGGATTTGTATTGAGATTACATTGAATCTACAGGTCAATCTAGGGGAACATTAACATCTTTACAATATTGAAAGAGAGAAAGAGCAAACAGACCTCAGCTGGGAGAGATTTAACACTAAGTTAAATTCTGAGTTTTGGCTATGACTGGGTACTGAGGATTCAATTTACTGAAATAAGACCATGTGTGTAACTCTTTAAAGAGAACCTAAGACTTATTACCAGTAACCAGAAAAGACGGGCTGCTCAAGTTGCATCCTGGGGCTGGGAAGATTCCTCTGCTGGATACATTTTAAAGGGAAGATAAGAGACAAAACTCAAGTTGCATTTTGATTATATCGTAAGCAGTGCTTGCTCAACTGGTATCACTCGATACCAGTTTGGGCTTTTCTCAGAAAGTGTCTTGCACATCTTTTCTTAGATGTATTTTATTAAAAAGTTAGTTACCTTCTCTTCTATTTTTCTCATTGCACATTACTACTGCACAGAAACGTTTCTGAGTTTTTGTGTTAAATCTTACACACCTCAAAGAAGTCATTCCATAATTAGTTGATACACTTTCTTGTATTTTTCTATGTAGACAATAACACTGGTTGGCTGAATCTCTTCTAGAACTTGTGATGGCATTTCAGGGCTCCCATTCCATGAGGACACTGGGACGTCAGATTTCTGGCCTCAAAGCCCACAGGAAGCCTAGATCACCTGGCTCTGAGTCCCGAGGCTGCATGGACTCTCAATCCTCTTCACCTGCAAAAGCTGAACTCTTAGCCATACTTCCTGCTGCCAGACCATCCTGGGACCAATGCCCAATAAGCTGAAGGCTTTGGCTCCACTCACCATTTTTCATTTTTGCTTCATTTCTGTTCCACAGAGAGGAAGGTGCTCTTTTAGAGCTTGGATATGTATTTTAGTTTCCTATTTTAATATTTCTTCTGCCATTATTCATGTTTGTAAAGAAAGAAATTTATTAAGATATAAACTACCTTACCCATGACACTTTCTCAGAATATAATACAATCGTCTTCATAATGTCTTAACTATGGAAAATTTTTTGGATAAAGCACAGTGTATAAAAACTAAAAAGTAAATGTGAAATTCTAAGAGATCATTGGCAAATATTTAAAGAGCAAGATACTCTCAGGACACTTGGGTGGCTCAGCAGTTGAGCGTCTATCTTCAGCCCAGGGCATGATCCTGGAGTCCCAGGATCTGGTTCCGCATCGGGCTCCCTGCATGGAGCCTGCTTCTCTCTCTCTGCCTATGTCTATACCTCTCTCTCTCTCTCTCTCTCTCATGAATAAATAAAATCTTTTTAAAAATTAAAAAATAAAAAGAAAGATACTTTTAGCTACTTTGTCTAAAAGACAATCTTAATAGTGAGTATAATCTTCTCACATTTTCTACTAGATGTTACAGCATGGAACATATTTTACCTTCCAATTCTCAAAGTCAAGCACATAATAATGCTAAAGACTCTTTAGTGGAGTGCTTGACTTAAGGCAGGCCACATAACCTCCAGAGCCTCATTTTCCTCATCAAGTTGCATTATAATAACAACTATTTCAAAGAAACCATAATTGTATATAAGCTGGAAGAGAATGATGGGAGGTAAAGTTCTTACATTGCTCAGTAGAAGGGTAAAGCTACTGATTTTAGACTTGAAGTCAAATATGCATGTTAAAATAGGCAGGGTGACAACTAAAATAATAGATGTGGAGAATAAAGCTTTCCGGATAATAGAGGGAATGATAAAATGAGAAAAGAAGTGATAGAGAAAAAAGCCTCAATCAATCCAACAGCTGTACCCCCAACCCCCAATCCTGTCTCTGCCCTGTCTAGCATGGTCTGTGCCCTTCAAAGCTGACTTGTTTGGACCACACCCTGAAGCTCTCTTATTCTCTTGGTTCCCAGAGAGCTTGGCCAATAAAAGGCAGAGTAGATGATTGGGGGAAGGGAGTGGGGAGAAAGAGTGTAACAGAGTATCTATTCCCCAGCACTATCCTCACAGGAGCTACAGCTTCTGAAGGAGGATCTCTACAAATTCATTCTCCTGTCTCTCTTTCTCCCTTCCCCCATCACGATTCCTATAACTTCTCCCTCCCCATAGTTGTTTGAATTATGTCCTTCAAAAGGGTATGTTCAATTCCTAACCTCTAGTACCTGTGAATAAGAGCTTATAAGAAGTAGGGTCTTTGCAGGTGTAACCAAGTTAAGATAAGGTCAGACTGAATTAGGTGGGCCCTAAATCCAATGGCTGGCATCTTTGTAAGAGAAAAGAGAAGGAGTTTTGGGTACAGAGATACAAACGAGACACAGGAAAGACCATATAAAGGTGCAGGCAGCATTTTGAGTGAGCCAGCTGCAAGCCAAGGAATACCAAAGAGTGTCCTTGTGCTAGAAGCAGAGAAAGAATCTATTCTAAATCAAAAAGAGAATGGCTTTCCCATACCTTGATTTTGGACTTGTCTCTAAAACTGTAAGACAATTACTATCTGTTGCTTTAAGCCAGTAATTTGTTTCAATAACCCTAGGAAATAAATACAGTCCCCTTGTTCCTCCAGATTCATGCAATGACTTTGCTGCTCTGACTAGCTCCAGGTCCTCACACTATTTTTGTGGTTTTCCTACACCCTGTAAACCTACTTTTCTTTTGTAAATAAGAGCTTTAACAACTCTCTTCAAATTACCCAATTTTAGAGTTCACCAGTTTCAGGCCAGGACCTTGACTAAGACAGAAAGGAAGAGAAGAAGGGGAAAAAGAAATAGAAAAAAAAGCTTGATAAAGAGAAGGTACACAACAAGATGATAGAATAAGATAGTAAACCCAAATATCAGTCATCAGGTAGATAAATATCATAAAGTTGGGTGAAAAAATCAAATCATAGAAGAATACATGTAAAATTACATACTTATATAAAATCCAAAAAACTGGCACAAAAATAAAATGCATTGTTTAGAAATACACATTTAAGTTGTAAGATTTATAAGAATGATTAGACAAAATCCAGGATTGTAGTTATAGAAACGAAGACAACAGAAAATTTCCAAGTTGTTTGTTTCTTAAGCTGGGTAAGGTATACTAAGTGTTGTCTTTATTAGCATTCACTTAACTGTACATGTATATTTTATAAACTCTGGTTAAGGATGGTGATGTATGTCACAACAAAAATCATAATATTACAAAGTTAATTATAACATTCTTGGTGGTCAGTCATGTTAATAGCATGTACCCCTGATATAATATGAAAATGACGTTTTTCCAAGAAAACGTATAACCCCAGTTTAATCATGAGAATAGCCTATGACAAACTTAGTTTAAGGAACTGTCTACAAAATACCTGACCCGTACTCATTAAAACCATCAAAGTCGACAAAAACAAGGAACGCCTGAGAGACTGCCACAGACCAGAGAAATCTAAGGAAACATGACAACTAAAGGTAATGAAGTATCCTGAATGGGATCTTGGATGGAAAAAAGACATCAGGGAATTAAATATGGAGTTCAGTTAATAATAATGTACCAATGTTGGTTTCTTGGTTTTAACAAATGTACCATGGTAATACAAGATGCCAACAATAGGAAAAATTGAATAAGGGAAATATACACTATCCTTGCAGCTTTTCTGTGAATCTAAAACTATCCTAAACTTAAAAAGTGATTTGGAAGTTATTAAAAGCAAAAACAAAACTAAGTTTTTAAAGTTAAGCAGCAAATTCTTGGTCATCACAGGTACCATCCCAGGTAACACTTAAAAATTACAGGAATCATAAAAACAATACTACTTTAGAAGTAAAACCAATAAAAGACAAACAAAAGACAAATAGCACAGAATTTACATACTCCCTGTTATCCTCCTCGCAAAATAATCCAAATCAAAAACACTAACTACCAAAAATTAAAACTGATAAATGAGGTTAGAATATCAAAGATTTTATTTTGGGCTTGTTACACAAATGTTAAATGTGAGCTGCCAAAATTTTTCTTATTGTTAGTGACATTAGTGTTTGCTTCTAGACATAAGAAACCTCTAAAACCCCAAAATGTACACTCTGAGAAAAGAATTTTCTCTATCTATTTATCTGTCTCTAACTTTACCTCCATCTCTATCTTTGTCTCTACTCCTCTCCCCCCCCCCCCCCGCCCCAAACTTCATTAGGCTTTTGGAATTTAAGAAACTCTTGGTCAAAACAACAGCTCAACAGAAATTCAAGGATCAGAGACTTCAGTGACTACGCAGAAGAAGGAACACAGTCTTTGGGGAAAAAAAATAGTTTCTTTGAAATGTCATGGAACAAACGGCCACCTGAAGCTTTAAATAATCAACACCAGTAAACTATGAGGGAAAGATGAAATCTGATTTCTATAGTCACCATACTATAATATTTAAAATGCCGAAGTTTCAACAAAAAATTACAAAGCATACAAAGAAACATGAAAATACAGTCCATACAAAGAAAAAAAAAAACCAAAATAGTTCCTGAGGAAGCCCAGACATTAGACTTGCCAATGACTTAAATATGCTCAAAGAGCTAAAGGAAACCAGGAAAATGATGTATGAACAACGTAACAATATCGACAGAGTTTGAAATTAATAAAAAGGAATCAAAAAGGAATTTTAGAGTGGAAAACCTGAAATTAAAAAATTATCAGATGGATTGAACAGCAGATTTGTGAAGGTAGAAGAAAGAATCAGCAAAATTAGAGATAAGACAAACTGCAATTATCCACTCTAAGAAGTAGAAGAAAAGAGAAGAAAAGTGAATAGAACTTAAAGGATCTATGGGATACCATCAAATGGACCAATATACACATTATGGAAATCCATGAAGGAGAAAAGAGAGCTAAAGGGGCAGAAAAAATATTTGAAAAAATAATGGCACAACTCCCAAGTTTGATGGAATACATGGATATACATATTCAAGAAGACCAATAAAATCCAAGTAGGATAAATTCAAAGAAATTCATACTGAAACAAGCTATAATCAAATTTTCAAAACCTAACAACAAGAGAATCTTGAAAGTAGCAAGAGAAAAGCAACTTGTCACATATAAGGGATCTTCAATGAGATTAACAGAAGACTTCTCATTAGAAACCAAGGACTCCAGAAGACAGTGAGATGACGTGCTGAAAGAAAAAAATGCTGAAAGAAAAAAAGTCAACCAAGAATTCTACATCTGGCAAAACTATCCTTCAAACTACTATTGGCTAAATCCTGTCAATCTAAATTTCATGACTATGTAAAAGCTTCATACAAAGAGTCTATTATAATATTAGTTTTAGAAAATATAAACCAATTATTAATAACTAAAGTTCTTTATATGTGAACTATTTTGTCAGAATCACAAGCACATGTTCTCGAAAGAGTACTGCTCCTGAAAATGATGAAATACCATTTTGCCTGCTTATAGGTATAATCAATTTCATTATAGAACATTTAGTAATAATAAAAAAAATACAAAAAAAACAACATCAACGTGTGCACCACTGATAAACTGATTCATATTTCTAGATTCTTATTATTATATACCTTTATAAATACAAACTAGGATCATGCCACTGCATTTATAACATGTTATTTTCCATTTAGTATATGATGATCATTTCCTGTGGCCTTCAATATTTTCCAAGATTTATTTTATTTCATAATACATATTCATTGTCGAAAAGGCTATAAATACAGTTAAGCAGAGAAAAACGTAAATCATCAAAAATTCCATAAATACTCAGAGTATTAACATTTCAATGGATCTTTTATTTTTATATGTTTATATTTAAGCAAAAAATTATCTCATATTATCCCTACAGTTTTATAAGCTAGCTTTTATACTTTGCCTGACAGTTTAATATCCTTCTATATCAATAAATATTGATCTAACCAATAATGAACCACAATACATTTTATTAATTCCTTATTACTAGACATTTAGGTAACTTCCAATTTCATACATAACATTGTGATAAACGTCATTTTATCCAAACTTTGTGAACCTCTCTGCTTCATTCAGCTAAATTCCCAAAACTGGAACAAATGTTGGGCCAAGGGGTAGCCATCTTCATGGTGTTTGATAGAGACATTCTTCCAGAGGGTTCCTCAAAGACTGAGACAATCTTCCCTCTACCACTGTATTATCAAACCCTCCCATGCCCAACTGATGGGAAGAATTTGAACCTCACTGCTAGTTTTAATTTTTTTGCTAATAGTGAAGTTAAATTTCTTTTTAATTTATTGGTTCTGGGATCCCTGGGTGGCTCAGTGGTTTGGCACCTGCCTTTGGCTCAGGACGTGATCCCGGAGTCCTGGGATTGAGTCCCACATCGGGCTTCCTGCTTGGAGCCTGCTTCTCCCTCTGCCTGTGTCTCTGCCTCTCTCTCTGTGTCTCTCATGAATAAATAAATAAAATCTTAAAAAAATAATGTATTGGTTCTTTGTCTTTAAGTACCATTACCCTTCTCATTTTTCTAACAAATAAGAAGTAGCCCTTGATAAAAGGTTAAAGAAATAATCTATTCTACAATATATGTTATAAATATTTTTCCCAACTTTGTTGCTTGATTTCTAATTCAGGATGCAGTGTTTCTGATTAGTTAAAATTTAGCTTTGCATGTAGCCAAATCAAGCTATTTTTTTCTTTCATGACTTCTCCTATATATTTTCATGTTAATAAAAGCCTGTGGCACTCTCAAGATCAGGAAATATTGTCAACTGTATTTTATACACATATCGTATGGTCTCATTTAAAGTCTTCAGTCTATTAGGAATTTATTTTGGAATATGTGAGGTAACATACATATATTTAAATATACACTTTAAACATGCATTCAGTTCTTATACATAAAGTAGAAACTAGTAAGTCCAAATCTTCATCTAGGCTAAAATTTGTATAAGCCAGAAAGGCCCCTTTTATCCTGTTATGGTCCAATATGGTAGCCAGTAGCTATTGATCCTTGAATTATATCTATATTAAGCAGAAATCAAGCTGTGGTTTAAGTGTAAAATATACAGGAGATTTCAAATATTTAATCCCAAAACAAAGCATGTAAAATATCTCAATAACTTATTATATTTACTATATGTTAAAATCATAAAGTTCTGGATTTACTGATTTAAATAAATTGTTAAAATTTCACCTGTTCCCTTTTCTTTCTTTTGATGTGACTACTAGAAATTTTTAAATTATATATGTGGCTCACACTACATTTCTACTGGATAATGCTGATCTAGATTCTAAGGCCAAATTAACCCTCCTTGGCTGTTTTATCGCTTGAGGTCCCTGCTACTCAAAGTGTGGCCCCTAGGCCAATCTGAGAGTTTAGTAGGAACTTTTAAACATGTAAGTTTTAGGGCCCTTTCCTGAGCTACTAAATCAGGATCTGCATTTTAAGAGACTTCTCTAGGAGATGCCTATACATACAATAAAGTAAGAATGACTGCTTTAGATTAATATTCAAAACTTTGCCATGTAGATCTTGCCAGTGATCACCCTCATGAGGAAAAAAGCCTAGGAAAAATAAATTCAGTGACATGGGAGGGGGATAGCAATCTATTGAAAACCTAAAACAAAACAAGCTTAATCCAGGCTTTCCTTGGGTAGAGATGGAGGCACTTCCACCCAAGTGGATCTTTGGGAACTCCCTAAAGCAATGGTACAGAATCAGTTCACAAAAACAAAGGTATTGCCTATTAGTCCATTATGGACTGAATAGTTGTCTCCCTCCAACATCCTTATATTGAAACCTAACCCACAATATGATGGCATTTGGAAGTGAGACCTCTGAGAGGTTATTAGGTCATGAAGTTGGATGTGGTTATGAATGGGGTTAATGTCCTTATAAAAGAAATCCTAAAACACTCTCTCTGCTCTTTCAACCATGCAAGAATACAAAGAAAAGTTGACAGTCTGCAACACTAAAGAAGATGCTCTTTTTTTTTAAAGATTTTATTTATTTATTCATGACACACACACACACACACACACACACACACAGAGAGGCAGAGACATAGGCAGAGGGAGAAGTAGGCTCCATGCAGGGAGCCCGACACGGGACTTGATCCCAGGACTCCAGGATCAAGCCCTGGGCTAAAGGCAGGCGCTAAACTGCTGCACCACCCAGGGATCCCCCAAAAGAAGATTCTCACCAGAACTTGACCATCTCAGGCTTCCAGCCTCCTCTAGAACCATGAGAAGTAAATTTGTTGTTTATAAGACACTCAGTGTGTGGTATTCTGCTAGGGCAGCCTGAACAGACTAAGACACAGCCTTATGTTTATAATCAGGCCATGCAAATACCATTGGAGTTTTTCTCCTACCATTTACAGGTTTCATTTGAGGGGTAAAATTTCAGAATCTACATAACCAGTTTGTGCTACAGCCTCTACCTTTATTACTGTTCCTGTTAATAAACCTTGATTTTCAGTAGCACAGTTTTTGAACCTGGCTTATTTTGTTTTTCCTTGATAATTTATACACCTTTAGTGACTCTTCACTAAAATATTTATCACCATATATGAGAAAACTTCCAAAAAGTGCCTCTCGGTCTCCTACTTAGAAACACATTGTTTCAAAACTCCTTTTTTCTTCTAGGGTCAAATTTTATTTCAAATTGACCCTCCTCAATCCCTCTGTAAATGCTCACTACCTCAGGCAGACCCCCTACATCCCTCTCTCCAAGGGCACTACAGTTACAAGACTTTGTCCCTAAAATCACTTTGCCAGGTAAACCTCATCAAATGGTCGCCCTCTGCCTGTCATACGTGCCTAATAGAGTACCAAACACTGAGTTGGCACAAGGTGTTGTGAAGGCAACAAAGGAGTCAAGGATGATTTTGGCTTGTTTTGAGTGATAATAAAGAGCTAGGAGGGCTAACTGCAAGTTTCCAATAGACAAATACCAATCAATGCCAAAGAGGTTGTAGTGGATAGCCAACTAATTTCTGACTTTCCATTCCGTTAAATGGATCTTCTTGCCTAATCTTGGGCCAAGTGCTCACTATTTCCATTATTTTAATTTTAGAATACTCTTTAATATCTGGCTGTGCAGGCACTCTCATTATTCTTTTTCAAGATTTTCTTAGCTATCCTTGCCTATGTGTTTTTTTTTTTTATCTTGCAAAAGAACTTTAAGATCATTTTATCAAGTTTAATTTCCCATGGGCTTTGACTAGATTTGCACTAAAATCTATAAAGTTATATTGAATCATTCAATTCAAGAACACAGTGCATTTCTCCATTTATTGGGGCTTTCTTTTATATATCTCAATAAAATTTAATAGTTCTCTTTCTACAAGTCCTGCACATTTCTTGGTGGGTTTATTTCCAAGTAGTTTATACTTTTGTTTTCATTGTAAATGCAATCATTTTCTAGAATTCTTTTCCTTTTACTTAATCATGCAGTAATACATGAATAAAAAGTCCAAACATTACAGAAAAGTAAAAACAAAATCTCTCGTCACTCATCCTGCCAACCCCCAGCCCTCTCACCAGCAGGAACATCTATGAAAAGTTGGGCTTGTATCCATAAGGACAATTTTCCACGCTCTCTGGATATTGTTGAGTTTTTGGCTTTGCTATGTTTTACATAAACAAGATCATGCTGCATATTTTCCCTATGATTTTTCATACAGCAGTATGTCTTAGAAGACTTCCCGTGTCTGTAGCTATAGCTGTACCTATAGCTGCATATTATACCATTATCAGAATTTAATAATGTATTTAATAAATTTCTCCACTAATGGACATTTAAATCACTTCTGACTCTTCACAATGAAAAAATTACTTTGCCAAACATTCTTGTACATGACATCTATGGGCACATTTTTGTAGGAGACATTTCTGAAGATAGGATTCTGGGATTCTGGTAATAAGCATTTACAAAAACTGAAAGCTACTGTCCAATGACCCTAGAAAAAGGATTTACCACTTTGTACCAACATTATAAAAGCATTCATTTTCCCATACCCTTTATATTTTACATTTCACTCTTAGTTTTTGGTAATTTGCTAAAATGTTAAGTAATTTTTTTAAAATTCATAATTCCCTGAGGACCTAAAAGGCATTTTCATACTCACATTGGCCATATCAGTATCTTCCCCTATGACCTGTCTTGTCATAACCCTTCTTTGATTGGCCATGAATTTTCTCCTTAATTTGATAAATTTGCCATAGGATCTCTATTTTTATTATAAATATATATCTCTTATCTCTTATATATGCATAACGTGTCATTTTCCTTTCAACTTTGTGGTGCCTCTTATCCAACAAATGTGACATTTAGCCATTTATATAGGCAAATGTGAGATTTATAAGAAATGTGCCTTATTAACACATTAAACAAGATCTAGAGGTAGGTCTAGCAACAGTGTACTGCAGTTTCAAAGTACTGATGACTATAAACTATATTTTAAGATATCGGCAACTACTATCATGTGCTATGAAATATTTATGATTTCCATTGGTGACAAAGTCCAGATACTGCTATAATTCTGTAGTTTGCCACATCATAATTGAAGGAAACAGTAAATTTCAGATGGATTTAATTGAAAACAAAGATGTAATTGTTTTCCCATCCAAGTTTGTAAACTCCTTGGTCTAAAGTCATCTCTCTATTGAATCTTTTCCAATCACCTTCTAACAAAGTTAACTATTTCTTCCTTTGTGATCCCACAGCTGTCTACACTTGCACTTACAGAGTGTTTCATGCCAAGTGCTTTACTTTTCTTATCTCATTTATCCCAAAAGACAGTCAGCTCCTAGAGGAGAGGAAAGGGTGAAGCAAAGCTGAGCCGGCCAGTACTCTGCCTCAGAACCCTGGCATGTAAGGAGCCAGCTATAAATAGGCTGATGTACTGAAGACTCAGTGTAAGACTGATGGTTAGCAAGCAAATTAAATTGTACTTAAGGAATATGCAACTGGAACTTATTTTTTAAATCTATCTCTATCAGCATGCCGGTGGTCCTCGCTATATTATAGAGCTGGGCCTTCTATCTTCAAAGACTAAATCTGTGTTTCTCAGCCTTTTTTTTAAATTACTGTCCTTCTAAGGAGCCATTTTAGGCATTTTTCCTTCCTCCCTTCCCATGAAATTTAGAGATATACTACATATATATATACTATGTACAGTGACTTTTTGGAGGGCTAAAAAAACTTTGGTGTAAGATTTTGGTTTTTTACTCCTCCCCCACTCCCACCTCCAAAAAAGCAAACAAACAATTTTGCCTTCTTGGGCAAAACCGATTATTGCCTCCATTAAAGATTCATAGACTAGATCAAATTCCATGAATTACTGGATGTATTTGTATTCTAAGACATATAAATCCAGATCATTCTAGAAACAATTAGGTCTTACCCTCTTTATCCCTACAGGCTATGAATGTGTAAAACCAAATACAATATAAAGAGGTTATGAAGAAAGGAATTTTTAAAAATCACAATTGAACCCCATTCTTGCCACATAATTCAGGCTTTCTCTGTTTCACCAAATAATGTTTTTCACATGTTTATTATACCATATATCATTAGAAAAAAAGCATGGGATGCCTGGAGTTATAATGTGCAAACGGCACACACACACACATATATATCACCAGTAAGTTGAGAATTACTATGAAGTCTCTTTGAACTTTGCCAGCATTTTAGAAAAATGACTCAGACTTTTGCTGGCAAGGGCAAAAATAAAGAGGCACTGCAACTCTGACAGTCCTTTGATATTAGCGTACTTTTAAAAGAAAGGATGCTAACTCTTTGTTGGAATCATGTACTAAAATAGAATGGAAAACCTCATTGACTTAAAAGCTACATGGAAATTGGTGTGATCATATTTTAAACTCTGGCCAAAATTTCTTCAATATGATAATATAGTATGTTCAAACGATTTCCACATTGACTGTAGCAATCTATTGATGCCCTGAGAGCCAGAAAGATAAGATACTGGATCAGCAGTCTTGGAAGCAAAGAGATTACAATAGTTCATGAATTAACTAAATAAATGGTCAGTGTTTTTCCCAGTTTACTTAATACATGTGAAGTCCATTTTTAAAGCACACAAAGTGCAAAATACATAAGTATATATATCTGATAAGTCAGATCATAGTACTTTGCTGGTCTTGAAAGCCTCTGCTCACTTCCAATCACACATAGAATAAAATAAGAAGCCTTTCACCAGCTGGTCTTTGACCATCTCTCCAAACTCATCTCTCCCACTTGTACCATTCATTCCTCATTCAGCTCCAGTCCCAGTGGTCTCTCTGTGGTCCCACAGGCAACAAGCAGGATCGTTTCTCAGAGTGCTTGCACTTGATGTCTCTTCTGCCTAGATGACTGGTCCCACACAGATGGGTTTGGTAGCTGGCTCCCACTCATTCTGGTCTCTGATCAATGTCCCTCCTCAGAGAGTATTACCTGTCACTCTCGCTTCTCCTTCTGCTTAAATTCTATCTGCAGCATTTGCCACTACATGTTATTCATTATTTATTACTTTATTATCTTCCCCCCCTGCTAGAATGGCTCCCAAATGAGGGGATTTGGCTCACTTATGTCTCCAGGGCCTAGAATAGAATCTGGAACCTAATAATTCTTCAATAAATAAATATTTTCTGAATGAATAAATGTGTGAAACTTTCTTGTCTTTGTGCACTACTTCATGTGAACAGGAACTCCATTTCTCCAGGGTATTTGGGATAGGAGGCAATTTTCCATCTCACTTTTGCAAGTAACTGAAGGAAAACAGGTATATATATGTTCGTCTTCCTCCCTGGACACCCTAGAATAACCTCAAATAACTGGTTGTCTTATAAGTACACTTCCTCCTACTATGAAAGCATAGGTCACCTGCCCTCCTGTTTGAACCTGTCCATGTCCCCTGAGTAGAACAAAAACTGATTCTAGAATCCTAAATGTATGAATGTTTTCATCTATCCCTGAACAATGATTCCAAAATCTCTCTGGGTACAATACAGAAAAGAGATTCAAAACTGAATTTACAGAGGCTGAGAAAATTCCTTAAAGAATTGCTAATTTCATCACCATTTTCCTGTCAGAACATTTCATCTTTGCTTCCAGTAACCAGTCTCACTCTCCTATATTAGTAGTCTCCTATGTGGTATCAGCTCTTAATAAATCAATAAGATTTCTCAGGAAGTAGAAAAGATTTAAAAGTGTAATCCGTAACAGCTTACACTAAAAATGTGAAAGTTAAAGGGGTTATCTTTAAAAGTTTCATCATAGTTCTGAAATTGAAATACTTTATCATAGTCGATATATCTCTGGGAGGCAAATGTACAGCAACACATTTATATTCATACCAAAAACATAAACATACCCTAAAGTTATCACAGATCTTCCATCAAGAGAATGTCATGGTTTCCACAGAGTGAAGCAGCTCAGTCTCAGAATTTGTTTCTGGAATTTTCACTGACATATAGATTATAGTCTTGAAGGAATTAACTCTAAAGTAATAAGGAGCATAGTTCTTGCTTATACAATGTACTACATTTGCAGAACAATGTTGAGAGGTAGGCCCTGTTACTGTCTCCATTTTACAGATAAGAAAACTGAGTCAGAGAGAGGCGAAGTAACCTGCCCGAGACCACAGGCAAAAAGGCAAAGGGCTGCCTCTCAAAGACATTCTGAAATGACCAGATTTCAAAAGTAAAAGGAAATCACTGACTAGTACAAAGAAGGCAAATAAATTGGTTATGTCTCCTCTTTGACCACTTCACATATAATTTGTTATGAACTATTCCAAAATAGATGGTTAACTTCTTTTTCTTGGCAAAAAATGTTGACTGTGCTGGTGGTTATGCAAGCCTACCCACGTGACAAAAATTATATTAAATTTAATATACATACACATACAAGTAAAATGAGGAATACCTAAATAAATGGGTTATATTTAATGTCAATATCTTCATTTTGTTATTACAGTTTTGCAAAATGTTACCGCTGGGGGAACCTGAGTAAATGGTATGCAGGATCTCTGTGTACTACTCACAATTCTAGGTACATCTACAATGATCCCAGTAAAAATTTCAGCTACAAATTAGTTTTTTAGGATTTTTAAATTTATTTATTCATGAAACACACACACACACACACACACACACACAGATAGGCAGAGACACAGGCAGAGGGAGAAGCAGGCTCCCCTCAGGGGAGCCCGATGTGGGTGGGACTTGATTCCTGAACTCGAGTATCATGCCCTGAGCCAAAAGCAGAGCTTAACCGCTGAGCCATTCAGGCGTCCCTCAGCTACAAATTATTAAAACTACGTACATTAAGGGGGTTTTGGTATTTTTGAAAAACTACTTTTGAACAGATCTGGATTTTCCATGCTGAATTTCAAACTATGTTTCAGTCTTTAGGTCTAAAAATGGGTCTCCAAAGGTGACTCATGGCAGAGACCCTTAGGATTTTTTGGAGCAAAGCTCTGTCGATAAATACCCTCCTTTTGAGAAATGGCTTTTAGATTGCCACTAGGCCTTAATAGAGATTAGAAAATTAACTGTGGGCCACCAAGTTATCATGTGACCCAAGCTGCCCATCATGAACTGGGTTTTATTGGACCTTCCAAGCTTTAAAGTTGGAGTTTGCACAGTGGCACTCCATTATTAAGTAGAAGTGTTATACAGGATCAAAATGTCCTGAGGGCACAAGCTATATGAAGAAGTGTGTCAAATGTTCATGGTCCCCACACCTTTTCTTCCAGCTCATTCATACCTGTGATCTCATGGGGGGTTCTATTTAATCATATGACTGAGGAAGAGAGGGCTCAGGCCTGGTTTACAGGTGGTTCTGCATGGTATGTAGTCTATACTGCTTCATGGGCTGTGGCCAGTGGTTTGATTGGATGGTCAGGAACTTGGAATATGATCAAAAAACTGACAAAGGGGAGATCTGGGGGGAAGAGGTATGTAGACAGGCCTCTCCAAATGAGAAAACAAACTTAAAAGATATTTTGTCCATGTGAATGTTCAGCAAAGGGTTATTTCAGCAGAGGAGAATTTTAATCAAGTAGATAGAATGACCTGTTATGTTGATACCAACCAGTGCCTTTCTAAGATATACCTGTCATCACCAAAGAGCTCATGAATGAAGTGGCCATAGTACTAATGCCTTAATCTGATTCTTGCGACATACCACTCAAAATCCAGCGTCAATTGTCATCATAGGTTCTGTGTCCACGGTGATACATGCTGCTTATCATATAACTTGATCCTATAATTTAGCATAATAACTACATAGGAGGAAAAGAATACTAACATTTGTTTACATCATATTTAATAAAGGCAGAACCACATCTTTAAAGATATTAGCTTCTCAAGAACTTAAATGATCTCTACTGAAGAAGCTTCAAGAATCAGAAGTTGGGTTTCATTTCACATATTTCAAAGGTGACCCTTTTTTCAAAAGTGAAAAATCTCAATTAATCTAAATAGCTGAAACTAAACAATATCTCCATGAGTCTCAGGAAAAAATTTATTGAGGGAAAAAGCAATACTTGTTACTTATTACAAATAAATAATGTGATGGATCCAGGCAGCTGGAGGTTCTTTTATTTGCTGATTTTAAAAGCATCATCTTGAGGATACTAGCTTTATAAACATCTAGGATCATGGGTAAGCACTTCCACTTCAAGCAGTATGGAAGACTAGGTATTCTAAAACTGCCTTGGGCAATAGTTCAAACAGAAACTGGACTGAGAACAACAAGCCCTAATTCACTGCAGGTCTCCCAGCGAGCTGTAAACTGAAGTCCAGGCCTGGTGCTAGAGGGCAGTAAAAGCAAGGAGACAGGAGACTGCTCTTTGAAGGCAGCCAAACCTGAGACTGCTCCTGACCAAACCTCAGACAGAGGTCGGTGTCAGGACTGCATTCAAGAACTCTTGTGGTGTCCATCAAAAGATGAATGGATAAAGAAGATGTGGTTTATGTATACAATGGAATATTACTCAGCCATTAGAAATGACAAATACCCACCATTTGCTTCAACGTGGATGGAACTGGAGGGTATTATGCTGAGTGAAATAAGTCAATCGGAGAAGGACAAACATTATATGTTCTCATTCATTTGGGGAATATAAATAATAGTGAAAAGGAATATAAGGGAAGGGAGAAGAAATGTGTGGGAAATATCAGAAAGGGAGACAGAACATAAAGACTCCTAACTCTGGGAAACGAACTTGGGGTGGTGGAAGGGGAGGAGGGCGGGGGGTGGGGGTGAATGGGTGACGGGCACTGAGGGGGGCACTTGACGGGATGAGCACTGGGTGTTATTCTGTATGTTAGTAAATTGAACACCAATAAAAAATAAATTTATTATTAAAAAAACCGAAAAACAAAAACCAAACAAACAAAAAAAAGAACTCTTGGAAGAACTGCCTTGTGTATTTGCTAGGGGACTGAGACTAGAGGTTTTAGGGCCCTGCCCAGTAAGGCAACTGGTACAGAGGCCGCGCTGCACCCTAGATGTGCAAAAGGTGGGGGTGGGGTGGGGTCAAAGGTGACCTCTTGAGGATTATATTTGAGAAATCACAAAGATTTGTTCACCTTGTCTAGCAAAAGAAAAGTTAGAGACTGCTTCAAAGTTTCCAGAAACCATTTCCTCCAGCACTAGCCCAGGATCACATAACAGGAGCTGTAGATGCTCTTCTAAAGACTGGCACGCCTCAGGGCTGGAGTTCAAGGCTAGTCAAAGAAGGACGTGCATGCTTCAACTCGTCCTCCCTCTGAGCTGTAAGGATTACTTTAACAGCAGCAATCCAGACAGTGAGGGGGACTGACAAATCCCTGCTATGGCAAACAGAATTTTATGGCTCCTTTTATATTTAATTTCTTATTCCAGCTGGAATTAATTTTGGCATGTGGTTTAATTTGAGACTCCAACTTGATTTTATTCCAAGTACTTAAATGATTTTTTCATTCAGGGATGGGGAATCCAAAAGTCACAAAGGAAAAGAGGGAACGATCTGACTGCAAAAAAAAAAGCTTGAAACTTGTATACATTGAAAAAATCGCAAATAAAATGAAAAGGCAAAGGCATATTAAGAGGAAAAAAAAAGAACAAATACAAGAAGGTTGATATTCTTAAAAACAACTCTTTCCTATCAATTGTTCATGTCCTACAAGAAAAGTAAGTGGAGGACAAGAACAGAAACTCACAGAAGACTAAATAGAAAAACACAGGGAGAAATGTCCAATCTAACTGCTTTTAAAAAGTATAAATAAGCTAATATTTTTACATATCAAATTGGAAAGGCATTTTTAAAAAATACATACAATGATGAGGTGGATTTATTGAAATAATCTCATATAGCTAATGAGAGAAAAAACAACAAATATCTTAAAAGCAATTAAGTGATATGTGTTAAATATCTAACAATGAGAATAAACTTTGACTCAGCAATCTCATTGTAGTGATTCCTCTTAAATAATATGATAAAAGATGTAAGTGAAAATATGTTCATCATCCTTTAAAATTAAAAAAACACCTAAGCATGCTTATATCATAATTAAATACATGCTAGCACACATAAATCATGAAAGCAACCTGCATCCATTTAAAAACCATGTTTTCAAGGAAAATTTAATGATTTGGGCAAATACCAATTCACTGTAATGTTAGCTAAAAAGTGGACAATGAGAAATTGTAAATGATCTCCATTAACTACACAATCTCTCTCTCTCTGTCTGTCTGTCTGTCTCTCTCTCTCTCTCTCTCTCTCTCTCTCTCTCTCTCTCACACACACACACACACACACACACAGAGTATATTTCTTCATATGTAGACCTCTCAGGTTCCAGATGGGGTTAGACTAGTAACAGCCCATCTTCAACGGCCAGCCCAGCTACCCATGCAGAAGCGCTAACCTCGCATGACTTCTGGGCATCATCAGCTTGCCTATGTGTTTCCTAATACTCCTGCTCCAGCTAAACACTTTCAGTCATTTTCTGGGCATCCGTTGAACACCCTCCAAGTACCATCGTGTCTCATTAACAAATGCATACACCTGTTCCACCGACATGCTCAGCACAAGTGCCATCTTCAAGGTGATCTATGCTGACACAACAAAAGTTGGCCATTCTCTCTCTTGAGGTACACTTGATAGGATTCCAAAGCCGTACTCTGAGCCAAAGCTCTTGGTGGTCACCAGACATGAGTTCCATAGCTCCCGGAACATTGAAAAACACCTATAACTGGCAGTCACCAACAGAGTCCCACCCTCCTGGGGGAATCTGGGCTGTTACTAGTTAAATACACCTTGGTTGGGTCTCTCTTTTCTTAGCATGAGCTCCCTCTTAGCCAGGCACTGGCACAATCACTGGCAGGCTTGTCAGGCCACTGCCACCAGCTCATAGCGGAGATGCACCTGGGGTGGGGCTGGGGTTTTCTCACAGGAAACCGCGCATCCCCTAATTCAATGGGTATTTACAGACACTACTAACAATCCCTATTAGATGCACATATTTTAAAAGATTACAAAAGAGGCATTATGAAGAGTTAACTGTGTACTCATTTTCTAGTGGTGGAAATAAGGGTGATTTTTTAAAGCTTTAAAAAAATTTTTTTAAGATTTTATTTATTTGAGAAAGATAAGGAGAAAACAAGCACATGAGTGGGGAGGGGCACAGGGAGAGGGAGAAGTAGGCTCCCTGCTGAGCAGAGCCAGAAATAACTGTAGTTTCCACTTAGCGTTTTGTTCTTAATCATTTATATTTGTCAAATCACTTAGGAGTTTTAGTGTATGACAGCTAAGAACTATATTAATATAATACCAATGAATACTTTTAAAAATAAGCAATTCTTTAGCATTTATGGAATTTATTTATTTATTTTAAAATATTTTATTTATTCATGAGGGACACACAGAGAGGCAGAGACATAAGCAGGGGGAGAAGCAGGCTCCCAATGTGGGTCTGCCGCGAGCCCAATGTGGGTCTTGATCCCATGGTCCCGGGATCACAATTGTTAAAGGCATCTCCGTTTAGCTCAGGTCATGATCCTGAAGTCCAGGGATCAAGCCCTGGAGATGCCAACTGACCGAGCCAGCCAGGTGCCCCACCTTTTTAAAATTTTTAAAAAATAGTTCCAGTATGTCTAAAATAAATAGGTACCATATTTAAAATCAGAGAAAGCAATTAATACTACTCTTAAAGAAAACAAGAATTGATTTCTAGATCCTAGATGTCGGTGGAAATAAATACTACAATGTAATAATGGTTATAAATCTTCAAATAAAATAAGATTAACCCCTATGTTAGCAGAGAAAATACAATCTCGTGTTGGCTATTCTATGTTTTGCATAACTCCAGTGTGTTTGTAACAATCCCCAATTACCAGTGAGAATGTATACATGCAGGAATATTTCAAATGTCAACGCTAAAGCTTGCTCATAGGTTGAACAGCCTACCATCCCGCATGGTTGTGGCAGCCACGGTCCTGGACGGCTTGGCCTTCCCTTCCGGGGAGAAGCTGCTGGGAGGAACAAGGTAGCCTCCAGCTGCTGCCCCTCAGGAGCTGCCAGGGCACCTGGGCGAAGGCCAAGCCATCCCCACCTGCTGCCAGCCAATGACTGCGCCCAGTGAGGGGCCCTTCTAATGGGCAGTCTTCACTCAGGCACCTTACCGGCCGAGCCAAGAGTTTTTCAGGGCTGTATTCAGTTTGAGCATCTTCCCATCCAATCCCCCCTGCTTTCCCCGTCTCCTTTCACAGGGGTCTTACCTCAACCACAACCTGAGTCCCTTCCCACTTAATCCTGCTCCCCTGCCCTTTGTTCTTTACAGGTTTGTCTCCCAGTGAATCTTCTGCAGGCCTCAATCTGTCATGGAACCTGCTTCTCAGAGCACCTTCATTGACGTACTAATCCTCAGTGCTATTTTGTATTGGTTTTTTATATGGTTTTGGAAGGAGAGACTACGGTTAGTGTAGGTACATAGCACATTAAATTTCATGAATGTGGGGCATCTGGGTGGCTCAGTGGTTGAGCATCTGCCTTTGGTTCAGATTGTGATCCCAGGGCCATGGGATCAAGTCCCACATCGAGAGCCTGCTTCTCCCTCTGCCTATGTCTCTGCCTCTCTCTGTGTGTGTCTCATGAATAAATAAATAAAATCTTTAAAAATAAATAAATAAATAAATAAATAAATAAACTTCATGAATGCTAAGCAATTGCTTATTTTTAAAAGTATTCATTTGACAAATACTAATATAGTTCTTAGCTGTCATACACTAAGACTCCTAAGTGATTTGACAAATGTAATTGATAAGAACAAAATGCTAAGTGGAAACTACAATTGTTTTTGCATAGTGCAGGGATTGTATCCATCTTCATAGTCTGAATGGCCCTGGTACACATACTTACACCTGGTTTCTGGGACCTCAATGCGGTCGGCACAACATGCACAGGTCTTCCAAAGAAAATGATTGTAATCAGAAATAAGTAAGCAATGACCTACTAATCACAAATCTAGGCTTGAAAGTATGTGTTCTACATGGGAACTGAGTAATCACTACATCTCTAATCTGAATTATGTGAACTATCATCAGACAATTTATTTCTTCAGCTTGCACCCAGGACACTACAACAAGGCAAAGCTGCAAAGCAGGTAAAGTGGCCTATGACACAATCCCACTCATTTTTATTCCTTCAGGATTCTTCCCAAGTGTCTCTCTTCATCTCACTGCTCCTTTGGGGCTGTAACCAGGCCCCTCTCCCCCCCCTTCAGGTACACCAGTGCTCCCTTCAGTCTTTACCAGCTCAAAAAGCACTTTCAGGCTTCAGGATTTTACCTTCCAGCAGTTTCCAAATCCAGGTATCATTTTCTTCTTGATATTTTTTTTCTTGATAAACTCAAGGATAGCTTGTGTCTTCAAAGGTATTGACAAGGGATATGAGCTCATAATACAGTTGCTTTTCAGGAAGATAACAATCTGGGCCACTCAGAAAACTATCCTCCCAGGCTGCCCCTGGGACCTGAATCCCAAGGGATTAAAGGCAAAGCCTCATTGATTTGGTAAGTGAGACACAGCTGACTTCCACTTTTAGGCTGCACCACAGCTTTCTAACAATTCATTGTCAAAATGTGTTACTGTGGGTTTTGTCTCCAAAGATGTTAATGTCAGGCAGATGCTAGAGGATTGGGTAAAGACAAAAATTTCAAATAAGCGAGATTACAGATAAACATTCAATTTGTCTGTATGTTAGAAGCCCAGTTCAGTAAACAGTCTGCCACAATTCTTAAAAATCCCAGCCACTGTTCAATTTCCCAGGTCTACACCTACATTTTGCTGTTGATCTTCATCTAATAAAGTCTGGTTTCCTTCTTAGAATTTATAATTAATTTACCAACCATTTAAGCTCAAGAACAAACCTACTTGAGAAAGCTCCAGGCCAGCTCATGAGAACAACTGGACGTGGGCCATTTTAAATAAACAAAGAATCATCTGACTTTATAAATTGTCATGGGAAATATCATAGGAAGGAAGAGATTGGGAATGGAAAATGTAAATACTCTTGGCAATGACTAGGATCCTGTCTTTTAACATATAAGATATTTTGTGATACAAGTTCCCACCATTTCTGCAAGTGATCCTTGTTTTTTGAATATTTTTCACACACGCTATTCTATTTAATTGACAGGGCAGTCCTGTGCTATTGGTTTGTAGTGGCTATGATTTGCAGATAAGGAAAAGATTGTTGTTGGAATTTTAGTGATTTGATGAGACCCCAATTTACTATATGGCAGACTAGGGACTAGACCCCCCATATGAACTCTACGACACAGCTCTTCATTATCCAAGCCAGTTTAATGGCTGTTCAAAAAAGCATTTCTTTGCCATGAAAGATGACCACATTACATGATTTAAAAGGTTAAATGTAACATAAATGAGAAAAAAAATACCGGTTTCTCTCAAAAACTTAAGAAAGCATTTTCTCTAGTTAAACTATAAAGTGTAATATCTTCTTTTGAAAGAGAATCAAACTAAAACTAATGAAAATGATAATACTAGATGGGCCAGTATAATAAATGTTATTACTTAGAATATATTTCAAATCTATAATGAGTCAAAACAGTGTTCTAATTAGAAAATGCAACAACAACAACAAAAAAAAAACACTAAAGCTCTGAATATCTGGAAACTCCAGAGAGCCAAATGTTCTGGAGAGTTGATGGTTTATATCTTTAGGTGATCAGTTCTGTAAAGCTCAAATACTTGAATATATTTTAGTTCTTCTTTAAAGTTGGGCACGAATTCCCTATGTTATCAAGTGATTAACCTTTGTTCTCCAGATTGTTGTGCTTCTATGATCTTTTTTTAAAAACAGATTTTCTGTTTTGTCCTTTGCTGTAAAATTGTCAAGGGTCCTTCTTCACTGTTAGCCTATATCTCCACCAGGAAACTCTCTTGTGATTTACTACTATTTCTAACAGGCTATAGGATTAGAAATCAGTCTACCCAGTTGAATTCATTAATGCAACAAATATTTCTGTAACTCCTTGTATCTGTCACCTACAGCTGGCAGGCGCCAATGACACAGTTGCATGACATGTGACCCTTGGCCTCCAGGACTCCACAGACTCACCGAGGAGAGGAGTGGAGAGGGGGAGAAATTCAGTAACAGGACTCCACACTCGAATGCAGACCAGGCAACAGGCTCAGACTAGGAGACTGGGAATGGGTCCCCAGAGAGAGTTTTGAGCTGAAGAATACATACAATTTTGTTAATCCCCAAAGAGAAAGTAAGGGCATTATGGGTACCAAAGAAAAAGAACAGGAGTAAAAGCACGAAGTAATGAAAAGATCTGATGGGCTCAGAAAATGTAGACAATATAAAAATTCTGAGGCAGCTAAGACTCTGTAAAATAAACTCTGTGTCAGAGCTACAAGTAAAAAGCACGGGGATTAGTAAATGGACCTGCTGGCATGTATTTTGGGTTTGCAGAGGCCTATTTTCCTACTCCCTGGTAAAATCTGTTTGAAACTGTCACATAAGTGAGCTCTGAGTAGGTAAACTGTCTTTGCTGCATGGACCTATTGTGAATTGTAATTTTTTTCTACTACCCGACCTCAGCTTACTGTAGGTACCCAACTGTGGCTTCATCGATAACATCCACTTACTTAAATACAACTGCAACTCCCCAGAATTGAGCTCTATGAAGGTATAGGCTTGGGTTTTCTTCACTGCCGATTCCTCAGAACCTAGAGCACTTCAATTTGTTCGGTTTGTTGATTGAACAAATGCACACGTCTCATTTATATAGCACTCTACAACAAAGAGGATATCACTTTCATATCCTCTTTCATCTCACTAGCCCAAGACGAATGAAAGCAAGACCCACTTTAAATCTGCAAGGACTCCCCCACGCCATCACTGGGGCCTAACTGCTGTGATGGCAAACTTACAAAGAGGGTATACGCCCCTGCCTGGGGTTAGGAACGCTGCCTTAAACCAAAAACAGTCATGCAAAGTCTTCTCCACAAGAAAGGACTTTTACAAATTAAATAACCGACATCATTAGTCCTACTGATTTTGTTCTTTCGAATATCCATGCCATCTGTTGCACCTGGTTTGTAACAGAGAGGTCTGATTGAAAAAGTGATACCACATTACAGGAACTACTCCAGGTCCCCAGAAGCCCTGGAAGGGTGTGTTAAAACACATATTGCTCACCCCTACCTCCTACTGAGGGTTTCTGTTTCAGGACGTCTGAGATGGGACCCGAGAATCTGTATTTCCAAACAGTTCATTGATGCTGATGCTGCTGGTCCGGGGACCACACTTTGACAACCAGTGATCTGGAAACTCAATCTATTGATGCCAGATGCAAAAATATCACACCAGCAACATTCCATTTATGGCGGTTACACCAGTATGATCTGTGCTTTCGTGTTTATCGGTCTTTAGTAAACATGTTTGCCCCATGTCAATCCTCAAATACAGAAATTAATGTTCAGATGAATTATTTTATGAAAACTACAGTTTCGTTCATCTTCTTGCTAATAAAAGTGAGTTAAAAGAAGAAAAATTACACAACTCAAAAGGGAGTGGGTAACTATAGAGAATTAAGGCAAGACAAATTATTTTCAAAAATTATATATTTCAAATTAGAACAGGTTTCTTTTGGTCAAACTAAACAGTAATTTGCTAAAATTTTAAGTAAAAATTCCTATTTAAGTAGAAAATCAGACCCTATTTCCAGAGGAATGGAATTTTCATCATAGAATCAAGTTACTTGGTTCATAAACTTAGTACGCAAGAGCTTCATGCTTCCAAAGGCCAAACTAGAAAACAGTGCTTCATACATCTTTTCCTTCCTCTAAGTCCTTCCCGGAGAAGAGCTAATTTTTTAAAAATATTTATTTATTTACTTATTTGAGAGTATTTGAGAGAGTATGAAGAGGTGGGGGTTGTAGAGACAGAGATTAGGGAGAAGCAGGGTCCCCGCTGAGCAGGAAGTCCAACACAGGGCTCTACCCCAGGACCCTACTATCATGACCAGAGCCAAAGGGAGACACTTAACCAACTGAGCTCCAAGAAAAGCTAATTTTTATCATTCAAATTATAAGCACTGCATAGTGTTTTTCATTATGAAATTCACTTTGGTTTTTGTTTTGTTTTTGTTTGTTTTGAAGCTCAAAAGGTGATGATTAACTGTTCAGTTCAGGGCTCATGAAGTTCTAGAAGTTGGTGAGCTCAATTAAGATATATGTCATCTCTTGCACACACCATACTGCATCTAGAATTTGAATTTAGATAGTTATTAAATGATCATCTGTGTTACGATCAAAATATCTGCATGCAATTCATGCACATAATACATGAAATATGTACGTATGTATATATATGCTTCAAAGTCTCAGGAAAATAAAAAACCTAAATTACAATGCTCACTGATTTTAAAGTTCATTGGACTGATTGTATTGATTCCAAATACTGCCTTCGGTATAGTTTCCAGATGCACAGACACTCTGCATGTGTGTGCAAAGCAAATCCAATCCTATAAAATGTTTTAAAAAACATTATTACATTATCTTGAGTTACAACAGAAAATACTATAGTGATAAACCACTTCCAAAACTGCAACCCCCCACTATATATAAATATATAGTATATAGGACAAATATAGTATTTTATATATATATATATATATATATATATATATATATATATATTTCTAAGAAAATATCTCTGCAGTTACCAATGGAGGCTAGAACCCTGAAGCATTATGGAGAATTCCCATTCATCACATGTAAAGAGAAGTTGGATCAGGAGTAGTAGCTCCCTCCTATCAATGATATGTTTCACAACTGGTTGTGTCAGGGGAGGTTATGCTTCCTCTGGCATTTTGTCATCCAAAATAGAATTCTCCCTAGCAAAGGGTCCATTTGGGAAATCCTCTTTTAAAAATCCTGAAAAGGAAGGTTAGACTGAAGCAGACAGCCAAATGATAAGACTCTTGCCTCCGTAGGTGTCACCATTCCTAAGAGGAATTCATGTTTCGTTAAAAAGGAGACAAATGACATTCAAAAGACCATGAAAAATTCCAAAGGCAGAAGTTCATTCTCTTCTCTTGTCACCAAAGGGAGAACAAAGGCAGAGAGCACCTACCACTCTTCCCACAAATGCTGTACCTGTACCGCCACCCATCGCTTCCTCTTCCCTGGCTGTGCTAGGTCTCACAAAATGACCCTGCAAGCTGCCTTTCACAGGCTCCCTTGCCTACTGGTTTCAAGAGATTCCCATAATGGGATGTGACAGGAGACTGGAGAGCCCAAGGCTGGAAACCCCAAAATGTTTCACTGCCTCCAATGGTGTCTCTAGCAATGGCTGCATCTTTGCTGTGGTCTAAGCTCCCATTCTCTCTCTCTTTCTCTCTCTCTCACTGTTTCCAAGTTACAAAAGCCAATCCAGATGTAAAAGTAAGTTCTCTGGGACCATTCCACTGTCACAGAAAAAGTCAAGTCTTATCTCAAAATCTGATCTTCAGTTTCCCCAGCTTATCTGAATTAATTATACTGAAAAGTTTCCAATGGTTTAATTAGAGATGCTTGCAGGAAATAAAAACAAAAACAAAAACAAAAACAAAAAAGTGCTGCTATGTAAATGCTGAGTGTTATTTTGATGACCTGCAACTTTCCTTCTTAAACACATATTTTATTGAGTGATTTACTCAATGCCAATATAAAAATTTTCCATGCGTGTGCAGTGGAACTCCCTTTGTCACCAGAGAGTTGTAAACCTCCGTAATATCCCCAAGAAAGGCATCCTACTAACAATGCCATTTATGATCTGTTTGACACACATTATTTTACTGCTATAAGACTCAGTTTCCATGTTTATAAAATGGCTAAATAACAGAACCTACCTCATGGAGTTGTTAAGATTAAATCAGATTATTTCATATAAAGTGTATGGCATTGCCTAGCACATGGTAAGGATGCTATAAATGTTAGCTATTTATTGCCAGTTACCACTTTATGCCAGTAACAGGGAAGGAATACAACGAGAAAAAGCCACTGACCTACACAGTATTTGATTAAAATAACAACGATAATAAACCGTCAGCCTAAAATATCCACATAACATGTACAATCCCTGTTTTTACCCTTGGATTTCAACTAAAAGCTATAATTGAATTACTGTGTGCCAGTCTTACCTAATTGATGTTAGACCAAGAAAAACTAAAATTAGTTAAAAGGGGAAAAGGACAAGTAAGTCAGTGAGCAAAGGATTAAGATCCGAAGCATGAGGTTCTGAAAAACATCAGATTCCCCAGAAAACTATTTCCACTGGCCCTATTAAGCCCTAAGGGGGATACAAGTGGGTGCTTTTCCTATACCAGTCCCCGGCTAAGGAATAGCATCGCTAAAATTTCCTGTGGTCTAACTATGTCCCACCCAAACCCATTTGTTTGAAGCCCTAAGCCCCAACGTGATGGGAGGTGAGGGTGGGGAACTTGGAAAGTATTAGGTTAGATTAGATCATGAGAATAGGGACCTCATGATGGGATTAGTGCTCTTATAAAAAGAAAAGGGGACACAACATCTTTCTCTTTCTCCACCATGTGAGCACACAGCAAGAAGGCAGCTGTTTGTAGACCAAGAAGAGAGCTCTAACCAGAACTCAGCCATGCTGGCATCCTGGAGTTGAACCTCCAACCTGCAACACTGTGAGAACTAAATTTCTGTTGCTTAAGCCACACAGTGTAGGGTACCTGTTATGGCAGCCCGAGCGAAAACAAAATTCAAATAGAATTTTAGGTCTTATCTAAGAATCTAGAGTTTTTCATTAAAAACATATTGATCCTTTTCTTCTATGAAATATCCTTTTCTGTTCTCTTTCAGCATCATTTTGTTATATGTCCAACATATAGCTGCCCAGGGCTTAGCTAAGTAAAGCTGATGGATATAGTTTTAAGAAAACAATATCATTCTAGAATCAGGAAAACAAATAATTCTATCTTCTATCTCAGGATATACCAGTATTTAGTGTATCTCAGCAGGAAATTTATATTTACCCATCTTTTAAAAGTTAAGTTAAGTTTATTTTTCTATGCTACTAGAAACATTTTTCAGGAGAGAGAGAAAATATATAAATATATATATGACTAAATAGATTGTGACATGGTGTAATGGTACATTATACCTCAGAATAACATATATAGATAATTAAATACAAATTATCATTATAGGGGCGCCTGAGTGGCTCAGCTGGTTAAGCATCTGACTCTTGGTTTTGGCTCAGGTCATGATCTCATGGGTCTCAGGATCAGGCTCTGTGGTGGGGGGGTAGCCCCAGCTCAGTGGGGAGTCTGCTTGAAGAGTCTCTCCTGCTGCACCTCCTCCCACTTGCATGCACACGCTCTCTCTCAAATAAATAAGTGTTCCAAAAAAAGAAATTATCATTATAAATGATATAAATATAAATATTCTCCTTTAAATCTATATATAGAAAGGAGGTCTAAAAATGTTGCCTTTTTTCTTTGTGCTCCTAAGATTATTACCATATGGTTGCATCAGATGGATCCTTCAGTAACTGTATTATATCATTAACAGAAACATAGACCAAGAACCTAGAAGTGTCCAAGGGATGGTGAGGAAGCGAAGTTTTCCAAAGGAAGACCTAACCATACTTGCTCAACTTCCAGTTTCCCAGAAAGTTTTCCCTGAGGTCAGGAACTGATATTCAAAGTCCTGCACTTGATGCTAAACTAATCAAGAGCACAAGAGGTAAGGTCACACTTTTAAAATTCAGAGGAAGGAAAAGGACAGAAGCCATCTGGCAAGAACACTCCTACCCCACCCTGTCTTCACCCCTCCCAACCCCACTCTCAAAAAATGAGATGTTTCCACTACTTCTCTTTAGTCTAACAATCGCATTTTATCATGAGGACTATTTATCCCCTTGACATACAGTATCTTTTGCTGCTTCCCCTCTCCCCCAAGTTACAAATGATATACCTGACATTTTTCCTTAGACTTTTGGCTTCATAAATACTGATTCCTTCAACATCTTTTCTTACTTCAAAATATGGAAAATTGAACATCTCAACTCGGTGCTCTCTACTTAACTTTACAATGGAGGAAAGGACTGCACCTAATCATACTTTATGTTTGCAGGTTGTACAGCTTACAAAGGCTCTCATGCATACTATATCTTTCTTGCTCCTCTTCACAAACCTATAAGGCAAGTGAGAAAAAAATCTTATTATTCATGTTCTCAGACAGAAAACTAAGTGTCTGGAAAATAGTTTTTAATATTGACTCTATGTTCTTGGATGGATGGAGGGATACACAAGAGGGAAATAGTTGTTTAAACTTCTGTTACAAGGTTTTACAACTACTAAGTGATAGAATTTAAATTCCTTCCAGAATTTCTCACTCTGGATTCTGTACATACAAATGACAACTATTCAAGTCTGAAATGTGACTTTGGGAGATTTAGCAACTCTAATATATACAACCAAAGGCATTAAACATTTGAATGAAGAAAAAGATCATCTAAGAGGCTTAGTATGCATACTGTCCAGAACCTAAAACAAGTAAGTGTGTAAATCCGATATCTAGTAGAGACCATGAGAAAGAAAGATTATAAAAGAGGATGATACAAGGAAATAATTGCATATCATTCTTTTTAAGTAATGTAAGATAATACTACTAATATGTGTCCACGTAATGTTTAAAGCCACTAGATAATTGGGAAAATGACATGTGAAGTGCCATAAAGTCAAATAATTCAAAGATGTAAAAGGAAAAAGTAAGAGTTCTTCCATTACCAAATCCTTAATCCCTTCCCCAGTGTCTTCTGCAGCTTTTTAAACATTTTGTAGACATTTACAAGTACACACACACACACACATACACACACACACACACCCCGAGCTTTGGATATACAGCTAGCTTTTTTTTTTCAGTGAGAATGTATCTTGACTTTTTTCTAAATTAACATATATAGATCTAACAAAAATTACACAGGCTTATTCCCCACATAAGGTCTTAAGATTCCCAACTACTAATTCCTCTATCATGATATTTCTCAGAGTCATTTGTATTCCATGTGGTTTGGAGTTGGTAATTAAGCCACACAAGCTTATTTACTTCTTTACTAGAAATCCCATATAAAAATAAAACCCATCAAGATTAACTATGCATAAAAAAGATTATGCATAGAATAACAAATATTCAAAGAGGTAGAATATATTATAAAATATGCTATTTAGCTTCCCATTATCCAAGTGAAGTCAAAATATACCACTTGTGTAGCAGAGTAAAACTCGGAAAATGAATTAACGTCAGAGTATCCCATTCACATAGACTGGAAAAGTAACCAAGTCACCATGTGAAATTTGTGAGCCGAGCAAATCAGACTGGTTACCAGAAGAATACCCTTCAGGGTGTCAGATGGAGGATACACGCAGAATTTTTAGGGAATTCGTTAAACCACCATCCTGAAACTTATCACTGGATTTGTTTTGTGTCTTAAGAAGTATAAGGAAGAAGAAACTTTTCCTTCATTGCTTCGTAACTCCTCTGACAGAGGAATGAGGGTGGAGTTTGACGTCTTCCAATAATGTTGGACTAGGTAGTTCCATTCAGTCTCCTCATTGGACAACTAGAAAAACTGGACAAATATGTAAAGAAATAGCCAAGCGATGGCATCAAAGAGCTCAATGTAGTAAACGTTTGCTGGGAAAGGAATACAGCTTAATACACCTCAAGTTTGGAGCAACTTCTTCCCCTGGAAACCCTACCAACTCCAGGAGAGAGAGCTGGAAGCCTGAGATGCCAAGCAGGATTTGCAACAGCTTCTTAAAGCTTAGCTCATGGAGACTGCTATCCAGGGCCTATAAAGGGTGGGGTAAGCCCTACCAAACTCCCTTACCATGGGCTGGGACCCCTCCGGACTATCTCTTAGGAGCCAGGGTGAACTACAGGTAGGCCCTCGAGGAGGCTGCAATTCAGCTTTGAATCATCTCAGTTTCTGAGACTGCTAACAGGTGATTCTGGGCTCACCAGGCTCCCTAGGTGTCCTAGAGTTCTAGCACCCCCAGGTAATCAGCAGAACAAACAGAAATCATAACTGTTTAAATCGTCTGTATCAGTTATCAATTGCTGCATGAAAAATTATTCCACACTTAATGGCGTAAGACAGTAAATATGTACCATCTCATAGTTTCTTTTTTTTTTTTTTTCTTTAAACAGGCTCCATGCCGGGAGCCCGACGTGGGACTCGATCCTGGGACTGCAGGATCACGCCCTGGGCCAAAGGCAGGCGCCAAACTGCTGAGCCACCCAGGGATCCCCCATCTCATAGTTTCTATGGGGCATCAGAGATCTAGGAGCATCTTAGTTTAGTGGTTCTGGCTCAGGCTTTCCAACAGGCTTAATTCAAAGGGTCAGATGGAGTTGCAGTCGGCTAAGCTTTGGCTGGGAGTGGAGGAGCCACTTCCAAGTTCACAACATGGTTGTTGGCAGAAGGCTTCGGTTCCTCACCACGAGAGCTCTCCACAGAGCAGCTTACAGGATGGCTTCTACTGAAGCAAGGCATCCAAGAGCAAGAGAGGATACCCTCTCTAGGAACATGGGAGCCAGTCTTTTTGTTGTCCTGCCTCCATTCTTTTAAATTGAGGTATAATTGACATATAATATCCTATTAGTGGGGCACCTGGGTGGCTCAGTGGTTGAGCATCTGCCTTTGGCTCAGGACGTGATCCTGGGGTCCTAGGATCGAGTCCCACATCGAGCTCCCTGCAGGGAGCCTGCTTCTTCCTCTGCCTATGTTTCCGCCTCTCTTTGTTGATCTCTCATGAATAAATAAAATCTTTTAAAAATATCCTATCAGTTTCAGATGTACATCACAGTGTTTCAGTATTTTTGCATCTTACAAAATGATCCCCAAGATAAGTCTAGTTACCACCTGTCACCATACAAATTCATTACAATATTATTGACTATATTGTCTATGCTATACACATATCCCCATGATTTATTAATACTGTAACTGGAAGTTTGTACCTCTTAACCTCATTCACCTATTTTGTTCAACTCCCTTAAATCCCTGCTCCCTCTGGGAACCAACAGCCTTTCCTGTAGCTATGAGTCTGTTTCCATATTGTTTTGTTTGTTCATTTGTTTTGCTTTTTAGATACTTACATATAAGAAAAATCATACGGCATTTGTCTTTCTCTGATTTTATTTCACTTAGCATAATACCCTCAAGATCCATCTATGCTGTCACAAGTGGAAAAGTTCATTCTTCTTTATGGCTAATAATATATATATATATATATATATATAATCAGTATATTTGAGTATACATATATGTATATTAGTATGTGTGAATATATATATCTCACAATTTCTTTACCTATTTACCCAGTCATCTATTAATCTATTCGTGTTAGATATTCCATATCTTGGCTACTGTAAATAAAGTTGCAATGGGAATGCATACATCCCTTCTGATTGGTATTTTCATTTTCTTTAGATAAATACCCAGAAGTGGAATTGCTGGATCATATTGTAGTTTTATTTTTAACTTTCTGAAAAACCTCCATTTTGTTTTCCATAGTGGCTGTACCAATTTACATTCCCACCAACAGTTTAAAGTGCTCTCCTTGTCCACATCCTCACCAATACTTGTTATGTTTTTGTCTTTTCGATAATAGCCAGTCTGACTGGTGTGAGGCAGTACCTCATTGAGGTTTTGAACCATATTTCCCTGGTGATTAATTATACTGGGCATCTTTTCATGTGCCTGTTGGCCACCTGCATACCTTTTTTGGAAAAATATCTGTTCAAGTCCTCTGCCCATCTTTAAATCAAGTTGTTTGGTTTTCTTTTTTAATTACAATATGTAAGTTCTTTATATATTTTGGCTATTAACTAGCTATCAAATGTATGATTAACAAATATTTTCATGAGGTTGCCTTTTCATTTTGTTGATGATTTCCTTCACTGAGCAAGTTTGTTAGCTTGATATAGTCCTGTTTGCATATTTTACCTTTTGTTGCACTTGTCTAAGGACATTGATCCAAAAAAGAAAAAAATGTTGCTAAGACAAATGTCAAAGAGCTTACCGTCTATGTTTTCTTCTAGGAGTTTTATTCTAGGTTTCAAGTCTCCTGTTCAAAACTTTGATCCATTTGAATTTAGTTTTTTATATGGTACAAAGCAGTGTCTAATATTATTCTTCTGTGTGTAGCTATCCAGTTTTCCCAACATCATTTACTGAAAAGACTATCTATTCCCCATGGTATATTCTAGACTCCTTTGTCATAGACTAATTGGCTGTATATGCGTGAGGTAATTTCTGGGTTCTCTGTTTTATTTCATTGATCTATATGTCTGTTTTCATGCCAATACCATATTGTTTTGATTGCTATAATTCTGTAGTACAGTTTGAAATCACAAAGCATAAAATGAGTCTGTAACTTAATCTTAAAAGTGACATACCATTATTTCCGGTATTTTATATTAGTCAGAATTGACTTACTAAGCCCAATCCACACTCAACAAAGGAGACTACACAAAGATAGGGTCACAGGGAGGGACCATCTTGAGCCTGGATGCCTCATCACCCTAAGACTCAAATTATTTTTACGAAGGGTTCTGCAAATTCAATAGCCACATGCAAACACAGATACCAAGAAATACAGGATCGAAATTTTAAAAAAACAATAGACAACAACAGATCCACAATGTCTCAGATATTGAAGTGAGTTTTCAAAGGATTCAAAAGCTCTCTATTTTGCTTATGGAAAACAAAACAAAAAAGATGATGAATTTTCACATATAACTCTAAATCAAAATATAAAGCCCTAGATTTCTACTTCCAGGCATGATGTACTTCCCTGATGCAACCAGGACTGGACTTAACCAATTTGTCATGAGCAACTAAAAAACTGGGCAAAATACAGGAAAGAACTCTTCTCAAATTGTGACTCTGAAGCAGAGAGAAGCAATGTGATTTTTACAATCACCCAGTGTAGAGTTTGAAAGAAGACAGAAAATCCAAGCCTCTCAGACAGAAATGAAAGATTCTTTTACTCACAGCAAAAGCAGCATAATGTCAACAAGTTCATGTCGGTTTCCCATGCCCAATGATTAAGGGTGGAGCAGAAGGACAGATGATGCCTGCACAGGAGGCAGTGGGCTTCTTTACAGGAGACGGACACTGAGCTTGAAGAACCCATTGTTTTAGAGCAAGCAGTAAGCAAGCCTGCTCTTTGTTCTGAGTGGAGACATTACCTCATCCTTCAAGGCTCCTTGCTGCAAACATAGCCTGATAAATAACCTAAGTAAAGAGTAAGGACCCTGCATTTTTGGCTTACCCAGCAAGACGTGTAGGACCTATGGGAAACTGACCTAGTCTACATCTAAGTACCTTTCATCAAAATGAAGCATGTCAACTGGGTCAGAATTATAGCTCTAAAAACTGAACTATTATTCTTTGCCAACTTAGGAAGCCAGACTGTTTATATTCAAAATGTTTCTTAATCAAATAAGAGTTTACTACTAGAGCTTATGCAATTGATCCAACATTTTACTGTTTTAGCTCAAGAAATATAGGTAGTAGATACATATTTTTATGCAAAAGGGAATTTAAGACTTAGCTATTTCCATAACTCCTTTTTTTTTTACTAAAGCTTCCTTTGCTAGCATACAAGTAATAACAAAATTCTTCACTTTGTTGAGAGTTTACCTACCTTTCTTTCCCATATTCTCAGGTATTAAATGTACACCGACACTTTGTCAGTGTCTGATACCGAAAGGAAAAGTTGTTTTCCAAGCAGTTACTGTAACATCTATGAAGGTTACTCAATATTGCTGATTTTAAAAAATTTAAAGAAAATCCACACAACAGAAAGTTCTAATTTCATCCAGAGGTCATTCTAGCTAATCTGGTATACATTTTTTAAAAGAGAAGACTGAAAGTTGTTCATGAGTATAAAATGTATTCATGTTTTGAAATATATTAATACAGAATAAAAAGTAACTTATAAATTTAATACACCATAAGTGTGCTGGATGTTGAGTTGTTTGATACTCCAGAAAGAGTTCATACTCTTATGTTCTATATTTAACTTGAGTCTTATACAAGTAAGGAAGTATTGCCAGGCATAAAATGATACTATGTGATAGTACTTACTAACAAAGTAAGGCATATCTCAATACTTTATTTTTATTAAAATTATATTGTAAGTGGTTTTCATTCTAAATATATATATATACTCGGTAGCCATTATAGTCATTTGAACAGGGAAGCCCCATCTTTTAAAATTGCTAAAATAATAAAAATATTCAAGAAAAGTATTAGTCAACTTTTCAGAAGCAGAAATGTTGAAAGTTTAAAAAATATTTGTAAGTTATCATAAGCTAAGAGTTATAACTATTTCCAAGAATAATACCTAAAATATGTACAGGTTTCTGGAAAAATGTTTAATGAAAATAGATATTTAATAATAATTCAAATGTTAATGAAAATGATACTTAAAGGTAATTTTGAAGAAATTATTTATAAAGAAAATAATCTTTTTTGTAAAATATGTGAACTTTTATAAATTGGACTTGTTTAAAGAAAGGTCATGTCTTTATACATGTTTTATGAATACTTACAGAATGATATTCAATATCATAATCCCTGAAGTCTGATGAAATCATTCTGTCATGTGTTCATGCCAAGATTATGGAATAAGCATGAAAATATTTTGAAGATATATGCACATTTAGTCATTGTGATGTGTAATATCTGGCAGGTACACATTTAAATTAGTTTGACGAGGTAGAGCTTTTTAATGCCTGACCATCATTATCTTAAAAGCAAAACCTCATCTGCCTGCGATCTTATTTGGTGTCCACAGTCTTCCATGATTAGTTGTTTCATATACAAAGGATTATTAAATGTGAACAGTACTCCAGCCGGACATTCTTACCCAATGACAAGAGATTTTTATTGCACATACATGTTTCATGAGCAATAATATCACATTTTAGAATGTTTCTTCAGCTCATCTAGATACAAATCATAAAACAACCAAGATTATAATATGCAGCAAGATTGCTGAATGTGTAAATTATAATCATATATTATTACACTTAGAAAAGTTCAAGCATTTTATTTTAAAAGTTTTCCAGAACTTTCATAGAGCGCTATGTCATCTAAGCTCCCTAATGTAGAATTTTCTCCCTCAGAATCATTATTTTGCCTGGCCCATTCTCTAAGTTGAGTTTCCAATTTATTCAGTGGACAATTTTCCATATGAATGTGTTCATTAATGTTCTCATCTGCCATAAAGTATAGGATTACATTTGCTCTAAAGTCATGTATTGATGCAATATCATTTTAATCTATGTTATAATGGCATCCAGTTAATAAAACAAGATCAGACTATTCCATAACAATATTTCCTCATTGCTATTGATACAATAGTCTCTTAAGAGAAAAATCCTATATTCATTAACTCATTTATTGAATTATTCACTGATCCCTTTCTGAATACCAGGTATTACCTAGCTCTAGTAGGCTTAGGAGTAATACTGCTATACTTTAAACCATTCATTTATATAACAAATATTTATTGCAGATAGTAATCTGCCAGGCATTGGTCTCCTAAAACTAATAAAATATGAACCATGTTATTATGAAGCCACGTGAAGTCTAGTAGGCAAAGGGGTGGAAATGCAAATGAACAGCACAAAATGTTAAGTGCAATAACTAAAACATGTCAAATTTATGTATTTATTCTATTTCTCCTTCAACCAATAATTGAAATCAGCCTAAAAATGGTCTATAAAAATATATACAACCTAGAAAAATAGAAACACATAAATTAGGGAGCTAGAACTAAGAAAAAAATGTGGGTAAATGATAAGGAAACAGTAAAGCCGCCCGTAAGAGCATGATAACTTACCATACACTGCCAATGCAGGTATAAGGAAGCACAACTTCTACCGATGAAAATTTGGCAATATTTAGCAAAATAAACACATCTACCAAAATTATATATTATGAAACGTACACTGTTATCTAGCGATCCCAACTCTGAGAATTTTATCTTATAAATACAGCGTGATATATGAAAAAGTTATTCGCGGTAGCACTGTTTTTAATACCAAAAGACAAAAAATAACCCAGGTCTATCAATGAAGTCTGATTAAATAGCATATAGCACTTCTACTCGATGGAAAACCTTCCTACTCCGAAATAGAAAAATCTGTGTGTGCCGAAATGAAAAATCTCCAGACTCAACTTTGGGTAAAGAAAGCAAGATGTATACCAACAATACACACACACACACACACACACACACACACAACCCTTGGTGAAGAAATAAAGGAAGGGAAATAAGAATATATGTTTATGCTTGCTTGTATCTGCATAGAGAAACACTAGAGACTCATAAGAAACTAATGTAGGAGGTTGTCTATTGGGTGGGTGATTGGTGAGTTGGGCAGCGATAGGAGTGGGAGAAAACCTCAGTATATACATTTCTATATTGCTTTTACTCTTGCATATCATAAATATACTACTTATTCTAATAAAATTTTGAAAAGAAGAACATATACTATACAATAGCATTTAATTTGTTCGAGGAAAACTGCAAATTAGCTCTGAATTTCCTACAAGTCAAACCAAATGGAGAAACTGTTTCAAGAATCAGAGACAAGGTTGACAAAAAGTTTAACTGTTTCCCCAATTTGAGATTTGACAGGAGTTTCTCTGCCATATACTCATTGATTGGACATTGAGTGATTGAGTGAATGACAATCTCAGTAACATTTTTAAACACACAGTCATGAGGTATCCAATCCTGCCCCTGCTTAAGGCTCTTCAATGCCCTTCTATTGAATCAGAATGAATCCAAACCTCTCCCCATGATCTCTGACACCCTACATAATATTACCTATCTCTCCTCCCATGTTCCTTTGCGTCATGAGCTCCAATCACACTGGTCTACCTTCTGAACCCCTACCCTAACAAATACCTACCTGTCTCAGTGCCTTTGCACTTCCTGCTCTTTTCTGCCGTCAGAACTATTCATTCAGGTAGCAGCACGGGTACCACCTGCTCATCATTCTCTAGGAGGGGGAATCCCACCCTCCTAGAGAAACCCTCTCTGCTCTTGCTAAAGGAACACCATCTTGTACACAACCACTCTATAGCCCCTCACTATGTTTTATAGTCTCTGTAATGTTTAATACAGTTTATTTTTTTTATTTTCATTTTTTTACTTTTCCCACAAGAAAACACCCCTGAAAGTTGTTCATTCTGTATTTTGTATCTCCAGTGCCAAGACCAGGGCTTGGCACATGGCAGATGGCCAATAAATATTAGCTGAGTTGAATGAGTAGATGACAAAGAATGAACAAGTAAGAGAAAGAATGGAGGGAGGGAAGAAAGAGGAAGGAAGGAATTTTTTTAAACTCATAACCAACCAAACTTCTTCAGCTAAAATTAAGTAATATCTGTCAGCTAACTCTGACATTACCTCATGTGATATTTTTAGGCATCAGTGGCTTATCCACAATTTTCAACCATTGCTAGGATGGGCTCAGAGTTTTTTGTTGGTGGCAGCAGTGGGTTTTTAGGAGGGTTTTTGTTTCTCTAAGTTACTCTTTTTTTTTTCATTTCCAGTTTTGTGATTTTTCTAATTAGAGTACAGTTGACCTACAGTATTATACAGTTGACCCTTGAGCAACACGGTCTTGAACCTCACAAGCCCACTTAGACACAGATATTTTACAATTAATACAGCACTGTAAGTGCATTTTCTCATCCTTATGATTTTAATAACATTTTCTTTTCTCTAGATCCCTTTAGTGCAAGAATGCAGTATACAGTACACATACAAAATCTGTGCAAATTGACTATTAATGTCATCAGTAAGGCTCTGATAACTAACTACTAATAGCCACTCAACAGTAGGCTATTAGTTAAGTTTTCATGGAGTCAAAAGTTTACACAGATTTCCACATGCACGGGGCTGGTGTGTCTAAACTCCATGTGTTCAGCTCTGTATAGTAGTTAGGGCCCAAAATTTTGATGCCATTGTATATAGCCACTCACCTCACAAGCTATATATCTTAAGAAAACCCATACTAGTAACATCCTAAAAGTGTCATTACCACCTGTATTTCAGTTTGATTCATAATGAATTTGTTTTTCAAAGCATTCTCTCCTCCCCCCCCCCAAATTAATAAAGTAAGACTAAAGATTCAAAAATGAGATTCTTATGAAACTTTTCCATTGTAAATTTGATAATAGTCAAAGTTAACTAAAGATCACTCTGGGATAAATGGAGTTTCATCCACATGTAGATTTGGGCCACCACACCTAGAAATCAAGAGAAGTAACTTGGAAAAGGATCTTCTAGACTGGTGGGTTTCTGCAGCTGGGCTACAGAAGAATCTACCATCAAAACTTAACTTTCCAAGCTGCTGGGTGTCTCAGTTGGTTAAGCATCTGCCTTTGACTCAGGTCATGATCCCAGGGTTCTGGGATGGAGCCCCACATCAGTCTCTCTGCTCAGCAAAGGTCTGCTTCTCCCTCTTTCTCTGCCCCTTCCCCTGCTTGTGCTCTCTCTCTGTCAAATAAATAAAATCTTTAAAAAAAAAAAAAAAACCTTAACTGTAGTCCAGCCATTCACAGTGGTTGAACAGAAGAAGCCTACAAATGGTTTCTATTTATTGGCCAGAATTTAACATTTATTTATTTATTTATTTATTTATTTATTTATTTATTTAGGCTGGATTTTATAACCATTACCATGTGGCTTCAGGACACACTGACTTACTTAAGGTTACACACTAAAAATGTCTCAACTCCACAGTACCTCTGACAGCCCAGTTTTGTATCAGAATGATTCCACAATCTACACAATGTGTTAAATTACTCATACAAAGATTACTCCCTATTATTTGCATCTGTTAAGGCTCATGTGCTTTATTTATTCCAGCACAGGTCTGAAATAAATTATGGTTAAAAAAAAAATGTGTTCCTGATAATGCTCTTTTCATATCACAGCATGAGGGTAACTGGTGTGAAAGCCTTCTCACTTTTGATCAAACTATGCTTTCCTTTGTTTTCAAGGTCAGCTGTAAAAAGAGCTATGTTTCTTATTGAGTTAGAAATGATTTATCTTAGTACCTTGCTGGCTGTCCCCATCATAGATGATTTTCACTTTTCAATTAATAAATCCTGAGATGCACTGACCTTTCTGAGATACATATGCACAAACCTAAGAGGACAACGGTCCTCGGGAGCAAACATCTCTGCCATCGCCAGGACTGAAGCCTCATCGTGGTCACATGCACAGCATCAGTTCTGTCTTTTCCATTCTCTAAACGTTAGAGAATGCTTTAGAGTCTGAGACTGAACTTTTCCCTGGAAGAGTAATCCTTATTATTGCAAATCGATGCTAAATCTTCACAAAAGGTGTAGGGGAGAAAATACTAGCCGAAGCAGAAAATAGATTAGCTCACAGTCCAGGTCTTGAAGCTGATGCACATTTCAGTAGGTGATGTGAACACTGCTGGAGATTTCAGACTGAAAACCGTCTTCACGGTCTTACTTTAACAGTGATGCCATTAAGGATGCCACGGAAAATCCTGTATATCCTAATGTTCCGTGAGCCTCTAGCAAAAACAACTTGCTATTTAAAGCACAGCTCTGGGCAAAGAAGGTGGTTTGGATTGCACGAAGTTATTAATTAACATGACAGTAAACCTTCGGGACGTGAAACCACAAAGCAGCTCTCTGGCCGCTTGTCAACGGTGTCACACATATGTAAATAATCCACAGCGTTAAAAGGCCCTTTCCTCTTCTCTTCTCTGCTTTATCCCCTTGACGCTAACACTCTGTACTGAGATCTCTTCCAAGTCTAACATTTGCGATCACAGGACAGTCTGAAAAGTAACCTTGATTCCAATTACTTTCTTCTAAACCTCACAAAATAAAATCATCCCAGAAGTGAGCTCTGTCATGTTCTGAAAGACGAATCAGACTATTCGATGTGGACCCACTGTGGTCTTAACCAAGCAGGTAACACTGAAGTCACACAGGAACAACAGGGAGCGTACACATAGATTCTCATGCTCTCGGTATATTTGTGAACATCACCTTCTTTATCAACATATGAGAAAGTTCCCATTTCTTCCCCTAAAGTTGGGCATAGTAGCACTCAGAAGTTTTTTATTGACTGGCTGCAAAGGAAAGAGTTTACTCTTCTTAAAATATATAAAGTGTAATGCATTTTCTAGTGTAATTTTTTAAATGGGCAGCTAACATCCATGGGAACGTGAAGACGCTGCGCACCTGCCTTGGCTCTCAACAGCGATATTCAATACACGTTTCAGAGATGATCCAATTCTGTTAGAAAGACACACACACACAAGCACACACACACACACACATATCTCACACATCCACGTCTCTCACACACACACAATGGGAATCTCTAACTACTAATAGAAGCTGCTTCTTTATACTAGTAACATTTCAGTTAGAAACCAAATGTGAAAATCTTTCAATATTTTAAATACCAGCTAACTTATCTGGATAATTAAGTAAAGCTAATCCACATAGAGTAATGGGAAGCAGCATGATGCCTGACTAGAACCGATGTTATCTAGTCCCAGTTCAGCTCCCTGCTCTGCTGGGTTATCCTGGATAAGCTGTGGCACCTCCCCAAGCCTAGAGGGCGCACCTGGGGGACTCAGTAGGCGAAGCATCTGCCTTCTGCTCAGGTCATGACCTTGGGGTCCTGGGATCAAGGACAAAGTGGGGCTCCCTGCTCAAGTCTGCTTCTCCCTCTGCCCCTCCTGCTTGTGCACACATGCATTCTCTCTCTCTCTCTCTCTCTCTCTCTCTCAAATAAGTAAATAAATAAGCTTCAACATGAGGAAGGATGACGAGATGGACTCCATCACTTCTTCAGCCACTGCTCCAGAAATTCTAAGTCTGTAGTTACTTCAAAGCAGTCCTTCAGTGCTGCTGGTTCTACTGACCAGTCCACCTCCAAGTAAAAGAAACAGTGACCACCACCAACCACGCTCCTGACCCTGGGCTCCATATGTGTAGAGACCCAGGCTCCCCTAGGCGAGGGAGCTCTTCCTCACAGGATACGGTGATAACCCCACGGCACTAAGTTTAGGTTGATGTTGGGTCACTTCAGCCTCCCGGTGCCAAGGGAGCAGCAGCAAGGAAAGAAGCTGCTACCCTGACAGCAGGAACTGACCCGGATTATTCTGGGCCAGAGCTGATAGTACCCAGTGAGGATAGGAGGGAAAACCCTTGCCACTCGGGACATAAACTGAAATAATTTTTGGTACTGCCTTGCCCAGCCGGACAGAAGCAGCAGATGCAGCCTGAGAAGGGTTATGGCAATCAGAGACGCGAGACCCTTCAGGGTTGGAGAGCTGGGTCACAGCACCTGGACCAAGGGAGGCAATAGGTGTTGGTGAGTGTGAGGTGATTCTAGAATGGGCGGTAGAAGAGGCCAGGTGCTGGGGATCAGTTACAGTAAGAACACCAAGGCCAGCACAAGCAGGGTTAGGGCTTCTCCCACTGGTCTTCCTATGTTAAGTCTCCTCAGTGAAAGGAACCAACCAGAAGCCTGGAGGAGCCCTTCCCGGATGGGATGAACTTATTACAGGAAGCCAATGGGCCCAAGAGCACAAAGGTTTCTACATTTCCTGGAACTGCCATAATCAAGTCCCTCCAACTGAGGAGCTTCAAACAGGACCTCACTCTCCCACAGTTCTGGAAGGGTGCCAGGAGTCTGACATCAAGGTATCAGCAGGGCCATGCTCCCTCTGACGAGCCATCCCTCCTTGCCTTTTCTGGCTCCTGGCAGCTCCAGCGTTTCTCAGTGTGCGGCAGCATGACTCGGTCTCTGCCTCCTTCCCACCGCCTTGCCCCCCGGTTTGTCAAACCTCCTTCTCTTTTCTCTTATGACACCGGGTATTGGATCTAGGAGCCACTCATCCAGTATGATCTCATCTGGAGGCCTTCTCTTCTGTCTGCAAAGTCCCTGTTTCCAAACAAGGTCACAGCCACAGGAGGGCTGAGTGGGTGGTGGGATGGACCCCCAAGAGTCCTGTGCAGGCCCCAGACACTCATTCCCCCAGCTGCTGGAGAGCTGGTGACACAGTGTCTACTCAGGACCCGCCCTCAGCCAGAGAGAGCTGCCTCATTCATGGCTCTGCTCCTTCCCAAGGCCCAACTCAGGACGGAGCTGAAGGGCTCCTCCAGCCCAAGGCTCCCTAGAGGACAGGCTGAGGTCTGCTGTCTCCGCCTCATGCTCCACCTCCCCCTTCTGCTCCCTCCTGCCTTGGGGTGTTGTTCCCGGGGACCCCCTCCATGCAAGTCTCCTTAGCATCTGTTTCCAGAGAGCTTGACCTGAGACACTCTGCCCCTCACTAGCTCCAGAACCTTAGACAAAATACATAAGTTCTCAGCTCTTGAGTTTTCTTATCCGCAGGATGGAGATGATAATAGTGCCTCCCACATGGGGTGTTGTGAGGATGAACAAGTTACCCACGCACATTGCTTAAGGCGCTACCTGGCACGGAGTAAGCATTCAATATATGTTTATTATGAGCTATTTTTATGGGCCTGTTTTTTTCTGTAGGGAAAATATTAAAAAATGAATCGGTTTTTAGATTAGCGTTTTTTCAGTTTTCCTCAAGTTGTAAATCAGTTGAACAATGAAACCAAAAGCAAAAAGTCATAGTTTATGTTACATTCTGATATTCCAATTATAATGAAATTAATATGCTAATAATTTAAAAAATCACTATTACATTATCATAATTTCCAGGTATAATTATTTTTCAACATGGGGATGAAGCTGGTTCTTTCCTTGTAAATATCAAAGGAGTGAATGTACTTAACTCCTTCTATCGACTCACATATTTATTCTACACTTAGTATATCAAACCCAACAAAATAAAAAAGGAGGAAAAAAAATGTACAATTTTAACCAGAGCCTTCAGCCATAGGCAACAAACTGGTGGCTACCACAGGGGAGGTGGGTGAGGGGATAGATAAAATCGGTGATGGTGATTAAGACTACACTTACCATGATGAGCACTGCGTAATGTAAAGAATTGTTGAATCACTCTATTGCACACCTGAAACTAACAGAACACTGTACTTTGACCAAACTGGAATGAAAATAGATTTAAAAAATAATAAACTCAACCCTTGCTATCAGAGTAGCGCTGGATCTTACATATCTATACTGTAGAACTCTGCCCATCAAAGCCATAAAGTCGCCCTTGGAGAGCAATATAAAATTAAGGGTAGGTTCATATAGTTAATAAGCTGAAATCATAAAGGAGTTAAATTGGCCATACTTTCCTGCTTATAATGCAGCCATGACTTGAATTCATTTTTCTCAGGATTATGATGTATCATTTGTGGCCATGTCCAGTCTCATCATTTGTTAGCACAAAATGAACAGTTTTAAGAAAAACTATTCCTGCAGAGGGGGGACTTGTATTCCATTTGTTGTTATATAGTAAATATTTTCTGCATTGCTTTGTGCAGAAATCACCCAGTCGGCAAAGAACAGTCCTAAGAATAATGGGTGATTGAGTTAACATGCTTCCACTTGTAAGAAGTAGTTTTGACTTCTTAAGTGCTTAGTGTGTGATAGTGTTTGAAATAATAACCCTTAAAAGTACATATTATTATCCCATTTGCCAGATGAATACAATGCGGTTCAAAAAACACCTTATAATATGCAGAGCCAGACGGACCCAAATCTATCTGTATTCTTTCCTCTTGCTGTCTCCCACTGAGCATATAACTATTAATAAACCAGCTCATATTCTGCTTGAAAGGATTTGGAAAAGTGCTTTACAGTATTGGCATTCCTCCAAAAAAAAAGAAGAGGAAATATATCTTCTGTAATCGCTTTTTTTTTTTTAATTTCAAACTGGTTTGTTTATTTTTCAAGTTAGACAATAGACAGAATAAACTAAAAAATTAAAATATTGCTACATTCCTAAATTAATTCCTTATTTCTTTGGATTACTGTGTGTGTGTGTGTGTGTGTGTGTGTATACATGAGTATCTTTAAAGACAGATTAAAGGACTAACCTGTAGATTGTTAACTTGGAGACATTTAAGAATCAAAAAGACTCTAGTAGTATTTCCACAAATATGCAAAATTCATAGCTTCGTATTCTAAGAGTGAAAAGAGGCACTGACAAAGATCATGTTTTTTACATGAAATGAGAATTGTCTGGTACTAAATTACAACATAAACAGGATATTAACTGTCTAACTGTATTACAATGTTTATGGTAGATGTTTCAATGACATGCTTTTCCGAAAGTCATAAGAATGCTGTAGGATATGCTCAATTCCTGAAGCAGTCAACACTCATCTACGTGGGTACCATGCAGGTTGTTTCATTTTATCATGGGACAAATCTTACTGTTATTATGTGCTGAGCATTTTAGTAAACACTTAGCAGTAAGCAAGACAGATAAGCTAAGCTTCTACCGTGATCTCACGAAGCTTATAATGAGCAGGAGAGCTACCACATGGGTTACCTATATGAGGTGTGCTAGGAAAGAGGTTTATTGCATAATGCATATAATCTATGGGTGTTAACAAGACAGGACTTAATTAACAGTGGTGGGACTTAGATGGTCAAGGAAGACTTCCTGAGGACATGATATTTTCAAGGAGCCGAAAAGAGCAGTGGGAGAAGGGAGACCCATAGCAGAGGGGACTAAGACAGGACATTTCAAGCAAAGAGAAGAACTAGGATCTTAGTTCAGGCTGCTATAATAAAATACCATGGACTGGCTGACTTTAAAAAGAGAAATTCATTTCTTCCAATTCTGGGGGTGGGAGCCTGAGATCAGAGTGCCAGCATAGTCCAGTCCCAGTGAGAGCCCTCTTTCCACTCTTTCCTCCCATGATGGGGAGAACAAGCTCTGGTCTTTTCGTTTTTCTTTTTTAATTATAAATTATTCAATTTATTTAAACAACAACAACAACAAAAAGTTCACTCATTTCTCCTATCCTCCCCCTTGCCTCTGGTATCAATCTGTTCTCTGTAAGAGCTCAGTTTGGTTTTGTCTGCTTTTTGTTTTTTTGTTTTTTTGTACGCTTTTTAGATTCCACATATAAGAGAGATCATGTGATTTTTTTTTTTTTCAATTTATTTCACTTAGCATAATGTCTTTGAGGCCCATCCTTACTGCTGCAAGTGACAATATTTCATTCTTGTTTAATGGCTGAATAATATTCCACTGGGTATATATACACTACAATTTCTTTAACCATTCACGTGTTGATGGACACTTAGGCTCTTTGCATATCTTGGCTATTGTAAATAACAGGCAATGAACACAGGATGAAGATATCTTTTCAAATTAATGCTTTTGTTTTCTTCAGATAAATACCCAGAAAGAGAATTGCTGGATCATAAGGTAGTTCTATTTTTAATTTTTTTAGTAATCTCCATAATGTATTCCATAGTGGCTGCACCAATTTTCATTCCTACTAACAGAGCACAAGGGTACCCTTTTCTCCACATCCCTGCCAACACTTGTTATTTCTTATCTTTTTTTATTTTAGCCATTCTAACATGTATGAAGTGATAGATATCTCACTGTGGTTTTGATTGGCATTTCCCTGATAATTCATGATGTTGAGCATCTCTTCATGTACCTGTTGCCCATCCACATATCTTCTTTGGAAAAATGTCTGTTCAGGTCTTCTGCATATTTTTTAATCAAGTTGCTCTGCTATTGAGCGACATAAGTTTTTTTAATATATTTTGAATATTATCCCCTTATCAGATAGATGGTTTGCAAATATTTTCTCCCATTCAGTATGCTGCCTTTTCATTTTGTTGCTGGTTTCTTTTGCTCTTCCTTCTTCTCACAAGGACATTAATCCCACTGGGTGGGGCTACCCTCACAACTACATCTAAATTAAGTTACTTCCCAAAGGCCCCATCTTCCAGTACCATCACACTGTGGGGGTTAGGGCTTCAACCATAAGAGTTTCAACACAAGACAAGCATTCAGTATATAACACAGAAAAAAGGCCTGAGGTGAGACAGAGCAGGGTGCCTTCATGAAATATGAATGAATTGAGGAGAGGTCCTTGGAACAAGGATAGAAAGGCAGGCAGAATGGATTAAGCAAGGATTGTGAACTTGATCTTACAACAAGGGCAAAGTCATTGAAGTCTTTAAAGCATGAGTAATATAATCAGATCTGTGTTACAGATTTTGAAAGAAATCACTTATCAAAGGAAATGTGTTTCTATCAGATACATGATAAGAGGACAATGTGCTTGGTAAAAGATAACTGTGAGGTATTTGGGCTCAAAGCCTTGATTTAAAAAAGAGAAACATAGGAAATGAATTTCTACTTAGACTAAAGTTTCTCAAACAAAACAAAGAAAAAAGAGACCAATGAGAAAACAGACTATTAGATACAAAGAATAAATTGGTGTTTGCCCAAGTGGGGTAGTGGGAGGGGATATAGATAAAATATATTTTTAAAAATTCTCTGGCATGAAATGTAAAAACCTGGTCTTCATGATCCTAGTTGTTTGCATTTGGACAGGGCTTGTGAAGAACTGATTTTCCTCAAATGGGTCACTGTAAATTCTATTCCACACAGATCTTAGCCAAATTCAATGATGGGAAATATCAGATAACTCACAGAGTTGATTTCCATCACCACATTTTCATGAAGGATTATTATTTGTTCAATTATAATTATAGAATTATAAATACATGAAATTATTTGTTGAGTCTGGGTAAAACTAAAGTACATTTAAGTGATTTTAAACTGTTAACATTTACTATCACTAACATTAATCTGTGAAACGCTGAATCAGTAAACCTTTGTAGTTGAACACATTAGCTGCCACTCACTCATATTCTGAGAACAAAATTCTACAGGCTTTATTTTCAAAAGGCTTTTATCATTAAGTCTTAATCATCTGAATCTCATTGAAATTAATAGAGATTTGAGTTTAGGGAAAGAACAGGGGTTATGCTTCTGGTATGACCCAGTATGCTCCAAAAAACCTATTCTTTTGTATGTAACAACTGTAAACTGAGTAAAATGGAATAAAAAATACCTGAACATTCTAAGGACTAAAAAAAAGTAGATTTTCCAGGTGGTCAAAACTGGAAGAATGGACTGATGTAAAATGAGTTTCTCATTTTTACATCTAATCATCATCATCATCATTTTGGCCTGCTACCTAATGATAGGTATCAGTCAAGGCATCAATCAAGGTGACTAAATCACCAACAAAGACACGTATTTCTAAACTGAAGAACTTTAACACAGAATTCAGGCAACCACAGCCATTAAGAAAGTGGAAGGGAGGGCAGCCCAGGTGGCTCAGTGGTTGAGCATTGCCTTCAGCCCAGGGCATGATCCTGGAGACCTGGGATTGAGTCCACGTCGGGCTCCCTGCATGGAGCCCTCTCCCTGTGTCTCTGCCCCTCTCTCTCTGTATCTCTCATGAATAAATAAATAAAATATATATAAATATATATATATAAATAAATTATATATATAAATATATCTATAAATATATATAATATATAAATATATATATTATATATATTTATAAAGAAAGTGGAAGGGAAATCCCAGATGAGAGAAAGCCTTCCAGGCAAGCCCCAAATTCTGTATATATACTCTGCCCAAATCTCTCACTGACCCTAAAATACACATGAGTGGGGCAGATTGCAAATAACCCAGTTAAGAAAAAGCAGAACTGAAATGAGATCTGTACTGGCACCAGGCATTTGCAGTATGAGTCCAACTGAGTTAATTGCCTGCTGAAACAAAAATATCAACACTATTCTGAAAAACATAACAGAATCCAGAATATCCACAATAACATACACAATGTCCAGAAACTACTGCAAAATTATTCAGCATATGAATAGTTAGGAAAATGTGATCTATTTCCAAGGGAAAAAAACAAACCAATCCAGGATTATTCAGATGTTGGAACTCACAGACAATGGCTCTAAGGCAGCTATTCTAGGGAAAGACACTCTTGTAATGAACAAGAAGATAGCGAATATCAGCAGAGGAAACACAAACTATAAAACAGAATATAATGAAATTCTACAAATGAAAAAAAATCCGAAATGTAAAAAAAAATTGTAAAAAAATGAAAAAAACATCTGAAATGTAAACAAATAAAATAAAACACAAACTATAAAATAGAATAAAATGAAATTCTACAAATGAAAAAAAACATCTGAAATGTTAAAAAAAATTCTTAACAGAATGAAATAAAGCAACAGAAACCACCTGGTCTGAAGAACAGAAGGAGAGTTATTGAAAAGGAGAATGAACAGCACCTCAAGGCCTCAGATCAAAAAGTTTAACATACGTGTATATGAAATCTCAAGAACACAGAATAGAAAGAATGAAGTAGGAGGGGAAAAAACACCTTAAAATAAAGGAAAAGCAACCTCTAGAAAGATTCTTCTACATATGTGGAATAAGCTTAACTTTTTCATTAAAAAAAAAATAGATCAGCTGTCTTCACAAATTACAGATGAAAACACTAACTGCACTTCATAGGTTAAAATGCATTTAGAGAAATAATAGCATTATTTTTAAGATATTATGAATCAGAGTAAGAGCACAATCATGCCCCTCTGTGTATGTAGCAAAACTATTACCAGGTTCCAAAAAAGAATTGTCCTTCCTTTAAAATGTCCTAAGATTCAAGACTCAAGATAAGCTTATCAAATGCATCTTGTGGTATGAGGAGTATGCTGTCATATACACAGAATCTAGATTTTTAATGCAAGTAAGCAAATTTACCTAGTGTACTGTCAAACTTTATAAATTGCACTTCCCATCACTCTCTTCTTTGTGCTGGTCACTGACAAAGGCAATGAAAATGGAGTAGACATAAGCATGCCAATCAGATTCTACACAAGAAGAACATCATATAAAAATTCTTGTGAGATGAGTCCAGGAAACAGAGTAGCTGCCAGCACTGAAATATTGTGTTCTTGTTTATATGCAATGCAACAGGACAGCCTTTGTATTTTTTTTTAACAGTTCAGTACTTAAAACAATCTATACTTCAAAGGAAAGTAAACAGGCATGTGCTTAGATTGCTCTTTACCTCATGACTTGTTTCTTTTATAGCAGACACTCTGAAGAACTAGACAAGTCAAGCTCTATAAACAATAATGTCCTCTGTGCTTCCAAATGCAGACATCAAGTGGAGTATACAACCCAGGAAGTTTCTTTGGAGACAACTGTTAAAAATCAAATAGTGTTTAAGTCCATTTATGGTGAGGCTGGAAATGACATTTAATCTCTTGAAAATATAATCAGAACGATGGCTATGCCTACAGAGCTAATTGAAATGAAGAACAAAAGAGCACTCAGGATAATCAGACCAGAAGAACTTTTAAAGGTGGAGAACAGTCTCTTGAACAGAATTTTGGGATCAGCCGTCAGTATCCAAACTGATCAGAAATTGCCTCAAGTTCTCTTTTGTTCTCTTCTCTTTGCTATCCTTGTGAACACAAAGCTATGCTATGGATCCTCCTTGTTTTTTGCCACAATACATTTTCCAAAAACATACCAAGTAGATGGTATTTTCTGGTCTGAGGATTTAGTATGAAGTAAGCCAATAATAGCATAGAAAAAAATGCAACAATTAAAAATTACTGCCATGATTTAAAATGGAAAACGTAAGTTTCAATTTCTAAAAGTGAGCATAAAAAATAACTTCCTTGATCTCGATATATCAAATGTACACACAGCATATTAAAATACAATCAGGGGCTCAGTCAGTTAAGCGTCTGACTTTGGCTCAGGTCATGATGGGGGAGTCTGCTTCTCCCTTTCTCTTTGCCCCTTCCCTCTGCTCGTGCACACTCTCTCTGTGTCTCTCAAATAAATAAATAAAATCTTTTTTAAGAATAAAAATAAAATAAAATACAACTGAAAAATTTACTTGAATATTCTAATAATATTTTAGCACTAAGTCTCCTATTTTGTGTGCAAAAGAACTTTTAAGGAATGATTTATGTTGTTCAGCTTTCTAGCCAAATAAATTTTAATTGATGTCTTTTTATTCTGTTGGTAAATTTCCTACAATAAATAAAATTATTCAAAATCACCCAGTGACTTTATTTTACTCTTAGTCCATGCTGAAGTAGTGTGCTAGTTAAAGGTTACTAAAAGGGGATTCCTGGGTGGCTTGGCGGTTTGGCGCCTGCCTTTGGCCCAGGGCGCAATCCTGGAGTCCCGGGATCGAGTCCCACATCAGGATCCCAGCATGGAGCCTGCTTCTCTCTCTGCCTCTCTCTCTCTCTCTCTCTCTCTCTCTCTCTCTCTATGTCTATCATGAATAAATAAATCTTGAAAAAAAATACAATAAAGGTATGAATCTTTTAAAAAATAAAAAATAAAAGTTATCAAAAATGAGAGTGTTCCTCTTTAACTGAAAGTAAATACAAGGCATCCCTTTCTTCCCTTTGCCCCACTTCTACTCCTGAATGAGAAGGAGAAGTTCAACCAATTAAAAAATGAAGACAACAGTCAGCCACGTTCCAGGAAGTCAATGCTTTTCTCCCTCACTGGGATAACTTACCTCTCCGGAGACAGGTGCAGCAAAACAAAACCTAGTGGTGCCTTTTTCTTTAAAAATGCCCCTGACCTTGGAAGGCCAGAGAAGTGTCCAGAGTAAAAGCTGGAGAACTGACAAGTATGACCAGAGGTGAACCACGGAAGACTGTCAGGAACAAGATACTCAGGCTAATCTTTACTTTATATCAAGAAGGTGAAGGTATCCTCATGGCTCACATGGTCCTTCTGATTCTCCATGGTAAGAACCAGACTAAATTTGGGACTGAAACGCTATGTAATAAATAAGCCAGTGCACTTTCCCAGAATGTCATTTGAGGTTCAGGATCATATTTCTCTAGCCATTTAATACTAGTCATTGAGATCTTTAAAACAAAAGACGTACATTTATTTCTTCCACTCTCAGCCTCTCAGTTTAATCAAATACAAGTGAGGGTACACATAATAAGCTTTCTAGGGAGTTTACTACGTGCCAGGCACTGCTCTAGTACTGGATATTCATCATCTCCTTCAATCCCCACAATTACCTTATGAGGTAGATCCTCTAATCATCCCTATTTTATGAATGAGAAACTGAGGCTTCTAAAGGTATGGCAACTTGCTCCAAGTCAAGCTACAAGGGACAGAGCTAAAATTTAAACCCAGTTCTGGGGGATCCCTGGATGGCTCAGCAGTTTAGCACCTGCCTTCAGCCTAGGGCATGATCCGGGGGTCCCGGGATTGAGTCCCACATCGGGCTCCCTGTGTGGAGCCTGCTTCTCCTTCTGCCTGTGTCTCTGCCCCCCTCTCTCCCTGTGTATCTCTCATGAATAAGTAAATAAAATCTTAAAAAAAAAAACAGTTCTGCCTGGCTCCAAGTACACACTTTTATCCACTAGATCAGTCTTCTTCTGTTCAACTCAAGGACACCTGGAAATACTGAGAACTAGAACGCCTCCACACACTTGGGACTACATTTTCTCCACAACTTCATTATCCTAGTAGATGCTGAGGAAGACCACTTTAGCTCTAGAGGTGTTCAATCCATCATTAAGGGACACGAGATACTAAATAAGACGCAGTAGAAATTTCCAGAACACTTCTCCAAGTGGAAAAGGTTCTTAACATATGGCTAGGTCCAAAAAGAGATGTGCCAACAGGTGGCAAACTTGATCATTATAGGGCGCTGAGGTAGGAAGTTGAGCAAACTGGGGCAACATGTCCACAGACTTGGTTTGTACACACTGCCAATAAGAGGCGAGGCACAGTATATGCTAAAGAGAAGGGAAGAGTAGAGAGGCAGGGATAAAAAGGCATAATCGAGAAGCAATGTCAGAAAAGCTGGAAGAAGTGAAGTATGGAGAAGCCATGAATGGGTTTGATTTGGACAGAGGAGAGCCACCTAGTCCTTGGGGACTGGATGGTACAGTGACAGGAAAGTCTGATTGTGGGAGGCAAAGCACAAGCAAGTTTTCACCTTCTGGAATCTACTGCGTAGGAGGTATTATTACCTGTAAGAGAAAAGGGAGAAGATATGATACTCACGAGAGTGAAGCTGTGGGAGAGATGCCAAGATGAAGACAAGATTGCCCAGCAGTCCTGAGGACCCAGCTCATACCACACACTTACAATGGAACCAACCATCATTAAGAATTACTCCAGCAGCGCTCCATGGGGCAAGTGTGGGGGGAAAGCATATCACTGGATATACTACTGATCCACCATCAACAGTATGAGCACAGGTATAGAAGAACAAGGGTTAGTAGGGCGCATCCAGGAATCCTAGCTGGACAGAGAAAGAACTAAAGCAAGGAGGGGGCTGATATCTAAAGAAAAGAAAGGGGAAGAGTAAGGGGCCTAAGAAAAAGATCTGGGTTCAAAAAATAAATGTAAATTAAATCAAAGACTGAGAGAGCTGAAATGCTAGGAGGCTATGATCAGAGACTGGAATACACACAGCTGAGAGGAGTGGTTCTAGATGATTCGAGGCTAATAGAGTCTGGCTATGGGAGAGGGTTCCTGGAGTAGAAGTAACAACAAAAGACCTCAATATCAGGCCAAATGGGAAAATATAAGACCAGTTCGGCTGAGTGACAAGAGTTACAATGGAGACAAAAATGGCTAAAATGCATATGGGGGGCTGACAGGGAGGTCTGTGGGAAGGAAAGACAGCGGGGTAGAGAGAGCAGCAGAGCCAGAGCGTGTGCCTCACTTAGTGCCTGGCAGTGTGAGAGACGCTGAGTATTCGAGAGGCAGCACGGAGCAGCTCAGAAGACAGGTTAAGGGTGAGCTGCGCTGTCTGGGGTCTGGTCCACTAGGCTGAGGAGACCAAGCAAATGAAACAGCAGGAGCAGCACAGAGACCTGCCCTCCCACCACATATGAGTGGCAAGACCCTTGTCCCAGCCAGAGTCCTAAGCCATTGACTCTTCTCAGTATCTTCACTTCCACTTCCACAGCTTTGATTATCACCTCCCCTCGAATGACTTCCAAGTTTCTCTCTCCAAACTCAGGCTCTCTCCTGCCCTTGGTTCTGAATATCTGCATAACCATCAAGACATCTTTTCCTGGACTACTGGCCTTAATCCAAACTCAAATGCCAAACACTCAACCGGGTGAGCGTCCTTCCCCCAAAACTCTCACCTCCAGGTTTTCCTATTTCTCCCACTAACCAGACTAAAAATGTGGCACCATCTTTAATTTCCTCCACCACGTCTCCCCTCATATCTTATTCAGGTTGTACCAATTCTTCTTTTATAACACCTCTAAGGCCGCCCTTTCCATTACATTACACTCCCACCACCACCAACACCGCCCCCCGCTCCCCCAGGTCAGGCCCTCATGGCTGAATAGAGATTCTTACAAGACTGTGTCGGGACTCTCCTCCCTGGTTTCCTTGTCTTCTTCTTGTTACTAACCCAAGACAAAGTTTCCTAAAACCTTACTTGACACATGTCAATCACTCCTTGAAAACCTCCCATCTCTCTTGTTTGCTTCCATAACAAAGGCCAAACTCTAGGTAAACACTGCAAGTCCTTTATGGGCAGTCCCTTCCTATGTCTTTACTACAGGAACAAGACACACGGTGGTCATCCCAGTTCACATGGACTGTGCAATCCTAAATAGTGTTCTAATTAAAACTGATAGTTGTCATAATATTCATCTGATCTACCTGTGTCATAAAGCACAAAATCCTTTTAAATAGAGATTTTAATTCAGTGAGATTCCAAGAAGTAACCTTGCATTTCTAAAAATGATCTAGCATAATTTCCCTAATGGGCTATGAAAGTATAAATTACTTCTATAGTTGCTCACTTTTAATTTATAATTTAGAAGGCAAGGGGCTCGTTAGTGTAAGTCTGGTGTCAAGGTGTTAATAAAATTAATTTATTGTCAATTTCAATCCTCAGAGAAAGGAAATCTTACTGATCACAACTTTCAGAAATCCTTCCTAAATGATGCTCTTTTGGAAGTGATCATGGCTAGGGATGCATTACACTTTTTTATGCAAAAAAAAAAAATGCAGAGTTACAGTAGAATGCTTCCAAAACAGGACTGCAAATAAAAACATATGTCATAAAGGAGGGCAGAGGACTCCCTAGAAGGTGCATATCTAGTGAAACCTTCATCCAGATACTGCATAAAAAACCTTTCACCTGCAAAATCCCTTAACTCTTCCTATACCAAAAACTTTCTACCACATAGTACATATTATCTTAAATCCTTACAAAAATGTGCTGTTAGAATGAATTCGCATGTAATGGTTAATGTGTCAACTTGACTGGGCCGCGAGATGTCCAGGTGTCAAGCTAAATATGATTTCTGTGAGGGGCTTCCAGATGACATCAATATTCGAATTGAGGGAATGAGTAAAACAGAATGCTCCCCCCAGGGTGTGTGGGCATCAACCAGGCCTGAAGAGAACGAAAAGGAGGAAGAGGGATGAGTTGTCTCTCGACCTGAATGGATTAGCTGGGACCTGAGTCCTCTGCCCTCTAACTGGCATTTGCACCATCAGTTCTCCTGGTTCTCGGACCTTCAGACCTGGACTGAATGACACCACTGGTTTTCCTGTGTCCCCAGTTTGCAGACGGCAGATTGTGGGATTGCGGGATTTCTCAGTCTCTGTGATTGTGTCAATCAACTCCTCGTAATGTATAAACACACTTTTGTTTTTGACTAATACACATTTCACAGATGAGAAACTGGCCAGAAGAGTTAGTAGAGATAGAGGTACAGTCAGAGTTGGAACCCAGGTATTCTGACTCTAAATCCAGTGCTCTCTCATTCCATGCTTTCCCAATAAAAGACTCTAGAGAGTAGTAACTGATAAAGACCCTCATAGCCTTTCTGGGAGGTGGAATGGGGAGGATTGCTATTAAGAGGTCATCTGAAACTTCCTTAAGACAGGTGGGATCCATAGGCCCATAAGACATTACCAGTGTTCAAATTAAGTACAACAGATTTTTACTTTCCTTGCCAGAAACATCCATCTAGCGAAAACCCGATACACAATTCAAATTTATTTCTGCTCCTCTTCCAACTTTTAGAGCAAGAGAATCTTTATTTGAAATGTCATTTTTAATTACTGATTGCTAACTACATTAGGCAACATTTCTAGAAGTCTTACTAACATTTAACAATATATAATACATATTAAGTACTTACCAGGAGTCAAGCCTTATTCTAAGCAAACATGTATTAATTCATTACCCACATGAAACTCTATCAAGCTGACACTAGTGTTATTCGTATTTTCCAGGGGAGGAAACTGAGGCACAGTGCTAGGAGACAGTGGAACTGAGATTCAAATCCAGGCACTCTAGCTCCATAGTCTGCCTACGTTTTTCATCGCTGCATGCAACCTAATTTTAATCTTCAAAGCTATGAACGCTCTACCATGTAACGTCAGTTATCTTTAATTATAGAACCAAGAACTAGACAAATTCCTGGCAAGTTAAATGTTGACTATAACTAGAGACACATCCCACAGGTTCTAGGCAATATCCTTCCTGTAACACATCCAAACATATTATATCTGATCACCTTTCCCAAGCAGGAAAAGGAGAAAGGAAGTAAGCCAGCTGATGGGTCTTGGGTAGCAGCTGTGTGGGGAAAGGAAGAGGAGGGATATCAAAATCAAGTCCAAGAGAGAATTCTACAGTTGATCTCCAGTGCTTAAAACAGGTCATCAAAGCAGAGCCAGAGGCATACACGGCACATGCTGGGAGCTAAGGTATAAGGCCAGCAAGAGTTGGATAATCAGGGAAGATTACAGTTGGCAGGTTATCGAGACATATCCTGGAGTCAGGAGCAAATGACTGCTGTTGAAATCTAACATGCTTCAATGCATGTGTGCAGAGAGGACAGGTCCATTTAAAAGAACCAGAAAAGAAAAAAAGAAAAAAGAAAATAAGTAAAATAGCCAGAAGAGGACAATCATACAATTGTGCATATAAGGGTAATACAGTGATATGATCAAAGTATATACCATCAAAGCAGGTCTATGCTACGCAAGTATGTAAGCAGGCGTGTAAGGTCAACAATAAGGGCATGGTAGTGGTAAGGTGAGGGATAAGCGATGCAATTCAGACTGTAAAATTCCAAAGGATCAATGATAAGTTATATTGAGGAAATGTGTTTTAAAATAAAATTAATACACACTCAGATGCAATGTGAAAAATTAAAAAGTAACTCTGACTAGTAACTCTTAGCATTTTTCTCTGTGTAACTCTTCAATACAGTTCAACGAGGTTATTGATCTTCTAATACATTAGATGGAGGACACCAAGAATTATAGGGGACTCAAATACCATTAAACTGCAGCCCCACAAGATACTTACAATCCACTCTTATACTAATACAAGTAAACAACTGTAGCACTTTGAAGAACATTGAGAAAGGAGCGGGGTGGGGGTGCCTGGGTGGCTCAGTCAGTCAAATGTCTGACACTTGATTTCAGCTCAGGTTGTGATCTCAGGGTCATGAGATCCAGCTCCACATCAGGCTCCTCGCTCAGTGGGGAGTCTGCTTGACATTCCCTCTCTCCTTCCCCCCTGCCCCTCCCCACCCTGCATACACATGTTCTCTCTCTCTCTCTCTCTGTCTCTCTCAAATAAATAAACAAATCTTTGAAAAAGAGGAAGAAAGAAAGAAAGAAAGAAAAAGAAAGAAAGAAAGAAAGAAAGAAAGAAAGAAAGAAAGAAAGAAAGAAGAAAAAACAGCAGAATGAATGACAAGGCATTTAGTGGGAGGAAGCAGCATTTAGAATATGTCTACAAGTCTCTCCAGTTTGAAGAATAGGCAATATGAGACCTGAAGTGATGATGGACAGAACTAGGGTGATGGCACTGGGTGTAAATGAAGGGACAGATGTAAGAAACACTGAAGCCCATGGCAACTCCTATGGTCAAATGTGTGCAGGGGAATCAGAGATGACACTAAGAATTCAGGAAACATTTTTCTTAATAAAGTCTATTACTTCCAAAGGCACTAGAAGAGGCCCCGGAGAGAAAGGGCCTCACACCATAGTAAGAACCACTTTATCTCAGCATCCCTTGTGGATTTCTGCCTTCGGGGAAAGTGACCACTAGCCCAGGACACTTTGACTAAAGCCAATTAATCACCCTTCATTAAATCACACCACCTCCAGGGGGCATTTGGGGTTCTCCATTTTTACCTCGATAGTACAGCTGAGACAAAGCCAGCACATTTAACAACATTTTACTAACAGCCAGGAGATATTTAATAAAATGAAATAACCCTAAAAGATAAAATGAATCAGAAACAAGATACAGTTTAGTCCTTTCTGGTCCATGGAACCCCAGTTGCAGTCAGGCTCTTCCATTCCTCAGGGTCTTCCCAGAGGTAGATGCCACCTTTACCGTCCACGGCTGGGGCACCTTCCTAGACAGGTTCCTCAAAGTCAGACCACAGAGAGAGCGAACAAACAAGCACAGCCAGGTGCCCCCTCCCACCTCCCCAGGCTGGAATCTCCAGACCTGCTTTTGACCCAACTGTTTGGTTTGAGACATGATCATGCTCTTTACCCTCGTACTTTACTTTCCACAATACAAAGCACAACCACCCCAACAAACAGCAAATCCACACACACAGACACATACCACATGCATAAACAACGCCCATGGAAAGGACACAGGAACAAAAATGGGCAAGTTTCAAAAAGGAGCTAATGACTGAAAGATAAGAAAGACAGAAGCTAGTCCTGGAAGGGAAATGCCTTTGCTTTGAGAAATGTCAGTTTTAAGGGGCCAAAAAATATATCCAGGTAGAGATGCATGCAAGGTAGAGAAATGTTCATGTGAGTTTATAAGAGAGGTTGACCCTGTAGATGGGGGAAGGGGGGAAGCAGTTCCAGGAATATATAGAAAAAGGTATAGGAAAGGAGAAGCCAGGGGAGGAGAGACCCCCATCTCCCCCCCCCCCCCCCAGCACACTGAGTGGGGTGGCACAAGAGGAAAAGGAGGGGCCGGCAAGACAGAGGCAGAGAGAGAAGGCAGGAGACAAAAGAAGAGCAGCATTCAAGAATGAGGCAGTGGGCCACAGTCCAACCTGCTTTATGATTCAGAAAAGCTGATTGGATTGAAATTTTAAAACACAGCTGCCTTTTGAGAGATAGGATTTAGTACAATGATGAGGGAAAGTGAGGACAGGGGGCTGTGGAGTGATGAGCTCTTGGAGGCGGGGCGGGTGTCCTTCCTTCCTGAGGACTGGCCTGGGAGGGAAAGAGAGAGAGAGCCCCTGCCACCACCGCCACCACCACCACTGCCCCCACCGCCACCACCGCATGCCCTGCTAGCACAGGGACCTTGCCCCTCTGCGCACCGCTGCATGCTCAGCACTGAGACCAGTTCCTGGCATGAAGGAGGTGCTCAGTAAATATTTGCTCATGGAATGGTGTGTTTATTCAATGAGTCGCTGTTTGATTAAATAAGCGAATTAGTGAATGAACACAGTAATGGTATTTGAGGAAGCCTGAGATGATATTCTTGTTATGGCACTTCTGTGATTCAGCTATAAATGCTGGAGATAAAGCATAAAGCCTGTAAGCACAGTTCACATCACTGTACTTCGCTGAAGTCAGTCTTCTTGACAGTAATCCAAGGAAAAAGAGAATCCTCCAGGCCAGATGCTGAATTTGGAGAGGCAACCCTCGAATCTCTACAGAGTGGAAATCCCTCCCTGCCTTAACCATAAAGAGATACTGAAAGGAGCTCCTGAGGGGTAGGTGGTGAGGAAGGGGCTCTCCACATGGGGGACAGTGGGGAGCAAGAGATTAAGAATCCAGGTGAGTGCCTTCGAGGTTGTGAAAACCTGTTGGTCCCGTCAGTCACCTATCTCAGGCTGCTACTGGCTCTCCTACATCACTCTGCTCCATATTTAAAGTCTTTGTAAAGTTCTGATCTGGGGATGAGACTATAAAGGGGTTCGGGCAGCACTAGGGGACAGCACTGCGGTGGCAGCAGAAGCAGTATCAAGAGTGGGAGAACCCCCAGGATCAGTGATGTGAGATGACCGCCAAGACATCTCAAAGGTTCTAGGATTTGTTTCATTAGGTGACATGGTATTCCCTTACAGGGAATATAGGAAAGAACTTTTTATTTTTCCTGTTGCTTCTCATTTTGATTTTGTTTGATTCAGACAAAGGAGAACTGAGCACATATTCAGTGTAGAGGGAGAAAACTGGCGGAGAGCCACGGAAAAAAGGTAGGGTTGTAAGGACTGATATAATGTAATTAAACAAAACCCTGGAAGAAAGGGGAGGCCATGAGACCCAAAGGCTACCTGGGAAGCTTCCTTTTTTACAAAGTGGTATAAAGAAAGATAGGGAATGAAGATATATAAATAGATGCCTGGTGAGGCTTCCCTGGAAGTTAGGGGACAGAGCCAGCTAGGGGACTTAGAGAACACAGAAAGTTCACATAGCCACTGGGAAAAGGCCACCAGAGAACCCAGTGAATAAAGAGGGTCTCTGCAATCTTGAGGGGCTAGATCACTGCAATTCCCAGAAATTCTAATTAGCACGATTTAGTGCTATTTACAGCAATATTTGGCAAACAGAAAAGGTCCTTTTTTTTTTTTTTTTTTTTTTTTTTTTTTTTTTTTTTTGCAGTAAGAGATGCAGTCCTACGCTTGAGCCAAGTTCAGCTCACCTAATGGATCCGCTACATACTGAGTCATAAAACCAGGATAAACACACCTCACAGCAGAATCATCTCATAATTTTAGAAACAACTCTAAAGACAGGTTCTAATCAAAGGAATCACAATTAATCCACCCTGCTTATTTTCCTTCAGACGGAGCCAAGCTGCACTGTTTCATACCAAGATGGTCAAGGTCTTCCAGATGGAAGACATCTTAGAAATCATCTAGTCTAACTTCTCACTTATTATGACTTCATTTTTAGAAATCCATGACAGAAACTATCGGTGCACACTGGCATCCCATGTGCTCCTTTACATTCATCAGCCTCCGTTGGGGTACACCTGAGGCCGCAGGGCTGAACTCTGGCCAATGAGACGTTGGTGGGCATGATCTAAGTCACTCCCAGGCCTGGCCCCACCTTGGCTGGAGGAAGACCAATCAATCTGCATCATGTCAAACTTTGCTTGAGAGACAGATAAACTTCCGTTGTGCTGCTCACTGACATTTGTGGAACTGTCTGTCTCAGCAGCAAGCATTAACTGATTCCCAAGACTTCTCTGAATAACTTGGCAACTCAAAGAACTGCCAGTCATGCTAGAGAAAGAGATGGAGATTATTACTGCCCACAGATCCAACGGATTAAAAGGACAGAAGCAGTCATGAAACTCATTTTTTATAGTATAGTAGCATCTTAGTCATCTAAAGGTTATTATTTGAAGACATAGCCTACAAAAGTTAAGGTCTTCCCCAAGAACCAGTAAAAAAGCAGTCGGGGTCTTAAAAGAACCCAGCCTAAGAGCCAAATAAAGCGTTAGAGGTTCACTTACGAGTTAGTCTCTCAGGCTGTATGTATTTATCCAAATTATCTTGGAGTAAATAAATCAATCTTAAAAATCTGGCTTATCTCAGGTAAGAAACTGAAAATGGGTCTGTTTCTGCTTTGTTTGTTCATTTATTTTTTTTTTTTTAGATTCCACATATAAGTGAAATCATATGGCATCTGTCTTTCTCTGTCTGACTTATTTCCTTTAGCATGATACCCTCTAGCTTCACCCATGCCGTCACAAAAGTCAAGCTCTCGTTCTTTTTTATGGCTGAATAATATTCCAACGTGTGTATATGTGTGTGTGTGTGTGTGTGTGTGTGTCACATCCTCTTTATCCATTTACCTATTGATGGATCCTCAGGTTCTTCTGTATGTTGGCTATTATAAACAATGCTGCAATTAACAGAGGGGTACACATATCTTTTCTATTTAGTGTTTTTGTTTTTGTTTTGTTTTTCACCAGTAGTGGAATTACTGGATCATGTGATATTTCTATCTGTAGTTTTTTAACGAAGCTCTATACAGTTTTCCACATTGGCTGCACCAATTTAAATTTCTACCCAGAGGGGAGCAATTTAAATTTCTACCCAGAGGGGAGGTGGGTGGAGAGATGGGCAAAATAGGTAAAAGGGAGTGGAAGTACAGGCTTCTGGTTACTGAATATAGAAGTCCCAGGGATAAAAGGTATCACATAGGGAAATACAGTCAATGACTTTGCAATAGTGTTGTATGGTGACAGATGGTAGCTCCACTTGTGAGCGTGGTATAATGTATGGAGTTGTCAAATCACCTTATTGTACACCTGAAACTGATACGACCTTGTGTGTCAACTCTTCCTTTGAGATAAAAGAAAGGAAGAAAAGCAGAGAAAAGAGAAAAGATGGAGCAATGAGGGCTGGTGCTAGAAGACGCCAAATCATATTCTGAGAGTGAAGGAGATCAGAATTTTAAATGCAGAATTTGCAAAAAGTAAGGGAAAGAGCTCCATTTTATCATGGAGCCTGCTACTTCTCAGAGTCCTGAAAGCATCATTGGAGGAACTCAACCCACCACTAATTTAAAAAAAAAAAAAAAAAAAGGAAGAAAAGAAAAAAATGACCTAATGTCCTCAACTAGCATTTGTAAGCCTCTAAGGGATGTACAAAATGTGTAAGAAATCTCTGGAAATGGTAACTCAGTTTCAGCATTTAAAGTATGTATTAAAGTAAGTATTATCTGGGGAAAAAAAATAATTTTTGAGGACCACCTTATTTCCCCACACAACGATGCCCAAAAATAAGGGGCACTGCCGTCTGCACACTGCTTGAGAGTGAGAGGTTCCTTCCAAGCCCATGTGGGTGCACATATCCAGCATGAAGGAAACCGGGAGTCCTTAAGCAGAATCAGGAGCCCAGCCCTGGGAGAACAGCTCGGTGCCCAGAGGGCACCCATTCACCCCACTGTGGAGGGGTAACCCCCTTGCTTTTGGAGCCAGGGTACACGACCCCCCGCATCACAACGTTCCTTCCCTGGATAGGCCTGATCTTGCCCCCCACCCCCACCCCCTTTCCCAGGCCTTCCCGGAACCCAGGGGTTGGTCGGTCCAGAGGCCCCGACGCACTCACCTGCAAAAAGCAGTGTCCCACTGGGGCATGTTCCGCAAGGGTGGCGTTGTACACCTGCCTCCGGAAGACCGGCTCGTTGTCGTTCACGTCGTCCACGGTGATGCTCACCAGGCAGGTGGCAGAGAGCGGGGGTTCTCCGAGGTCTCGGGCTACCACTCTCAACTCCACCGCCTCCTGCTCCTCTCGGTCCAGACTCCGGCTGGTGCTGATCACGCCGCTTTCGGGATCGATGGCGAAGGCCGGCGCGCACCCCCCGGGGGCCCGCGCGCCCCGCGGGGGGCAGCCGCCCGGCAGGTGCTCGAGCGCGTAGCGCAGCCGGGCGTGGTCTGTGCCGGCCTCGTCCGCGTCGGAGGCGCTGACCCGCAGGACGGCGGTGCCCGGGGCTGCAGCCTCGGACACCGAGCCCACGTAGCGCTCCCTGCCGAAGACCGGCGGCCGGTCGTTGAGGTCGGCGACCCGCAGCAGCAGCGTCTCCTCCGCGCTCAGCGGCGGGGAGCCCGCGTCCGTGGCCACCAGCCGCAGGGCGTAGAGGTCGCGCGCCTCCCTGTCCAGGGGCCCCTCGACGCAGAGGAAGAAGACCCCGGGGGAGCCCCCGGCGCGCAGCGCGAAGGCTCCCGCCCCGCCCTCCAAGGACAGCGAGACGCCCGCGCCCCCGGGGCCCGCGCCCGGCTCGGGGTCGCCGTCCGCGTCCGCGTCCGACACCGAGACGCGGGCCACGTAGTCGCCCGGGGCGGCGCCCTCGGAGACGCGCGCGGCGCCCGCCTCGGTGAGCAGCAGCAGGTGAATGGCCGGCGGGTTGTCGTTCACGTCGAGCACGGCGACCGACAGGCGCACGGTGGCCACCTCGGGCGGGGCGCCGCCGTCGCGCGCCTCCACCAGCAGCTGGTGCCAGGCCTGCGCCTCGCGGTCCAGCGGCCCGCGCACCCGCACGACGCCGCTCAGCTCCTCCACGGCGAAGGGCGCCTGGCGCGCGCGGAGGCTGTAGCGCACCAGGCCGTTGGGCCCCAGGTCGCGGTCGGTGGCGCGCACGCGGCACACCTCGGCGCCCGGCGGGGCGTCCTCCCGCACGGCCGCGCGGTACTCGCGGCGCTCGAACACCGGCGGGTTGTCGTTCTCGTCCAGCACGCGCAGCTCCACGCGCAGGTGGCCCGTGCGCCGCGGCCGGCCGCCGTCCCAGGCCTCGATGCGCAGCTCGTGCGCCGCCGCCGCCTCGCGGTCCAAGCGCCGCAGCAGCACCAGGTCCAGCGGCTCCGGGGGCGACGAGCCCGGGGTCCCGTAGCGCAGCTGGAAGAACGGCCCCGCGGGGTCCCCGGGCGCGGCGCGCGGCTGCAGCAGGGTGTAGCCCTGCGTGCCGAAGAGCCCGGCGTCCGGGTCGTGGGCGCCCGGCAGGCGCACGGCGGTGCCCGGCGGGCTGAGCTCCGACACGTCGAGCCGCAGCGAGTCTCGGGGGAAGCGGGGCGAGTGGTCGTTGACGTCGTTGACGCGGATGTCCACCTGCACCACGGCGCCCAGCAGCGTGGCGGCCGCGAAGCCGTAGCGGTCCCGCCGCTCGCGGTCCAGGCGCCGCGCCGTGCGGATGATGCCGGTGTCCGCGTGCACGTGGAAGTCGTCCAGCAGCGGGGAGTCCCCCGAGTCCTCCGAGAGGAAGAAGCCGCCCCCCTCCTGCTGCTGCGCGGCCGGCAGCCCCGCGCGGATGTCGCCCACCAGCGTGTCCGGAGGGAGCCCCTCGTCCACCGAGAGGCTGAGGTTGAACACCTGCGCAGGTGACCCCGAGGCCGCCCACAGCCCCGCCTGCAGGCAGAGCCCGAGCAGGAAGCGCTGAGCCCCGGGGGCGCCGCCGCCGCCGCCGCCCGGCAGCCCTCCGGGCGACGCTCTCCGCCCGCGGAACCCGGGGCGCCCCCCCGGCCGCGGCTGCCCGTCGCCCATCCTCCGCCCAGGCGGGCTCATCTCTCCGCCGGCAAACCGGGCGGGCTCCCGGGTAACTGCCGGCCCGCGGAGGGGGGCGGGGGGTGCGGGAAATCCGGGAGCCTCCTCGGCGTCCGGGCCACGCAGGGGGAGACCGTGTCCGGCGCCAGCACAGCCCGAGGGGCCGAGGATCGGTCCGCAGCCGGGACCACGGACCACGGCTCCGGCCGCCGCTCACGCAGCCCCGGAGGCTCCGGCTGCGTCGGCCGCTGCAGCCACCCCTCCGGCCCCTGGCGCCCTCTCAAGGACTCTCATCTCCTTTTCTCTCTCCTTTTATTCCTTTTACATCTGTTCCTTGTTCTGCTCGGCTCGTTGTTTCCCCCTGGTAAAGTCAGGTGCATTATTTCTTTTGCCAAAAAGGATGAAATTATTTAAAGCGCACACACAGGGAGAGGATGGGGGTCGGGCCGGGAAGGGGGTGGAGTGAGGGCGGGGAGCGAGAGCGGGCGCCGGGCGGGAGCGGGGGGCGGGGCGGGGCGGCGGGGTCCGCGGCTCCGGGGGCGGCCGGTCCCCGCCGCGTGGCTGCAGCCCCCACCCAGCCCCGCCCTCCGCTCCCCTCCGCTCCCCTCCCCGCGGGTGACGCGGCGCACGCGGGGGCGACTCCAACCTGCGCGCGGGCTGCGGACCCAGGGGCGGGAGCGCAGGAGGCGGGGCGCGCAGTGGGACCCGCGGGCGGAGCGGCGGGGGGGGGGGGGGGGCGACAGCAGCAGCCCCTCGGCGCCGCCTCCCGGTCCCCCGGACGGTGCCTTCGGCGGGCCTGACGCTTGGCCGGGCTGAGCACAGGGCGGGGGTTACGATCACTTTGGGGAGCCAAACTTGTGTTCTCCATTTGGCGAGAGAGGCTCGTCCCCAGCGGAAGGACAGATGGAGTCAGAGGCCGACGCGCAGCTGGGGCCGGGATGGCTGCAAAGGGGCGGGGGGGGGGGGGGAGGCGGAACTTGGAAAAAAAACCTTCGCGAACCCCCGGGAGATCTGTGACACACATGGTGCAGACCCTGTTTTATTATGCCGCGCTGCTACTCAGCGACGTGGGAGCCGCTTGTCACCCCCCCACCCTGCCACCGACGATGACGACAAAAGATTAGGCTCGTGAACACTTTTTTTTTTTTTTTTTTTGCAATGCATTCAGCGCCATCCCAACCCTTCCAGGGGGTTTTACGATGCTGATTTACGAGCAGAAAAATGGGGCAGCTCAGGCCAGACCACCTTGCAGCACCTCGCCACCGCCTCTGAGCAAGGGAGTTTGCGGCCAGGGCCGCTATGGACGACACTGAAACTAGCTGCTGTCGGAGTCCGAGAAAAATGCCAATGAATTGCCAGTCGCAGGTTTCCTCTTCCATTATCTGTAACGATAGGTAGAAACTGATAAGTGGCCTCGAATAAAAAAAAATGCCTGAGGAAGGACACTCTGCCTTCTGGAGAATGGCTGGTCCTATGTAGCCAGTGGTTTCTGCAAATTTTGCATTTAGGCCAAAGGGAAGCATTAATTTCCTAGATACTGTTGCTGTCCTTTAAGGAGGACCAACAGCTCTGCATGACGGTTCCTGGCAGCAACAGTAAAATGCCTTTTAGTATTTGGGGAAGGGGGGGATCCCTGGGTGGCGCAGCGGTTTGGCGCCTGCCTTTGGCCCAGGGCGCGATCCTGGAGACCCGGGATCGAGTCCCACGTCGGGCTCCCGGTGCATGGAGCCTGCTTCTCCCTCTGCCTGTGTCTTTGCCTCTCTCTCTCTCTCTCTGTGACTATCATAAATAAATAAAAGTTTTAAAAAAATTATTTAAATATTTGGGGAAGGGGGTTTTATATATATATATATAACGGCTCCTCTACACCATTATCTCTACCTCTGACAAAATAATAATAAGACAATTTGATAGCAGATATGTTGCAAGTAAATGGAGACATTGTTAAAATACAGCCACTGCCTTTCACCAGTGAAGTCTCCTTACCATTTAGGAGAGACTAGTTGTAAGTCTTTAGAATCTTCTTTCACTTTAACCTCTTTAATCTCACTTGAACTAGTCCCGGGTCTCTAGGCCTGCCCCCCTAGAAGGAATTCTCAGCCAAGAATCTGGATTATTGTTTTTAAAGCTAATTCAAATCATGTCTCCCCCGGCTTAGAACCTGCCAATATATTTCCATTACACTCGGGTTATAATTGAGACTCCTTCCAGTTGTACAACTAACATGGCCCTACCCACCTTTCCAGCCTCATTTCATACCACCGCTCTGGATCCAGTTATAGTGCCTTTTTTTCTGATCTTGGTATTTGCTACGGACTGAATGTTTGTGTCTCCCGCAAAATCCACACTGGAGGGTATTATGCTGAGTGAAATAAGTCGATCGGAGAAGGACAAACGTTATATGGTCTCATTCATTTGGGGAATATAAAAAAATAGTGAAAGGGAATAAAGGGGAAAGGAGGAAAAATGAGTGGGAAATATCAGAGAGGGAGACAGAACATGAGAGACTCCTAACTCTGGGAAACGAACAAGGGGTGGTGAAAGGGAGGTGGGCGGTGGGGGGGGGTGACTTGGGTGACCCGCACTTAGGGGGGCATTTGATGGGATGAGCACTGGGTGTTATGCTATATGTTGGCAAATTGAACTCCAATAAAAAAAAAATCTACATGTTGTCGTCCTACACACCCCTCTCCCCAAGGTGATGGTATTAGGAGGTGGGGTTTGGGGATTAGATGAGGTCATGGGATTAGTGTCATAAGAGTCATGAGAGAGCTTGCTGCTCTCTGTTCTCTACCATGTGAGGACACAAGAGGTGAACAGTCCACAACCAGGAAGAGGGCTCTCCCCAGACCATCTCCTTGACCATGCCAATGCTCTAATCTCAGACTTCCAGCCTCCAGAACTCTAAGAAATAAATTTCTGTTGTTTATAAACCACCTAGTCTATGGTACGTTGTTACAGCAGCCTGAACAGACACAGACAGTGCATTTGAATTGTTAAAAACCTTTCTGTCCCTGGGAGTTATTTCCTCTGCTTTGTGAAGATTTGGCCCATTCTCACTAATTCAAATGCCAACTGTTTGGAATCCTCCCTTGACCACTCTACTCAAGTAAACTTCTCCACCATAAACCCTTCTCCTCCCATTATATTTCATTGAGAACACCTATCGATGCCTGATATCAGTTTGCTTAATTCATTTGTTTATTAGATTGTTGTGATCTCAACCCTCTTCGTGCTCTTGAAACATGGCTTTATCCCAGAACCCAGATCAGTTCCTGTCGCATAAATGGATCCCCATTCTCTAAACATATGTTGGATGACTGGAAGGATGGTTGGTTTAGCTGATGGGTAGATGGAAGGATAAGTCTTTTAAAGGAGGGATTTTAAGCCATAATTCAGAATTTTTTTTTCATAATTCAGAATTAATTGACCATGAAATCCTTTATTGTGATGGACTGTACCTTCACAATTTATTCATTCTAATCATCCTACAAGGCTTCTTGAACTAATTTTTTGAACTTCAGCTTATTTTGCAAAGTGTATTGTTACCAAATATTTACTTGAGTCTAAAAATAAAGGAAAAGCAGCTAGTTATTCTGCATCTTTCACTGACGTTCTTTGTAAACAGTGGTTTGGTTTAGAAACAAATGAAAAATCAGAAACTTCAAACATCTATTTCCACATTAGTTCTTAGGCTTTATAATTTAAGCACGTTCCATCCAAGGTCTCCTGCCTACTTCATACCCTTCACTGAATGCCTTGATCAGCATTTTAGTTTGAGAATTCAATTTGGTGGGGTTAAAAAAAAAAGAACATTTCTCAAATATGCAAAAAAATAATTTTAGATTCTAGCACAGAAGCCAATAGCTTACAAGAAATAGTCAAGGTCTGACCCACTTGGGAGAGGTATCATGGTGTAACTGGCAAGAGTTTGGGCATTGAGGCTGGGCAACTCTGGTTCTGCTCTATAATTATAGGCAAATTATTTTTTAAAAAATTTTTATTTATTTATTTGAGAGAGAGAGAGAGAGGAGAGCCTGAGCTGGGGAAGAAGTAGATTCCCTGCTGAGCAGGGAGCCCAACACTGGCCTCAACCCCAGCCAGGATCCTAGGATCATGACCTGAGCCAAAGGCAGATGCCTAACCGACTGAGCCACCCAGACACCTTAATTATAGGCAAATTATGTCACAGTCTTGTTAAGCCTCAATTTCCTGTTCCCTAAATTGGGGGTTATACTATCTAATTTATAGGACATTTTGAGTCTTAAGTGAGACATGTATGGAGACGTTGTATGGAAACAATGTGTGTCACGTAGAAGACATCAGCGAGTGTTACTTCTCTTGCCCCTGTTGTTTGTGCGATGAAGTATTTTAGGGGTGAAGTGTTTTGGGATTCTCGGTCATATCAAACTCTGACTTCTTAGCCCTCCTGAGTGTGTGGAGAGGGAGATGAAAACTTCCCAGTATCACAGACAGCAGCGATCGTGGGCAGAAACACCCAGAGCAGACCTTCACCCAGTCTTACATGGTTTAAGCAGTATAGGAAGTCCATCTTCAAAAAACATTTTCTCTCAGACTATAGACAGCCCCTAGCTTAGTAATCATTAACATAAATAGTCTAAATGGTTACTAAGTGCTCAAAATGTCCAAAGCATCTCACATCAATCCCATATTGATGTGAATTATAATTACTACCCTATATTATAGATGAAGAAACTGAGGTTCAAGGCATTGCAAGTAACTTGGCCAAAGTCACTTAAGTGTAAAGTGGTGGAATTGCGATCTGAACCCAGACCCAGAGCCCAGACAGTTTCATTTCAGCGCCCATGGTCTTTGGAGCTTTTCACCCATCATTTATCATCTCTATGATTTTCTGCTTAAGGCGAACTGTCTTTTCCTCAACTGCAGCAGGAATGAACCCTGGACAGCATGCTTGTGTGAATGGTGGGATGGCACAGGAGAATAGCCACGAGGAAGTGATTACTTGAGAGTGCAACGGGAAGACACTATTTAGAAGTGGGCAGCCTTAAAGCCAGGTGAGGAGAAGTATCCTGTGGAAGATAAAGGGTTTCTTCTCACCTCTTCCCCCAGAAGGAAGACCCTCCGAGGCTAGGAAGGGCACCTTGACAGCAGGAAACCCCTGCTCTTTTTGGCTCACATGTTATTATCTTTCTAAAAGGATGAGCTAAAGAATGGAGCTCGTGATGTTTACATATTACATACTTGGCTAGACTATGGTGCCAAGCATAGTAGGTAATCGAGCACTAGTCTAAATGTCGTTGTGAAGATAATTTGGAAATGCGATTAACATCTACGATGACTCAACTTTAAGGGGAGGTTGCGCTTCATTCATAATGTGGTGGGCCTCACACAATCAGTTGAAGGCCTCAAGACGAAACTGTTTCCCAGAGAAGGAACTGTGTGCCTCAAGACCGTAATATAGAAATCCTGCCTGAGTTTCCAGCCCACTAGCCTACCCTCCACGTTTTAGACTCACCAGCCCACACAATCATGGGAACCAATTACAAAGTATATATTGGTTCTGCTTCTCTAAAGAACCCTGACTGAGGCAGAGCTTTCTAAGAGGAGATGATTTAATGTCTATTATCATAGTTTGTCTTTGATATGCACATATTTCATGTCCTTAAAGATTTAAAATCAGAATCCTGGACATGATGTCACCTGGACAGGTGATTATATGATAGGTAATTAAGTCTACTTCCCTATCTTAGAACCTAAGTATCCAAAAGAGATGACAGTCTTTTCCCTCTTTTTAAATTTTGGCCACAGGTTGTATACACACCCATTCTACTTTCTGAGCCCAACAGAATATGGTCAAATTTTATAGGGCACTTGTCTCTGTTTTTTGTATCAGCATATAGTTGTTTTGTCTGATTCTTTGGGAAGATGAAAAAATTTTATCTCAAGATTTCATCATATGGTTGGAGAGAGGTATAACATGACTTATCATTAAGGGGATTTAGATCCACTATACCAAATCCTATTTTTCAAATCTAGTATGAGCTAGAATGCAAGGGCTGCATACACCAAAGTTCTCCCTACATTTGAAGTTTATAAGACAGACCCTCTAGCTTAGAGCACTTTCTGCTTGATTTTTGCCAAGTCTCCTCTCTCTCTTAAATTGCTTACTCTCCTTCCCAATAACTGGGAGGGCAGACCAAATTCTCCCCACTCCCCCTACCAGGCTCCAGATGGCCTACAAAGGCCAATCAAACCTGCTCAAACATAGCCTTTTAAGATTTGGCTTCTTTGACTCTGTCTTTGGCGCACACACACACACACACACACACTCATACACACACCATCTTGCTTTCCCTGAACGCTTTTCTTTGGATAAAATAATCCCAGCTCCTTATTTCCCCAACCCTTTAATCATTTTGTTTCTTTTCTCTGAACTCCTTCCAATTTCCCTATATATTGTATAAGATGTGGAAACCAAAACCACACACCATTTTCTAACAGGGCCTACGTATTGCCAAATTTAGGGAGGCTGACTTACTTCTTCAATCAGAAATCAAAGCCAAGTCCAACAGGTTCTTAACAAGTGGATGTTGGAACAGGTGTGACACCCCCATTCAATAAAGCAACACCTTCTGAGTAGATAATTATTTGGTGTGGAAAGGTAATTTACTTGCTTTCACTGAAAGGGAGTTTTAGAATATTCATGTATTTGTATCGAGTAGCATGAAGGCTGTAGTTAGTGCAGAAAAAGATAAATAGTGGTTAATTCTGCTCATATTTTTCTAGGTGTAATTGCTCTTTGTGTGAAGTAAAGGAAACTGATCCGTTTCCTGGGACAAAGCAAAGTTCACTGAAATACATATACATAATATATGTTATAATAATTCCAAGCAAGAGAAAGCAAAGGAAATACCCAGGACCCTGCCAATCCCACAAATATTCAGTGAGAAAAACACCTGGATTCTCCCCAAGCCACAGCTGTTCAGTTGGAAAATGCCTGGATCCCATTGAATCAAGGCAGTCAGGGAAAAGAGCCACATCCGGCCCAGTGTGTCTCCTCAGTACGACAGGCACACATGAATCCTATTTGATCAAGACACAGTTATTTTGGAAATAAATAGATCCTGCTGGATTCAAGCACAGTTCACGATTAGCGCACACAGATGGGGATGGACTGGGTACAGATACTATCTACAAGAAACCCCTGCAACATACAGACATTTGGTAAGAGCTTATGCCACAGATTTTTGGCCATGTCAATATCTCGGTTATTTTTCTCAGGGAACATATGTGAGTCTGGGGGTGCTGTTCCTTGATCCCGTTTGCCTGGATCACACAGGATCTGAGTGTCTTGCCCTGGTTCTTTAGATTTAGCAGTGTGTATCCATAAAGAGAAATGCAAAAGTGAACAAAGCCCCTTTGGTTTTCCTTAGTATCGAAGCAGCAGCATAATCCTAATAGGAATGTTCCAGGCCTTTCGAAAGCATGTAAATTGAGAAAAAAAAAAAAAAAAAAAAAACACCTGTATCTCTATCAACACAGTTTACATTTTCTACATATCCCCCCCCTTTTTTATACAAACTTCTTTGAACCCAATGAAACATTTTCACTATACTTTCCAAATAACTTTTCAGCAATTCATGGTAAAAATACTACTACTGACTCTGAAACTAGCCAAAAAATTAGGTAGATATTTACAACAATTAAATAATTATTGTACTTACCTACTTTAAGTCATACAGAGGTTTCCTACAGCTATTTTAATTTATAAGGATTATAGCAGTGCTTAACACCTTTTTTTTTCTAGAGAGAGAGAGAGCAAGCAAAGGAACAAAAGAAGCAAAAAAAGAGAGAATTTTAAGTAGGTTCCACCCTGGGAGTGGACAAGGGGCTCGATCTCACCAACCCTGAGCCAAAATTAAGAGTCAGATATTTAACCGACTGAGCCACTCAGGTACCCCAACAGTGCTTAATACTTCTATAGATGTTTTTCTATAATAGTTGAAACTAATCCTGAAGAGAGAAACTATGCGTTGAAAAATCATAGATTTGGAGTCTGAGGGCCCTGAAATCCTGAGGTCTTGGGAGAGTCTCCACCCGATGATTTCCCCCAGAAAACAAGGTTGCCATACCTGGACAGGCAACGGTAGGAACTGCTTTGTGAATTCAAGTGCCCTTCGAATGTCCTCCGATGACTGCCAATTTCTTGTTTCCCATAACTATTTGTATCCATTATAAGAAAAGAGAAAAACAGAGGAATGGGATCCCCGAAGGAAGTTCTTCGACTGGCAAGATGCAGTCAATGAATAAACCACAGTCTTGCAGGAAAGCAGGCCTAAATCCCATGGTCAGCGATCCGCCTTCTGACCACTGCACACTGAGTGTTTTCACCATCAAACTGAGCTCCAGGGTATCTGCCGTGAGCAACTTTACTGAATTTGCAGGAGCGTCTCCTCCAATACAGCTTCCTGTGTCTGCAAATGTATATATATATTTTTTCCCTTTGCCTTCACGGGCTTTCATCTCTGACCCTCTATTTATAAATCCAGCTTTTGAGTTTTTGCTCTGTGCTTTATATATTCAAGATCTCTTTTGAAGGCTTTCAGCTTCTCATGCATTTTTATCCCCAGCTCACCTGCTTCACCTGTGCGTGTTATACAATGTTCCTTCTTTCTTTTAAGCCCTGGTCTCTCCAATCCAGGCAGAACAAGAAGGCTTAAAAATAAGTTATAAAAAATTCACCAGAGGAGATGCCTTAAGGACCCAAATGATAAAGACCTTCATGAGGCAACCATTGGGCCAAGCAACCAAGACCATTGGGCCAGCAAGCAACCACCAGCAAACAGGGAGGCAATTGCTCATTTTCTTTCTTCCTTCCTTTCTTTCTTTCTTTTTCTTTCTTTCTTTCTTTCTTTCTTTCTTTCTTTCTTTCTTTCTTTCTTTCCTTCTTCTTCTTCTTCTTTTCTTTCTTTCTTTCTTTCTTTCTTTCTTTCTTTCTCTTTCTTTCTTTCTTTCTTTCTTTCTTTCTTTCTTTCTTTCTAAGATTTTATGTGACAGAGAGAGAGGGAAAGACAACACAAGCAGGGGGAGCAGCAGAGGGAGAGGGAGCAGCAGACTCCTCATGGAGCAGGGATCATGACCCAAGACTAAGGCAGATGCTTAACCGACTGAGCCACCCAGGCACCCCCTAATTGCTCGTTTTCAAGCAAGTGGGTCATGCTGCCCATGAGGGGAAAGGTGGGCTTGTACAAGGCTGCAGAATGGCCGCAGCTCCCAACCCTTGGACTCTGCAGGTGCCAGAGTGAATGTTTCCAGGATAGAGGCCCTTCTTCTGCAAGCGTGTCACCAGCATCGAAGCCATTTTCACAAATCAAGATATGTCTGAAGGACTATTCGTGACCTCGTTTTCCCTTGCTCCTTGACAGGCATCCTTGCAGGCCCCTGTGGGAGGTCAAATAATGCTGCCCCTCAAAGATGTCCACATCCGAATCCCCAGAGCTTGTGAAGGTGTTACCTTACATGACAAAAATGACTTTGCAGATGTGATCAAATTATGGATCTTGAGATGGAGAGACTGTCTAATGGGCCCTTATAAGCAATTGGAGGAGAGTCAGAGTCAGAGACAGAGATGGGACAAGGCAAGCAAAGGTCAGTGCGACGAGGCCATGGGGGAAAGAATTCAATCAGCTTCTACAAGGTGGAGAAGGCAAGGAATGTATTCTCAGAGCACCCAGAAGGAAGGCAGCCCTGTCAACATGTTGATTTTAGCCCAGTAAGAACTGTGTCAGGCTTTTCACCCCCAGAACTGTAAAATAGTACATTTGTATTACTCTAGGACCCTAATTTTGTGGAAATTTGTTGCAGCAGCAATAAGAAACTAATACTTCCTTCGACAGTACCAAGGTCAATGTGTCTTCCTTCTGGCATTCTCCGTAGGGAATACCTATGTCCCCAGAGCTTCTGCTGTCTCTCAGACACCTGATCCTCAGTTGCAAAGAAGGGGGAGGTTATCACAACATTGGTTTTGCTTCCAGCCAACAGCATCTCAGGGATTAGTTCCAGCTAGAAATTTGGGCAGATTCATGTCAGGGAACATTTCTTATGATGTCCAGATGAATTTTTTTTCTTTGATTTAAATGCATTATCCAAAGTTTTATCTTTGTATAAAATGTTTGAAAATGTACATCTGCAACAGAAAAGGACTCCTGCTGGAACTTAAAGGAGTGCTGTGCAAATAAAACACAGTCACGATGACTAGGACCTTAACTTGATGTGCATTTGGGGTACAGTTGAGAAGTAGCCACAACTTATGGGAAGAAAGTAAGGGTCTCTGGGAAAGGAGATGGGAACACAAAGGTGACTTTGAAAGCAAAATGCATGGCCCCAAAGCTAGAAAATGGGGAGAGAAATAAATCCTGGCTGCGGAAACAATGTAAATGTTGTATAATGGGCCATGAAATCTACTCAGTTGGGGGTCAGAGGCCCAAGAGGTAGGAAACCTGCTAATGCAAAGGCAAGGAATGTTTCTTTTCATCTCCTCATATTCAGATGTAAATGCAGTGGTTTTCAAACTTTTCTGACCCACTCTACTAAAATATATTTCAGTATCATATGCCACTACAGACACACACACACACACACACACACACACACGCGCGCGCGCTCACACTCACTACATCAATAAAACAATAGTTTTATGACACCCTACTTACCCTTACAATGTGAAACAGACTCTGATATTTCCTAATTTTTTATTGTCATTTTTCATTGTTATTTTTTAAAATGCTGGCCAGCACCCACTAAGTGGTTATGATCTGCAGTTTAAAAACACATATTCTGAGGTACGTAACATTTAGCACTAAAATAGATATTTCCTTCCCAATTAGTACTAAGAGTTAGTCTCATTATCACCAAGTAACTTTAAAATGAAACGCTAGTTTCAAACTGACTACTTTGAAGGTCTCTTCCAACTTTATGATTTCATATAGTTTCTCCTCAAAAGGAGCATTATTATATCCACGGTTTCTTTTTCAATAAATGAAGCTAAGATTCACAGCTTGGAGACTTCCCTTTAGTAAGTTTGTTTAATAAATAAATGGTTTTTTTTTTTCTAAAATAGTTCTGATACTTCTTATTCTTCAGTGATTAATCCCTAATCGAAATCAAGAACTGTTGAAAATATTGTCACAGTTTTGGCCATATGGGCATTGGTATTTGTGAATTTTGATTTCAGGAATTAGGGAGGCAGAGTCACTGCTAAGGGCTGGAGAGCTGTGAGTCATTCCCTGAGAGGATTTTGATTTGTGATCCTAGCTACAAAAATCCCCCCCACACCCCCCACCCCATTCCCCATGGTTAAAAGTGTTCAAGGCAGGTATTACTTGAATCTTAAGACTCAGAAAACTGCTCACCTTCACTTTGCTTTCAACAATTATGCTTCGTAACACACTTCTCAGATTCTTGCCTGCAGAATGGCAGTAACACTAAACTCTCAGGGCCGTGGAATAGTTAATAAACTGTGCTAACCCTACAGAGATGCAAAACAATAGCAATCACTCATCAGTTTGCTAAGCGGTGACAGATTCCAATTTCCCATTTTCCAGAGACACTCTCCTTATTACCAGGCAAAATCGGACCAGTTAACTTGCCCAAGATCTATAGCTTTGCTGTAGTGATCTCATCGGTCTGTGTCCCTGATGGGGATTCAAGCAGGTGGTGCAGAGAGCAGCGAGCTGACATATGGAGACATATTGCCTAAATAGGCTGATGCACCAGACCAGCTAATTTTCCCTCTATTTTGAGAAGAGCAATTATTTTAAATCGCCATATATCAAAATGACTTTGCACTTGCTCCAAAATACAGCAAGTCAATAAACTGTGATGTAAATGAGTGACTCCAGCTACTTTGATTTTTAAAAATTAAAGATAAAAAAAAAAGTAGAAACAGAATCCACACGGCTTCATTTAGAATTGAAGAAGGATCCTCATAATTCAAGGCTTAAAATAGTATCCTGATATGTATAATGCATACTATTTTGGAAGCCTTTTGACTATACGGTATAGCAAAACTACTTTGTAGCTTGGCCTTTAAATCCCATCAAACTTGAGAGTTTTTTGTTTTATGGGAAAAGACAGGGTCTCTTTTATGGAAAGTGGTAGAAAGGTAGAAGGACAAAAAGGAGACTGGAAAATAAATGCTGGACATGAGAAGGCAGCTGGGAAGGTACCAAGAAAACATTGGCCTCTGTCACCTATTTCCTTGAAGCCAACAATACCAAAGGAAAATACCAGTCGTGAGCCCAGAAAAAGCTCACCTGCCCATTCTGTCCAGAACCAGAATTTAAGCCGGTTCAAATGTTCCATTAGAAATGTGGTTTATAGAGAGAAATGCATTCAGAATTCTAAATAAGGATTTTGAAGGGAAATTTTAATATCTATATTTAGATTTAGCAGCCCTGAAGGGAAATAGGGTGTTGATTTATGAAGCTGAAAGAAATTATGAGCAGCTGGAACATTAAGGACACATTGTCAGAGGGGGGCTTTCATCTCTATTTTGGACTGAAGTTTCAGAACCTTCCAGAGCTGTGATCTGGACTCAGAAGATCTTAGAAGTCCCTATCTAGTCAATTTTAAAACGGAGGTGTTACACCCAACCCTTGGACTATTTGATTGATAGAACAGAACAGTTAAAGATAAATACAAAAGGTAGTTAAATTCTTGTTAAATGGTATAGCTTTCTCTTTAGAGGTAACTTTTTAGTTTTTAATTTATGATGAGTGATTTTTGAAATCGAAAGACATTTAAAAGAATAATTGAAAAAAAGAAAGTCTGAAATCTCTTTATTAATTCCAGAAAGCCTGACTATCAGACTACAAAGCTGTTCCCTAGGCAAAGCATCCAAATGAATATAAGCTTCCTCTTGTGGACTGAGCTTGCAGACAGAGGAGTAAAACAATAAGAATAATGTCTCAAGGTAAAAAAAATACATAATTATCTTCTGTATTATTGAATGAATAAATTACTGCCGAGTAAATTACCTTAACCTCTTTCTCTTCAGATTTGGACAAAAATTGTTTTCCTCGGGTCTTGTAGAAGGCTTCTATGTATCCCAAATCCATTCCTAATTGCCTTCTGGTTTCTTCCAGTAATCTTTAAACCAACATAAAGATGAATAGCTTAAAAAAATAAAAAATAAAAAGATGAACAGCTTAAACCACTGAATTCTGTCTTGGTATTGTTGAGGATTTATCTAACTTGACTCTTTGGTTGTATAGACAAGTTGCCTGCCTTGGGGACTGAGTCGTCTATGCCCTACACAGGCAGATTATATGGGGTATGCGGTGCTCCTGCAAGGTGTGGATACAGCCAGATTTTTCCCACTGCCATTCCAGAAGCCATAGAGACTTATTAAGTAGAAGGTATCAGGAATCCAGGGAAGAATCTGGTAGGACAAAATCCCTTACCTAGAAGAACCCACAATGTAGTCAGGGAAGCAGCCAAGTAAAACGTTTATTACATGACAAGATGGATACAGCTACAGGAAGTTGTGGAAGTCAGAGGACAGCTTCACCTTCACTCAGATCCAGTCTCCCTAAGCGGGCCCATTGCTCTAACCAGCTCCTAGCAATGACCTTAACATCCTTGACCCTTGACCCTTTTGAGGCTCCAGCTCCTTCCACAGCCTTCCATTCTGGATTCATCCAAGTGCCTTTTTGCTTTGTTTTGGTCTTCCTTGAGACGTTACCTGCCAGGCAGGTAATCCTTCCCTCACTCTGGATCGCATCACTTCTTATCACTTTGTGAAATTAAAAGCTTTATTTATTTGTTTGTTTGGCTACCTGTTTACTATCTGCTTTTCCTGTAGTAAGATTCTTGTGCATTTTGTTTACTTTTCTACCCTCACTGCCAACAACAACAGTATTGAATAAAGTTCGAGTTAATACAGATTGACACCATTTCAAATCTATGGGTTCCAACCTCCACTGGGGCCTCCCAGCTCTTCACTCAACCTTTTCATTGGCAAATCCCATTCCTTGAGTCGGGAGGATCAGCCTCCTCCCTCCATTAGCTGAAGTGGTGCCCTCCCACACCCCAAGGGCAATGCATCTAGGAGGGCTTCGAGGCATTTCCAGCAGCCACATTTAGCCCTTTCTGTTGCATTAGACAGGGTTGACCGCTCCCTCCTTTAAATGTCTCCTGTAGCTTATACAAAAACTTTGGGTCATGGTTTTCTTTTCCCAAACCTGCCGAGTCAAATCTCCATGCACAGGACCCATACATTGTGAATTCTTTTCTGTTATTGTTGTTATCATTATTTATTCGTGAGAGACACAGAGAGAGACAGAGACACAGGCAGAGGGAGAAGCAGGCTCCCTGCGGGGAGGCTGATGGGGGACTCGATCCCAGGACTCCAGGATCAGGCCCTGAGCCAAAGGCAGATGTTTATCCCAGGACTCCAGGATCAGGCCCTGAGCCAAAGGCAGATGTTTAACCACTGAGAACCCAGGCGTCCAGCATTGTGAATTCTTTTTTAAAGAAGATGGGTAATTCTGGTGCGCAGTTGGGATGGACAACCACTTCCCCTGGCTTTCTTCTCATCATCCCATTTTCTTTTCCAGGGAAGGCTTTAAAACTTAACTAGGGAGGACATCAAGGTGACTGTCAGGATGGAAGAGTGGGAGGAGATTAGACAACCAACTTTTGTATGGCAAAGACATCTTTTTTACTTGCGTTACACATTTTCAGAATGCTACAAATACGGAATTGTGCTCCAGATGCCCTTGTGCCCAATTTACACAAAGGCAATTGCTGTAAGACACAGGTATTTATGATTCAGAAAATATTAGTTGCCATGTAGAGAACACTGTTATTACCATGGTGATTATTATTTGGGGGATAAACTGTCCCTCATTCTTGACATTCCCTGCACTTGCACACTCCTGTGGTGTCAGCTTTCTACCTAGACACTGTCGTGCCCCAAACTATAACTTTAAGATCACACACTCTCCCAAGGACTTGAGGGTAACTTCTAAAGGTGTAGCAGATGCACAATGGAATTGCCAAAAGGAGAAGAAAAAAAGAAAGGAACAGAAGAAATATGACTGAGAATTTCCCTCAAATTAATTTCAGACTTCAAACCTCAGATACAGGAAGCTCAGAGGACACCCAGCCAGATAAATGCAAAAAAAAAAAAAAAAAAAAAAAACCAAACAAACAAACAAAAAAAACTTACATCTAGGCCTATCATTTTCTGGCTACAGAAAATCAAGATAAGGAAAAACTCCTGAGAGAAAGAGAGACTGAAAGAACTAGAGAGAGAAAGGGGAGATAGGAGGCTAGAATGGGGAGGGGAGATGATAGGAGAGATGAGAAAAAGAAATGGGGAGATGTCATGCCCTAGAAGAGAGATGGCGACAGAAAGGAGAGCTCAAATAAAGAGGTCGGGAAAAGGAAGACTGGCGTGAGGGAATTTAAAATGTCCTAGGACAAGAAGGCACAGTGACAAAGTCAAACCATATGATATTTTCTGTAAAGATTTTGTTTATTTATTTAAGAGAGAAGCAAGCAGGAGTGGTGGGGAGGTGGGCGGAAGGAGAGGGAGAAGCAGACTCCCCACTGAGCAGAGAGCCTTATGCAGGGCTCTGGTCCCAGGACCCCAGGATCATGACCTGAGCTGAAGGCAACGCTTAACCGACTGAGTCACTCAGGAGCGCCACATATGGTTTTTAATGCTGTATTTCCTCCAGAGCTCCTTGAGGTTCAGGGAATATTCTTTTTCCTCTGCAACGCCTAGCTTGGTGCTCAGCATATTATAGGTACTCAATAAGTATTTGATGAATCAACAGTGAGGAGATTGAACTAGCCTTCTTTCTGTTTCTTGAACATATGAAGCACCATCCTGGTCTTGGAATGCCCTCCCCCAGAGATCTACTTGGCTCACTCCTTCACCTCTTAGAAAAAAAGAATCACACTCCCTTTCTTCCTCAAACCCTAATTCCTTTCTTAACTGGTGACTAGCCTCCTCCAAATGATATTTTACAGGCAAGGCACCTCAACTCCCATGTGCCATTTTCTCTCTTATACAATTCATTTAGTTATAATCATGGGACTGTCTGACGAGGTACCTAATTCGGGAATCCTCTCTCTTTTAAAGCCCAAAATAATCACTGAGGCCTACTGACTACACTTGTAAATATGATTCAGATCTCTCCTCCATCTCTCTGACATTGTTTTAATCTAGATAATTAAGTCTTATTTAAACCATGAGACTGCTTCTTGACTAGCTAGCCTGCCTGTAGTATGTAATTGTTCTCCCTCCTTTCATATCAACCTCTAAAATACCAACAGTTACCTTTCCAAAGCACAGCCTGATGATTCGTGCCCCTCCTCTTGTTTAAAAACCCTTCAGTGGCTGCCCAGTGAAGACCAGAATCAAACTTCCTTAGTCTGGGATGCAGAGCCTTTCATGATCAAATCGTAGCTTATTTCCCAACTTCATCACCTTTATTTCCTCTCAAGACCTCAACCAGCTGGAGTCTTTTGAGAGTTCTAGAAAAGGTCACTAAATTGTAAATATCCAGATATATTCAAGACCTAGGCACAGGCTCATCCCTCCAGCAATGCAAATTCCTGAACAATCCATTTGTTTTTCTTTGCCAGTTGGTTTTATTTTACATGCCAAGGTTCTTTCATATTATGTACTCTGATTTTCCTATAGCAATTGTGTCCAATTCCATTTTAAGTCAAATTACTATAGCAGCAAAGCTCAGAAACACTGCCATCTTGTGATCATAGGAGGGGGTGGAAAGCAAAGTGATCCTCCCTTTATAATTTATATATAATTTAACATATATATATATATATATATATATATATATATATATATATATATACAAGAGGAGCTAAGGATTGGAGAAATTCTCCTAGTATTTCTTTTTCCAAGCCTTAAAATTAACAGCCACTCAATTACCACTAAGAACTCTAAATTAAAAACTTTGCTTTCCATAATTCTAAGTGACTCCCTTTGGAGGGTTCTATTGATTTCCGTTAACCAGATTATTTACGGATATTGAAAGACACATTTATTTAGGTGCCCTTCGCAGGTTAAATCTCTTATTGGTTCAGAGAACTTTTAAAGTCTTTTGAGAAGCTAATATGAGCTCCAGACTATAGCTGTCAGCTCTCAGAAGACAGGAATGTAATTAACTCTATTTGCCAATATAAATGCAGAGCAAAGGATGTACAAGTCCTGGAGAACTACTTATTGAAAAAATAAATGAATAGCTAAGTGGATAACAGATATGGTGACAACTTCAAAAGTGGAGGCAAATGTCTTCTAGTATTTTTTAAGGCACTTGTTTCATTTTGAAATTTCAAGTCCATCTTGAAATGTTGACATGTTCTATCATCTTGATTACCCAAGAACCAAGGACACCTGGAAGCATGCTACTTTTAAGGGAAGGTTGAGAAAAAAATTATAGAGGTGCAGAGAGGTAAAGTGACCTGTCCAATAACATACCAATAATAGGTTCAGAGCAACTGTTCAAGGGGCATTGCAAAGAGGGATTCTGTGTGAGTGGGCAAATGGAGACCTTAGAAAGTCACAAATATTATGATATGGCTTTGAACAAAATAGCTTTGTCGAGATCTTTCCTTTCCTTCTTTAAGTCTATTTCTCAGTCATTTCACCTCATATACTAGGTTATTTTTTTTTTAAAGCTGTTCTCAGAATGATTGTTTTCAAATCACTTAGAACTGGATTTCTCATACGTAGCATGGTAGCTATTGGAGACTTTTGTACTTAGGAATTAACTGTTCTGAAAAGTCATTGGTCATTCTAAAGCTCATTTGTATCATGTGACATCATAGAATAAATGCTTTATAAATAATTTGTTTTTCACAGAGTCAATAACTAATTACCAGTTCATGCCCTATAAATAAATCAATATTGAAAAGTAAGTCTAAGTGGATTCATCATGGAAACGATTGGCTGACTGACCAGACAGCAAGGTCCAGGATTACTACTTGACTTAGTTGCTTTCTTTATGTTTCTTTTGTAAACCACTGACCCCTCCCTCCATTATTATGACAAAATATAAAAAATGGAAAAGGTGAGGCAAGGCTGGTCAAAGATGTGAATTTAAAAACCATTGATCCTAGAAAATATTTTTGTGTTTTGAGTTATTCAGACAAAGCAGGTTCTATGACACAACAGAATTCACACTCAAGGCAATAAGTCAAAGAAAGGCAAATATTTGCAGAATGAAATCATGGCACTGATCCTGCAAGAACTCCACTAGTTTAAGTGCTTGAGGCAATTAAGCATTGTCTCTGATACTCAACTTTCCTTCTCACTCTTCTTCAAGGATCTTTACCATTTTTTTTTTTAATTAAGTTTTCAAGACAAAGGGACTTGCTTTGGCCACAGTGAGGACTATGACCAGGCTAGTGGCAAATGCCAGAAGAAATCCAGTCCTCCTTTGCTCTCCGTATCCCCATGCCCCACCTGTGTCCATTCCATTTAGATAAGCTCTCTGTGCTGTATTTGACTTGCCTGTACACACAGTGAAGTTCTGGCTGGGCTAGGGATTCTAGGATGGTCTGTTTCTTGCTTAAACACCTCCATTCTGGGTGCAGTAAAACCAAGATCTTCATGACTGCTGAGCCCTAGACAAAACGGAAATATTTGTTACCTGTAGAACTGGGGGCCTAAAGAATCTATCACAGGAAACAAGTAGGAGATCATAAAGCCCAAAATATGAAGATGTCCTAGCTCCAGCAATTCAGTGATGTGCTGTCCAGATAATGGGGCCTGGTGGCCAAGAGGACCAGCAGGTAGAGCTAATGAAGCCCATGTTCACTAACGGGTTTGCCATTCTCATCATAAAATTTTGTCTCCACCCTTATTGAGGTATACTTGATAAATAAAAATTGTATATATTCAAGGTGTACGACGGGATATTTTGATATACATTGTGAAATAATCACCACAATCAAGCCAATTAACATATCCATACCTTCCAAAGGTACCATTTTCTTTCTTTTGTGTGTTTGTGGTGAGAATACCTAACATCCTCCCTCTTAACTAATTTCAGTATACAACACAGTATTGTTAACTATAGCTATCATATTGTACATTAGATTGTCTGAACTTATTTATCTTGTAAAATTGAAAAATGTGTACCCTTTGACGGACACCTCCCCATTCCTCCCTATCCCGAGCCCCTGGCAACCACCATTTTACCCTCTGCTTTTATGAATCTATTTTAGATTCCATATATAAATAAGATCATTCATTGTTTGCCTTCCTATGTCTTATTTCACTTAGAATAATGGATATAACATACATATATTTCTTTATCCATTCATCCATTGACAAACTTTCAGGTTGTTTCAAAATCTTTATGACTGAATAATGCTGCGATGAACATAGAAGTGCATCTTGAAGATGCTGATTATATTTCCTTTGGAAATAGATCCAGAAGTGGGGTTGCTGGATCATCATGTAGCTCTATTTTTAATATTTTGCGGAAACCCCCATGCTGTTTTCCATAATGGATGCACCAATTCACATTCCCACCAATGGGCGCACCAGGGTTTCCTTTTCTCCACATTCTCAACACTTGTTACCTTTTGTCTTTTTGATAATAGCCACTTAACAGGTGTGAGATGACACCTCACCTCACTGTGGTTTTGATCTGCATTTTTTTAATGACTACCTACGTTCAGCATCTTTTCATATACCTGTTGGCCATTTGTATGTCTTCTTTTGTGCTCGCTTTGGCAGCACATATACTAAAATTGAACGTCTTCTTTTGAAGAAGGTCCTTTGCCTACTTTTCAATCAGGTTGAAAACAATTATTTGTTTTCTGCTATTGAGTTATATCAGTTCCTGATATATTTTGGATATTAACCCCTTATCAGACATATGCTTGCAAATATTTTCTATTTCATTCCAAAGTTTGCCTTTTTTCACTCTGTTGATTGTTTCCTTGCTTATGCCGAAGCTTTCTAGTATAATGCGATTCCACTTGTCTATTTTTGCTTTTGTTGCCTGAGCTGTTGGTGTCAGTTCCAAAAATCATTGCCCAAACAAACACCAAAAACTTTCCCCCTACATTTTCTTCAGTATTGTTATAGTTTCAGGTCTTAAGATCACAAGATGTTCATCTGAAATGCTAATTTTCCACATTCAACCATTTTTCATACAGATAAAATTACCAGCACAGCTTCCATACAACCCCAGTATAAGGTGGCAAAACCTTAACCCCCTGAGTGGTAAGCCATGTAACTAACCACACAGTTATATACACAAAATAGTTTTTCAAATATGTTAATAAATATTGAAACTCATATATATTGGATATTGGAAAAATTCCAAAAAGCCTTTTGTTTTGTTTCTTTTAACTATATACCACATTTAATGTTCTGAAGAACTTCCAAACTCCCTCCTTGCTACAAAACAACAAGCAAAAACATGAATTATGTAGAGATACGAGTAAATCTTTGAGGTTAAACTGCCATCTTAGGAGGTATCAAATCCTAGCTGAGTTGCTCTGGGTAGAATGAAAGAGATATTCTTATACCCTGAAATGGATCATGACATACTTGGGTGGCAAACAGCCTTTTAATTTAAAGGGGACCTAGAGGCTCCCTGGATCTACTTGCCATTCTCTATCTTCTCTGATTTCCATATTTCTGTTTTGCATTGAAAACCAGCCATTTCCTACATCCTTGATCAGATAAAAACAGAAGACTAGACATGGTGGATAAAGATCTCTACCTCACATGTTGGCAGCAGCTAATTAACATTATTCAGATGTCAGACTTTTCATTTTCTGCCTTTTGCTGGGAAAATATTTCCTGAAAGAATCTCTTTATGTGAACATATAAGAGATACTCTCTGTAGTCTGTAAAACGGATCTGACAATTCCAACTGTTTGACTTCAGCACAGTATAATAATGCACATAAGGCTGCTTTCCCTGCCCCTCAAAAACACGCCACCATAGTATAACATCACCTCACCAGAATGCTAAATTTTTCTAGTTTATATGTAGAAAATCCAGCACCATCACTTGGGAAATGCACAGACAATTTCAGTCCTGCACAAAGCATAAGCCAGGGGTTTTTGTAGAGGTTCTCCCTGTGTGGGGGATACAGTTCTCTCTCTCCAACTCTAAGAAAGGCGTTTCATTCCAACACATCAGATTCTTGCACATTCATGTTCACATTTACAAATCTCCCACAAGCAGACAGTTTGCAGAGACCATATGGGTAGAAAAATAAGACATTTTGTCTTATTTTTAAATTTTTTTTGATAACTGTGATATGCAGATTAATAATTTATCCAGCCAAATAATGTCAAAAGATGGGAGTAAATTCTTCAGATAATTATCATTGGCCTCATTTCATATAAAAAGACCCTTTTCTATTTTGAATATATTTTTGGTATTTATGTAATAAATTAAATATTTATAATATACTTTAATGTATTATTTGCATCCTGCTTTTTACATAAAGTCTGTTAAGTCTAAACTTTTCATAATGAATCTGTGATGCAGTTAGGAACATCACTGACTCAAATTCCTCACTGCCCTCAGGATCTGCTTATGTATATGGAGCAGTTTCTTGCTACACTAAACAAAATGAAGAATAAAAATCATATGATCATCTAAGTAGATCCCCAAAAAAGCACTTGACTAAATCCAACCTAAAGACTCTCAACAAAGTGGCTGTAGAGGGAATGTACCTCAACCTGATAGAGGCCATATGTGACAAGCCCATAGATAATGTCATACTCGATGGTGAAAAGCTGAAAGCTTTCCCTCTAAGATCAGGAACAAAGCCAGTCAATTAATTTACAATGAAGGAGACAAGAAAATACAATGAGGAAAGGACAGTGTCTTCAATAAATGGTGCTGGGAAAACTGGACAGCCATGTGCATAAGAAGGACAGTAGACTACTACCTTACACCATTTCTTTAATCAAAATGGATTAAATATTTAAATGTAAGACCTGAAACCATTAAACTCCTAAAGGGAAAACATAAGGGGTAAGCTCCTTGACATTGGTCTTGGCAATTATTTTTTTGGATCTGTCTCCAAAAGCAAAGGCAACAAAAGCAAAAATAAACAAGTGGAATGGTATCAAATTAAAAAGCTTCTACATAGCAAAGGAAACCATCAGCAAAATGAAAGGCAAACTACTGAATGGAAGAAGATATTTGAAAGTCATATATGTGATAACGGGCTAATATCCAAAATATATTTTTAAAAACTCAATAGCAAGAATATACACATTGATTAATAAATGGGAAGAGGATCTGAAAAGACATTTTTCCAATAAGACATATTCATCGACATGAAAAGATACTAATATCACTAATCATCAGGGGAATACAAATCATAACCACAATGAGATATGACTTCTCACCTGTTGGAATGGCTGTTATCAAAAAGACAAAAAAATAACATCTATTGTTATGGATATGGAGAAAAGGGAACCCTCATGCACTGTTGGTGGGAATGTAAATTGGTGCAGCCACTGTGCAAAACAATATGGAGGTTCCTCAAAAATTAAAAATAGAACTACCATATGGTCCAGTAATTCCACTTCTCGGTATTTATCTAAGGAAAATGGAAATTAATAACTTGAAAAGATGTATGCAATCAAACCTAGCAACAGAAATCAAATTTTCAGTTCTGTGAGTTAAAATAGTGATTTTTCTGTGTAGCTTTCGTAATTGGATGAGGTGTCTAATAAATGTTGCCTTAATTAAAAAAATAATAAAGAAGGAAAGAATAAAAAGATATATGCGCCACTATGTTCACGCAGCATTATTTACAAAAGCAAGATGTGGATGCAACCTAGGTGTTCATCAGTGAGTGAATGGATAAAGATGATGTAGTTTATATATACAGTGCAATACCACCCAGTCATAAAAAAAAAAAGAATGAAATGTTGCCATTTGCAACAAAATGGATGAACTTTGAAAGTGTAATGTTAAGCGAAATAAGTCAGAGAATGACAAATACCATACGATTTCACTTATATCCCCCCAAAACCCAAAACAAATGGATAAACAAAACAAAATCCATAGGTATAAAGAACAGATTGGTAGTCGCCAGAGGAGAGGGAGGTTGGAGGATAGACAAAATGGGTGAAAGGAGTCAAGAGGTACAAACTTCCAGTTATAAAATAAATAAATCATGGGGATGTAGTGTACAGCATGGGGAATATAGCCAATAATACTGTATTATGCATATTGGAAAATTCTTAAGACAGTAAATCTTAAAAGTTCTCACCACAGGAAAAGAAGCTTTTATGACTTTGTTTGATGACAGAAACTAGAATTACTGTGGTGGTCATTTTGTACAATATACAAATAGTAAATCGTGATGTCATATACCTGAAGCTAATATAATGTTATAGGTCAATTGTACCTCAATAAACAAACAGACAAACATCCCAGACTGAATTTTCTAGGCCTTCTTTTTTTAATTTCCACACGTTTTCTTGTCTCCTGGGGCCACTTCTTATTTACTTCAATGAATTTATTCCTAGTAGCCCTGGCCCTTGGTATATTCTAGATTAAGCCTTAGTTGGCTGTGACAGGTGATTATTTTATACTTGCTAGTATGTACCAAAACATTCACAAATCTCCACATTTACTGCTATCCTGATAGCTGATGATTTCACTCCTAATATGTAGAAGAGCCTTCTTTCATCACTAGAGAATGAAACTTGGAGATATGAGTGTTAGTGATTGACAGACTGACTCTCTAGAGGACCCTCTGTGACATCTTCTCATGAGCAGGATTCAACTTTCAGGTACTAAAATTGAAAAGAGCTATAGATCAAACGCTTCAAGGGATATATCTGCAAATTTAAAAGATCTAATAAATTGTATATACCATTAAATATCTACAATCGTGAGTGATTTTAGTGGCAACTCAAATATCTTCAAGAACTGGCAAATAATATAAATGTGTGAATCAGTCAAGTGTAAGACAGTAGGGAATAGATGAAACCTAGTGCATGGCCCTATTAATAATAGAGATATCTTTAGAAATACTACCGGCTTATGCAAACACATATATGCAAGTCAAATACGGCCTCCAGATCCTTGTAGTGAATTATACCAGAAAAGCCCATAGTTCTCTTGCGTGTCGCCTTTACTACTCACATAAAACATTCACTTCTGATCACCAAATGGGTGGGGCGTTTCCCCCATCACCAAAGTTTAACCCATTCTGACACGATCTGCCTGGAGATAGGTCAGATCCCACAGATTAAAGACTCAGTCCCACAGGAAGACTGTTCCCTCTCTTCTTCAGATGCCATCACAAGTCCAGGTTGTTATCTGTGCTCCTGACCAATTGGCTACAAATCAGAGGTTCCCGGGACACTCTCCTCGGGTTCATTAATTTGCCAGAGTGGCTCACAGAACCCAGGAAAACAGTTACCTATGCTTACCAGTTTATTAAAGTATGTGATAAAAGATACAGATGAACAGCCAGGTGAAGCGATACAAAGGGGTCGGGGAGGGTCCCAAGCACAGGAGCCTCTGTCTCCATGGAGTTGAGGTGCATCCTCCTCTTGGCATATTGGACGTGGGGTTCACTCCCCATGAAAGCTCTCAGAATCCTGTATTTTAGGATGTTTATGGAGGCTTCATTCATCACATAGGCATAATGGATCATTAGCTCCATTGCCAGCCTCTCTATCCTCTCTGGAGGTGGGGGGGTGGGGGTGGGGGTTGAACGTTCAAGCTTCCAATCATGCCTTGGTCTTTCTGGTGACCAGCCCCCAACCAGGAGTGATCTAGGAGTCACATCATCAGCACGAAAGATGCTCTTAGTGTTCTTATCACTTGGGAAATAGCAACGGTTTTTGGAAGTCTGTCTCAGGAAACAGTGGCAGAAATATATATTTCTAATATTATCCCACATTAAAAGTTTCACTTTTTATTTATTTTTTAAATATTTTTTCTTTATTTATTTATGATAGTCACAGAGAGAGAGAGAGAGGCAGAGACACAGGCAGAGGGAGAAGCAGGCTCCATGCACTGGGAGCCCGATGTGGGATTCGATTCCGGGTCTCTAGGATCGCGCCCTGGGCCAAAAGCAGGCTCCAAACCACTGCGCCACGCAGGGATCCCAAAAGTTTCACTTTTTAGACTATCTTCATCAGGTTTTATTTTTTAGTAATAGGGTAATGTAACTTCAGAAAATCAATTGGGAAACTCTTTCTTTTCAAGTACTCTAAAATAGCCTTATCTCAGGAGTTTTCTTTCAAAGTATGAAAGAGTACATAGTTAACACCATATGGCAAAAATGCTTTAATAATTTTTAAGGTTTCTTTAAATAATATTTTTAGTTGCCCCATAGTTTGGGGGACATTCAGGACACTCTGGAAGGAAGCAGTGCGTGGTGGTTCTGATTGCAAGGAGTCGGATTGCAAAGATTCACATCCCTACTCTTCTAGTTCCCAGATGGACAGCTTGGTCATGTTTCTCATGCTCCCCTGAGATTTGGCTTCCTCATCGGTGAAGTAGGAGGGGAATAGTGCCTAGCCTACTTCACAGAATAGATCTGAGGATTTCCTGAGACAGACAAAGAAAGGTATTAGGACGGTGCTTGGCACATGGCAAAAGCTCAACACTGACATGTATCACGATCATCATCATTAGAGCATTATATTTGACCTAGTAAGGGTCATACATTCTTCATTCCCACTGATTCCTCAAAAATTCTATTAGCCCCTGGGCTCTCAGCATCTTGAATCAATGGCACTCATTGTTTCCAGGAGGAGGCTGGGCTGGGTAAGACTTAGAACAAGATATCATTAAAGTGCTTAATTAGTTTTTGCACATCTATTACAGAAATAACAAACTAGAGAGCCACACATTCATTGGCAGGAGTCTGGTTTTGTTGAGAGAGACGAGGACTTGTGTTTCCACAGGCCCAGAAAGTAGAGCACTGGAGGCGTGCTGCAAACCACCACACAGAGAAGCAGCAGGCTCCATGTGTGCAGTTTCCTTCCCCACAGAAAAGAGAGGGCACCCCTCCCTGCACTGGAGAGAGAAGGGTGGAGAAGATGAGAGAAAGCAATGAAATGGCCCCTCCATGCCCCACCCCAACCCAGACCTCGTCATCAGCATCTTAATCCCAGGTAGAGGCTGTCTTGAAACTCCAAATGTGCTTAGGTATCCAAAAGCATGGGAGGCCCGTTCCCCAATTCCTGTTTGGAGCCCTAAGAGAAAATAGCTTCACAGGGGGTCCCTGTGACAATTGGAGCCACAAGGGGGAAAACTAGCTGTGTCCCAGAGCAACGACACAGGAGGGAAGCGTACGTGTAGGGGTGTGTGTGTGTGTATGTGCAAAGGGGGCCAGCCCAGAAAAATTCTACCTGAAGAAGTTTAAATCCTGACCTGACTATATTTCAAGCCAGAAGTGACTGCAGTTTGTTGGATGGGCGAGATTATTTTTTCCTACTACTAGAGAGAAATGGGGGCTTCAGGACTAAGTTGATTTGCATAAAAATTAGTTGCCAAACTGAGTCTTACCGGAGACTATTGCTCTTCTCCTTTGATTACTGTTTGTCAACTGATTTCCAGGAGGTTGCTTTTTCTCCTTCCCTTTACTCTGCTCTGGATTTCTGGCTGCCAGCTCCGTGTATGAAGGAAATGAAATCATGAGCTCACACCTTTCCGCTTCTTGACCAGGTCTGTGCATCTGATTGTTCTCTGCCATGGTCTCCGCCCTGAATGTTGCAGCCACGTGGAAAGAGAGGAGAGTTTCAAACCTCCACTAGTGCTATGAATCGATTCTTGCTTGAATTCTAATATAAAATCGATCCTCTGTGGCCAGAAATACGGGTGCTGTATCATTTGCTGAGCATGTCAATAAATACCCTCCCTGTTGGCGATGCTGTTCAATCATGTCATGGCCAGCGTCTTTGGGGGCACGTAAGCTCGGAGTCCTTACAGTTAGCCATATCTTAATAATCCACATTTTATACATATAAGGTCAAAGTTTCGGAGATTACTTGGGTTTTCCTTCTACTACTTCACTGCTCAGTCCGACATATACTTTCTTAAATCAAAAGACTTCTAGAAATGTATATGGGAAAAGAGTACTTTTTGCTGAAAGAATTTTCAATCGTATTGAAAGGGAAAGATCAGCCTAGAACTGATTTTCGGTGGCATAGGGCAAATTTTTATAAATGTGGACTGAACTATGGAAGTCCTGGAATTAAAATGAAAACTTGAGCATGAGAAGTCTCTTTGACTAATGACTAGAGATTCAGCTGAGTTACTCATTACAGCATGAGTAACTCATGAGCCCATCCATTTTGGACAGGCACAGATGGGCTGTGTTGACCCCTCACCCCCACCCCAGCCAGGTGAGAGTTAAGGCTCAGGTTGGGGGATTTGTGTCAGTGGTGGCCTGTGCTTGATGTTTTCCTGATGAGTCTTGACAGCCAGTACCCTCAGGTGTCAGTGCAGATGGAATCAGATTATGAGATCACAGGGCGCCTTGGTGGCTCAGTGGGCTAAGGATCTGCCTTCAGCTCAGGTCATGATCCTGGGGTCCTGGGATCGAGGCCCCCACCAGGCTCCCTGCTCAGCGTGGAATCTGTTTCTCCCTCTCTCTCTGCCTGCTGCTCTGCCTACTTGTGCTTTCTATCAAATAAATAAATAAAATCTTTTTTTAAAAAAATCAAAAAATAAGAATACGAGATCACAGCTCACCCTTCCTGCTTCATCTTCTCTCCTAAGACTTTCAGGTGTTTCACTGGATGGGGCCCCCAAAACACCTGATGAGGGCTGCATATAAGGAGGAAAAGGAAACTGAGAAGATAAGGAAATCGAGGAGAAAAATACCAATTGGTCTTGAAATCCTTGTTCATCCCTAAGCACGAATAACCAGCATAACCTCAAAGCTAGTCAAATCGCAGGAACCAAAACAAATAGTTTGTAAGGTTCTCAGACTATCCTGTATCGAGTTATCTTGAGGTAAATTGTGTTATTTGTGGCCTGCTGTTCCTACCGCTACTATAAACTTTCAGATGTAAATCTGTAGAAAATGTCAATCTCTTGATTGCAAAAAAAGTACGTGTCCTCTCATGGTCTTCCTGTCTGTAACCCTTAGTTACATTCACAACATAACTTAGCAGTTATCAAAATTACTTTTCCAACTACAGAAAAACCCCAAGTATCTAAGTAGAAACATGGTGAGGAAAAAAATCTAAACATGGCGGTAAAGTTCAGGGAGGCCATCTCAAGTCTACTCACACAGCCACCCACTCCCGACTGCACTTTCTCAGGTCAAAGCCTTCATGCTGGGGCTCCACAGAGCAGCACTGAACTCTGCAGTGAGGAAAGCATTCTGAGTCCAAGAGATCCAATATGGTAGCCATTACCCCATGTGGCCATTGAGCACTTGAAATAGAACATGTGTGAATGAGAAACTGACGTTTCGTTTCGTTTCATTTCATTTCAATTAATAATAATTTAGAATTAACTAACCATAGGAGGCTAGTGGTTACTGTTTTGGACTGGGCTGCTTTAGAGGACCTGCTTATGAAAGTCCTTCTCTCACAGAAAGGGCAAAGCTCCAGGAGGGGGGGGAGAGGAAGAGGCCCCAGCCCCAGGCGTAGGCATAAGGTAGGACACTACATTTGACCTTGCTGGTGACCCTGTTTGGAGCCTATAAGGATCCCAGAAGCTGACACTGGGAGAATGGAAATGGACTAAGAGACCCTTTATGATTCTCTTCCAGGCCCATGAGAATTCTATCCTATTCATTGTGTGTAATTGGAGTTTCTCTCTTCCTCCAGACATTTTTCTCATCTGGAGAAGTGTTGGTTGCTAGGAGACTGAATCGCCTTTTCAAGTGGAGTATTTTAGAGAGAAACAATTCACATGATTTTCTTCTTTAGTAAAATTAAAATTTGTGAAATGTTTGCAATGCATATTGAAAAAGTCAAGCTTTTTCATTTCTTTGTATATTTATTGTAGCAATCATACAACCTTTCATTTACTTTTCCCACTGCTTCGCACTGCAAGAAAGAAAACAAAAACTGACTGCTCTTTCTGTAGAATTTCTTAAGAAAGAATAACATTCCCAGGCTTATTCCCAGGCTTTTTCCCAGGGATGGCGAGGTGATATACACCCTGGTTACCCGTGCCCCCCCTCCATCCCTGGGGAACTGTGAGTGAGAATCAAAAATAATAACATTTATAATGGAAATGGAAATTCTAAAGCACCATCCACCAAAAATATGTTAGTATTATAATCAACGGCCCATAGTTTTATCTGACTACTTCTTACCATGATTTTCATAATTTATCTTCACTTTATGGTTTTTTTCCTACCGAAGCATAGCTGACCTACAGTGCTGGGTTAGCTTCACGTGTACAATGTAGTGATTCAACGTCTCCATATGTTATGCTATTTTCATGAATTTATAAAATCGACCAGTCTCAACACCTCATTTGATAAATGAAGAAACCACAACATGGAGAAGTGGGTGAGTTCTCCTAGGCTTCTAAATTCTATGGACAGAGTCCATTATACCACTGCCATTTCTCAGGGAACGCAGACACTTGTTGGTAATCTCCAGGCCGACTTCTGCAATCACTCCCAACAATATTTGAACCCTGGAAAGAGACTTGTGTGATGAAATGAGGTACCTAGATAACTCACCTTATACAATGTTTGGTGCTTAACGGATAGTCATTAGCGCTATGAAACAATAATCATATGATAGACCTCAGCTAAGGAGCATCTTTTCTTTCAAATTTCTTGCCCCCTGCTTTAAAAATCCAATTGCAGGAACTTTTTTATTAGCCAACAACAGAATTCTATAGTGTTTGAGAAATTTGACAACATTAAGCGACAGTTGGAAGCTAACAAGCTTCCTTCCCTTTTGTGTGTATCTGGGCAGTAGAAGAGTTCACCAAAGGGTGACCAGGAGCTTTTGTTTTTACAAAGAAAGATTTTATGATGCAGAAATGGTATAGTTGAAAGAAGCTATTTGTGAATTATATCGTATGCCATGTTTTTCCAGATTTTCTATGGCTTTTGAGGGGCCCGAAGGCCTTAGAAAACGTCAGCGTGGAGAGTACCCTGGGAGTCCTCTTCCTCAAAGGAACTCACACAAGCAAGTACTTAGATACAGGCCTGCTCCTAAGGATGACCGCTCGCCCACAGCCAGGACCTCCCAAACACAGCACCTCCCAGCTGGCCGATGTCATCTCCAGGGCCACCCTGAGGCTCTCAAGCCCAGCTACACGTAGAAGCCTCCACGTGAGCTTTTTAAAATACCCAGCTTGGGTGGCTCAGTCAGTTAAGTGTCTCACTCTTGATGGTTTTGGCCCATGTCATGATCTCGCAGTCCTGGGATCGATCCCAGGGCTGGGCTCTGAGCTCAGCATGGAATCTGCTTCAGATATTCTCTCCCTCCCTCTCTCCCTCCCTCCCACTTATGCTCTCTCTGTGTCAAATAAATAAATAAAATCATAAAATAAAATAAAATAAAATAAAATAAAATAAAATAAAAAAATATACTGCCTCTTCCCGGGCCAGTGCCCATCTCTGGGAGATGAGGCAGGTCCCTGCAGTTTTGAAAAGCTCCAGGGGACTTTAAGGGCAGCCAGGGTTAAGAACAAGGGCCTTCCACTAGAAGATTTCAGGTTTCTCTGACATAAAATAAGCCCTTCCAGGTCCACAGCCCCACTCTAAGCCCAGCTAAAGAGCTGTGAGAGCAAAGTTCCTCTGCATCATCTAACCAGAGACTGTTGCCAGGAGATCTGCATGGAAGCTTCTGCCTCCCACCCCCTCCCTGTCCTCCACTGTGCCCTTTCTCGGTCTCCCTTGCTCACACCTCTCTCTCTTGTTCTCTGTCCTTAGCTCCCCTTTCTCTCTCAGTTCTTGCTGTGAGAAGTCTTCCCCTTAATATCATCCTCTCCCAGACTCCTTCTTTCTCTTCCTTTTCCCACTTCCTGCCAGTTTATCTCAGGAAGCTACCTTCCTTTTGTTACATTTCCTGTTACATTTTTGTTCCATCCATTGGTGAGCCAAGCTACAGCTTGGAGGGGACAAAGGGGCGACGGTCCAGACTCAAGTAGAAACATTGGAAAGAAACAGGTTCAGTAAGAATCAACGCCACCCACTGTTAAAGCCTTTAAAAGTGGGCACAAGTCCCATTCAGAATCTTCTTTATCTTTCCCCAATGATTAGACTTGCCTCTCCTTAAGCACCAGCATTCAAAGCAACACACTGCTCTGTTTTGGGCAGAGTTGACTGCTCTCCTCTTAAGGGCATTGCAGCATCACGGTGCTATTTTTCAGAGCTTTCAGGGTTCAGTTCTCCCCTTCTGTGGCCAGAAGCCAACCGTCCTGTGGTGGTAGAGCTGGAGAAACCTAAGACATTAAGGAAAAACTGGATTAAGGTCATCGAGAGGAGCATAAATCCATTAGTAATTATATTATTAATTTCCACTTGACATCCTTTGCTCTCTTTGGAAGATCCCTCAGCCCATTTTAGGGAACTGCTCATAAATTTGACTCGCTTTATTAAGAATAAAATGCAGGGGCACCTGGGTGGCTCAGTTGGTTAAGCATCTGCCTTCAGCTCGGGTCATGATCCCAGGGTCCTGGGATCGAGCCCCACATTGGGCTCCCTGCTCAGGGGGGGAGCCAACTTCTCTACCTATTGGTGTTCAGGCTCTCTCTCTCTCTCTCTCAAATAAATAAATAAAATCTTTTTTTAAAAAAAAGAAATAAAATGCATGCTAAAAGGCATTGGTCTCTGTGTCTGTTTTCCCAAAGAAAATGAACAATGTATTTCTGAAATGCTCCGTCATCAGCTGTTTGGGCTCCTATCTGCCTCTGCTTCCCTGGGTCCCTCAGGCTGGAATTCCTCCCAGGTCCCCCTCATGTTTTGTTCCCAGAGGAGGCTTCTGTGGCTGAAGTTCTGGCTTACAACTAACCTACATGAGACCTAAGTCCTTGAGTGATACAAATGTGTACAGAAGGAGTTCAGTTACCAGAACTTTTTTTTTTTTTTAATCAAAGAAGGGATGAGGAGGCTTAATTAAATAGTTGTTAAGCTGGTCCACTTTCCTTGGGCTTTTGCTGACAGACCCAGCAACACAGATGCCAATATTTTTCAGAAAAATGCTTCCTGAGTTCCAAATAGCCAATGTGCTGCAAGCGGATGCCATGCAATAGCTATTTAATGAATAGTTGCTGTTCTGTGACTTGTGAGCTGAGGTTTGCCTCAGGTGATAGGAATTCAGGTGTGTTGTTCATGTCTGTTTTGTTGGAATTCAAGTGTGCTGTTCATAGGTGTTTTCTCTTGAAAAGCGGTCTCAGCCTTTGGGATCCTTAAATCAGCCTGGCTAAGATTATTGGCAGAATTGGCACTGAGGTGTTGGGGATGAAAAAAGCCAAGGGCAGTGGAGGGGTTTCTTCATCTTCCACCTCCAAGGTGTGGGCACTTCCTGCCACTGTCGCTCTGTGCCCAGATTGCCTCATTGCCACCACCTATAATGCACCCAAAACAAATAATAACCCCGTTCCCTCCAGAAAACCAAAGGTAAAGGAGAACAGATAATATTTAATGTGGTAAATTTCAAAAGTTTAAGAAATAATACTCTTTAAAGTAAACAAGTTAAAAGTGGACGAAAAAATAAACACAAAGGGTGTAAAAAGCCAAACTAGGGACGCTTGGGTGGCTCAGCGGTTGAGCGCCTGCCTTGGGCCCAGGGCATGTCCCGCATTGGGCTCCCTGCAGGAAGCCTGCTTCTCCCTCTACCAATGTCTCTCCCTCTCTCTGTGTCCCTCATAAATAAATAAATAAAATCTTTTTTAAAAAAGCCAAACTAATGTTAAGACAGCTCTAAGAATACAATTTTAAATAATTTAGATTACACTTAAATAAAAATTTCATAAAGAATACGTGGAATGGTGAAATCAACAAACCTCTCTATTGGATACCTAAATATTTTAAAAGAAAAAGTATTTTCCTTCAGTTCCAACTCTGTTAATGGGCATTTTGCCAGAAGAAGGCTATCATTATAAATATTGAATTCTAAATGCTTACTTCACCAGAATATATTAAGGAAGCATTATTAGTAAGCCTGCTAGATCATGAAAATTCTCTCCCTCTAACTGAATTTTCATAATGCTAATTAAAATAATTTCCTGCCTTTATACATGCATGACCTTACACACACATCCTCATAGATATCTAGACAAACACTAAGTGCCTGTCTTGTAAACAATGCATGAATTTTAAATCCCTATAGACCAATGCACATAACAATTTCATATTGCTTTCCAAGATAGCAAAAAAGATGAAAATAAGTCTTGCTCACACATATAAATTTTCTATGCAGGCATTATTCCCTGGTTATTCGGAGCTGCATTGTTAATGCTGTTTAATTTTAATAGCCTGTTCAATTTTGAATCCTACTTGCAGAATGTGTGCTCAGTTCTTGCTATTTCACGCTTGACTTGTCCACACACCTGGAACACACCTGGGAGAAATTTCAATTTGGATTTGCATTCAGAAGTGTTTTTAAAGTCATCAAGTCGGGAACAACTAATATCTGAAACACAACCAAATAAATCTTCTTCTGTTCAGATCACCCAGGAAAACCAAGATTAGCAAGAAGGAATGTGCTTTCCAAGCCTCAGTGTTTATCAATATTTCCTTAGGATCAAGAAGGTTTGTCTTGTATTTTTGCATTTGTGGAAGTAAAACCAAAAGACACAAACACATATTCAACTGTTCCATTAAGTTTCAAGCTGCTTATAGGATTAAAAAATATCTATCATCTATCTATCTATATCTATCTACCATTCGATAGAATCCACTTCTGAAGGAGCTAGTGTGAGCAGGATAACATCAAATATGTTTCTTTTTTTTCAAATATGTTTCTAATGATCATTAAATGAAGTCTCAAGAGTGAAAATCTCTAAAAAGATCCAATTCTTGGAATGGTGTAGAAAAAAATGAAACTAAAATTGAAGTGTCTCTTTCATGGATTTAGTGAAAATTCGCTTTGAGAAAGTACGGAGTGGTTGCTAGGATACTCAGCAAAATCTATTAAAGTAAGGTCTTTTCTTTAAAGGGTTGGGTAGGGTTTCCATTATTTCAATATGACTTTGAAAATCATGATGTGTGTTTTATTAGGTTTTATCTACATGAACAAAACAAGTGATTGAATGGCCCTTAAAGGAAACAAACAAACAAAAATGATTGTCAAAGTCCTAAAATATCATTAGCCTTGTCAAAGAGATTCGCATTCTCAGTCCTGAAAAGAAGAAACAAAAATCAAAGGCCAACTGGACAAATGCAAAAATCCCTTGGCGGTAGTGAAAAGCCTATTACTGATGGGAGCAAGGGAGGGAGTTTACATTTATAATAGACCTATTATTTGGCAGGTAGCTTTATAAAAGCCCCCTGTTTTTTCTGGAACTGAAAGTAGCACAGATGCTTCAAGTATTTCACTTTTTAAATTTCTGTCAATTAACCAGTAAAAAAAAAAAAATGGAAGCACTTCTACAGGAATGTTTATATCTAGCTCTGTTAGGAAGAGGCAGGCTGGGACAAAAAGATGAACCAACCAGAGAAAGAGAACTAGGAACATGTTTAGTTCCTAGTCCCAAGGGCACATAGTGAATATTCTTTAATATGCATATCTCTGGAAATTCCTTAAACCTGGCTCTTTTCCTTTCTCCTTTATAAACTGGATAACAATTCTGAAGTAGAGATTAATTTTGTGTTACCGATAATGAAGACTCTGGTGTCAATACTATTCAAAGTGATCCAGATATTATAAATCCCAGTTGTGTCCTTTGTTTTTTGTTTTGCACAAATACAAAAACCAATCCTAAGATTCATATAGAATCTAAAGGGATTCCAAATGGCCAAATAATCTTGAAAAAGAAAAACAGAGTTGGAGGTCTCATACTTCCTAATTTCAAAAATTACTGCAAAACTACAGGAATGAAAACAATGTGGTACTGGCATAAGAAACACACTAATGGAACAGTATAGAGGTACCAGAAATAAACCTTCATGTATATGGTCAAGTGATTTTCAACAAGGATGTTAAAACAATTAAATAGGAAAAGATAGGCTTTTTACAAATGACATTAAGAAACCTGGGAATCAAAATGCAAAGGAATGACACTGGACTCTCATCTTACACCATTTACAAAAATTAATTCAAAATAGATTAAAGAGCATAAGAGCTAAAACCATAAAATTCTCAGAAGAAAAGACAGTGGAAAGCTTCCTGACATTGGATTTGGCAACGATTTCTTGGATATGACACTAACAGCACAGGCAACAAAAGTGAAAATAGATTAGTTGGACTACAACAAAATTTAAGACTTCTGTGTGTCAAAGGACACAATCAACAGAATGAAAAGTCTACCAATGGAATGGGAGAAAATATTTGCAAATCATATGTGTGATAAAGTGTTAATACGCAGAATATATAAAGAACTTTTAAAATTCAACAATGAAAAAAATCAACAATGCTATTTAAAAATGGGCAAGGAGCTTGAATAGGCATTTCTTTAAAGAAGATATACAAATGGCCAACAAGCACAGGAAAAGATGCTGAACATCATTAATAATGAGGGAAATGCAAATTAAAACTGCAATAATGTACCATCTCATGCCCATGATAATGGCTGCTATGTTAAAAACAAAACAAAACAAAACAGAAAATAAGTGTCGGCAAAGATATGGAGAAATTGCAATGCTTGCTCATGAGAATGACTATGATGCAGTGACTATGGAAAACAGTACGACAATTCTTCCAAAAGCTAAAAATACAATCACCATAAGATCCAGCAATTCACTTTCTGGGCATATGTACACCCAAGAGAATTGAAAACAGGATCTCAAAGAGCTATTTGTACACTCGTGTTCATAGAAGCATTATTCACAACAGCCAAAAGTGGAAGCAACCCAAGTGTCTAAGCATCCATTGATGGATGAATGGATAAGCAAGATGTGCTATACACATACTGTTAAAGAAAAATCAAAATGAAGCTCAGATTCAAAAATTCCCTAGCAGATATTTAAGTCATACAAGCAGAACTTATTTTAACTTATTCTGCATAACAAGCAAAAATTTCAGCAACTTTTTTTATAAATGCCTCTGAAAATCATAAGCAAAGCTTAAGCTGTTCACAAAAATTGGCGTGATTTCTTCCTTCATCACTAGGAAACCCCTAGTGCTATAACCAACCATTATAAAGAAAGAAATCATTGAATGAATCATTACATTTTTGCCATATGAGCTGTCTTATGACAATATACCTCCGAACCTCATGCCACTGCAGCTTTGAGAGTTCCTAGTTGGTGAACTGTTCCTTTGTGAATACTAAACTCTTAGTGAATACTATATATTTTTTTTAATCTGGTGGTTCTGAGTTTGCTATTTCTGGATTTTTGACAACACAATGGAATATTATTGAGCCTTAAGTAGGAAGGAAGTTCTGACATATGCTACAACATGAATGAACCTTGAGAACATGATGCTAAGTGAAATAACTCAGTTACAAACAGGCAAATACTGGAATATTCCTCTTATATAAGGTGTCCAGCATAGTTAAATTCACAGAGACAGAAAGGAGAAGGGTGGTTTTTCAGGAGGTGGAGAGAAAGGGGAACGAAGAGTTGCTGTTTAATTGTTTATTGGGTCCAGAGTTTGAGTTTCCCAAGATGAAAAAAGTTCTGGAAATTGGCTGCACTGTGTGAATGTACTTAATACCATTGACATGTACACTTAAAAATGGTTAATATGGGGGATGCCTGGGTGGCTCAGCGGTTGAGCGTCTGCCTTCAGCCCAGGGCGTGATCCTGGAGTCCGGGGATCGAGTCCCGCATTGGGCTCCCAGCAGGGATCCTGCTTCTCTCTCTGCCTATGTCTCTGCTCCCCCAACCCCCATGTCTCCCATGAATAAATAAATAAAATCTTTTAAAAAATGGTTAATATGGTAAATTTTATGTAATGCATGTTTTACCACAGCTAAAAGAAATTAAAATGAATGAAAATTCTTTTGGAAGTATGAGATGTTAGGACAAGAGATCTCAACCATTGAAAACAAAAATAAATCACTGTTCTAAAAATTCCAAGAGGAACATAATCTTGAGCACGTCCTCTTTGACAGTAGGACCCTGATCCATGTGAGCTAAAACAAGTCTAACATAACGAAAAATCTTTATAGACAGCAGCATAGGGTTATCAGGTATCACCAACTAGAATTGATTTTAATCCAAGAACAAGAAGTGGTAAGCTTTGATTCTCAAATTTTTCCCCAACTTATTTACTTTTCAAACATAAATCACACATATTACATTGACCTAACATAAAGATGAAACCAACCAACACATTTAACATTTGTCACTTGAAAAAGAGCAGCCTAGGAAGGAAGAGGAGAACCAGAGCTGGAGAGTGAAGGAAAGGGAATAAAGGGAGAGTTGGTCCACCAGATTTTAGGAAGATCTAGGCCATGGAGAACAAAGGAGAGGGTACAGCGGAGGACATAGAGAGAGATCAAACCTTAAAAAGAAGTCTCCTTAGAGTGTTAGAAACATAAAAATAACATTTTGCTTTGTGAGAAGAATATTTTTGAGATTTCTGTTTATGATTATACAAAGCTAGGCCAGGAATTTTTAAAAGATAAAGCTGGTGTCACAAATGGCCAACAGACACATGAAAAAATGTTCAACATTGCTCGGCATCAGGGAAATACCAATTAAAACCATAATGAAAAAAAAAAAAACCATAATGAGATAGCAGCTCACACCAGTCAGAATGGCTAAAATCCTGACTTGCTAGTTGGGAAACAACAAATGTCGATGAAGATATAGAGAAAAGGGAACACTCTTACCCTGTTGGTGGGGATACAAGCTGGTGCAACTCCTCTGGAAAATAGTATGGAAGTTTCTCAAAAAGTTGAAAATAGAGCTACTCTATGACCTAGCAATTGCACTATTGGGTATTTATCCCAAAGATACAAAGGTAGTGATCCAAAGGGGCACCTGAACCTCAGTGTTTATAGCAGCAATGCCCACGGTAGCCAAACCATGCAAAGAGCCCAGATGTCCATCAAGGGATGAATGGATAAAAAAAGATGTAATATATATACACACACAATGGAAGATTACTCAGCCATCAAAAAAAAATGAAACCTTGCCATTTGCAATGATGTGGATGGAACTAGAGGGTATTATATTAAGTGAAATAAATCAATCAGAGAGAATTATCATATGATCTTGCTCATATGTGGAATTTAAGAAACAAGACAGAAGTGCATAGAGGAAGGGAAGGAAAAATTTAAAAAATAAAACAAGACAAAATCAAACCGTAAGAGCCTCTTAATTCTAGGAAACAAACTGAGGATTGCTGGAGGGGAGGGAGTGGGGGATGGGGTAACTGGGTGATGGGCACCAAGGAGAGCATGCGATGGAAGGCGCACTGGGTGTTAGGTAAGACAGATGAATCACTGACCTCTACCTCTGAAACTAATACTACATTATATGTCAATTAATAGAATTTAAAAAAATTACTTTTAAAATAAATAAATAAAGCTGGGGCAGCCCCGGTGGCTCAGCGCTGCCTTCAGCCCAGGGTGTGATCCTGGAGACCTGGGATCGAGTCCCACGTCGGGCTCCCTGCATGGAGCCTGCTTCTCCCTCCTGTGTCTCTGCCTCTGTGTGTGTATGTCTCTCATGAATAAATAAATAAAATCATAAATAAATAAGTAAATAAGTAAGTAAGTAAATAAATAAATAAATAAAGCTGGTGTCAGCCTTTGATTTGGTATTTTCACTTGTGTCTGTGTTTCTGTCCTTAATAAACTAGTATGTATTTATTTCATGAGATACCAAAGATCACATATTTATTGGTTAGCACAACCAAATCAGAAGAATATTACAGATCATAGAATTCATCTCCTTGTTTAAGATAAATTAATTAAGCGAAGAGAAGGGAGCTGTCGCTCACCAGCCTGGCCTTCCATGAGAGGTCAGATGAAGATCCTGCAGGGGCGGGCTGCAGCTGGGGAGTGGCTGGTGAGCAGTGTCCCGGTGCAAACACTGACCCCAGAGGGGGGCTCTGCGGAAGGCCTTACACCCACCCTGTTGGGAGAATTCCCAGACACCCAGCCCGACTACTCAAGCTCTCTCCAGAACTGGAAGAATGGGGACCTCTGCAGCACATTTGAGAACCAGGATAAATCAAGAATGCTATATATCCTGAGACTGCTTTACGTCCACGAGTACCTTCTATCCTGTGGCTGGGGCATGGGGCAAGGGAGGGAGAGTGGCAGGTGGTGTTTATGTTTTTCTTTATTTCTCCAAAACCTCATAAATGGAACTCCGACTTTTCTCTGTGTCATTTTTAAAAAGTATAGATGCCAGAGATTTAAAATCAGCCACCCATGAATCCATGAAGTTAAATTAAGGTAAATTTTGTAAGTCAAACCCACGTCTCTCTTACAAGGTATTTAACAGAAAGTATCTAAAGGAATATCTCACCACTTTCCAGCTCTGATTCAAGTTAAATTATAGAATAACACTAAAGCATTCATTCTCCTGTAAACATATTTATCGATACAATTCACTATAAAACATTGGTTAAAATCTCAGTACCAAACAATGTACTGTCTAAATGTGAAAAGGCTATATTCAGGCAAGTTGGTGGATTTCACAACTAAATGACAATGTACCCAACCACGTTTAAGTTTGGAATCCAATATAAAACTATATCATTATGGTCAAATACTTGAAGAATTTTCCCATTCACATGAAATCCTAACCCATGTATCTCACTCTCCTGTTACTACACTTGATAAAATAAATTCTTACTGGCTAGAATGGACTGATAGCTAAGAAAGTTCCACCTCTGGTTTTGTAATTTAATAAATTAAAAATGGATCAAATGGACTAGCAAAATCAATAAAATCACAAAATAGTAAAACTTGAAATTAAATCAGCGGCACATTCGGAAATCAAGTATAACTTGTATTGCCTACATTACAAGTCCTACACGCGAAAATAATCATATTAGTTATGCTATTGCCAAAACCTCATTTTCTCATAAATGATTTTTTTAAATTCAACCATAATTTTAGATAAATATGTACAAACACACACACACACACACACACACACATACATTGTGCATATAGTTCCAGAGGTTTTCAAATTAAAATAAAGAGATAAAAACAGAGAAAAATGTGCATCTGTGCTGAAAAGGAGAAAGGATGACATGGCCATAAATGTTTGATGAGTGAATGAATGAATCACGCAAAGATTCAATATCTTATTAAAATTAGAACCTGCCACAGCTAAGACCCAGAAATAAAACAGAGTTACTTTCATTACACCTGAAGTGCATGCCTGCAAGCTATTTCTACCAGTACTTTGAACCCTCTGTTGAAAGTAGGCGAATGTCAAATTTATTTATTTATTTATTTATTTTTAATTAATTTTTATTGGTGTTCAATTTACCAACATACAGAAAAACACCCAGTGCTCAAATTTATTAAACCCCAGTGGAGAACAAAGAGGGGGTGGCATTCTGACCCCAGTGAAAGCAAACTCCAGCACTTTCTCCTAGTCACAGACTCTTGTTTTGTTTTGTTTTTTTTCTTTCTTTCTTCACCAATATCCCAATCATATTAGTACTTGAAACTGTTTTTCATCTTGCTTCCCTATTTTGTTCTGGTCTCCCC